>NC_089841.1:229609751-229935751 GCF_035609145.1 Eleutherodactylus coqui
TCGAATGCCACCCAATCAGAGTCGGCGCTCTGAACCGCTTAAATTACAGCGCTTACCGGAACATGGTATTCAAAGTCCTGTTACCAGGAGAAGAGAATTCTGTCAGTGCTGAGGACTGCAGCAGCGCGGGGACCAGTGCAAAGGACACAGACTCCACCGGCTGGGTAAGTATAAGAACCCTCCGAAAATAAGACACTGTGCCTCTTTTGAGGCAAAAAATAATATAAGACAGTGCCTTATTTTTGGGGAAGCACTGTAAACAGATGAGAGAGAACACCTGTGTGGTTGTGGCAGGAAAGCAAGAAATGCTTTGATTCCTGCCACACTCAGAGCTCCTGAGTGCTCCTCAAAGCTAGAAGGGGTTTCCCTCTTTGCGATGAGGGCATGTTAGATCCCAGAGAGAGGCATATATATCTCAACAGGGAAAGACACCCCTGAGACGACTCCTTATAGGAAAATGGAATGATGGACTGTGCATAAAGTGTATACTGTGACGATGTTGGTAGCATAAAGCCTGTACTGCTAGTCTGCTCTGGCGGTTTGAAAGAGGCAGACGTCACCTGCCAAGCAGCATGATGGGGAAGGACACCCCCTATGCTGATACTGTTATGGATATGGACAACGAACTGTAACGCTGGGCAGGCCTGTGATTAGAAAGGTCCGATATTGTGTTAGTTAGCGGCCAGACAGCCAGGTGTTATTTTGGTATGTGCAATGTGAAGCCTGTGAATACAATGTTAATACTGTCCAATGTCAATGCTGAAAAAAAGCAATAAAGTCTGGTGAAGCCAGTGTTTTAAAAAAAAAACTACACTGCGGATGTGATTTCCTGATGTGTTGCCACTAGAGATGAGCGAGCACCAAAATGCTCGGGTGCTCGTTACTCGAGTCGAACTTTCCGCGATGCTCGAGGGTTCGTTTCGAGTAACGAACCCCATTGAAGTCAATGGGCGACTCGAGCATTTTTGTATATCGCCGATGCTCGCTAAGGTTTTCATTTTTGAAAATCTGGGAAATTCAAGAAAGTGATGGGAACGACACAGAAACGGATAGGGCAGGCGAGGGGCTACATGTTGGGCTACATCTCAAGTTCCCAAGTCCCACTATTAAGCCACAATAGCGGCAAGAGTGGGCTCCCCCCCCCTCCCAACAATTTTTACTTCTGAAAAACCCTTATTAGCAAGGCATACCTTAGCTAAGCACCACACTACCTCCAACAAAACACAATCACTGCCTGCATGACACTCCGCTGCCACTTCTTGTAGTGTCGGTAAAGGTGAAATTCTTGGACTGCCACCAGACGAACCAATGCAAAGGCATTTGCCAAGAATGTTTTCCCTGTTGGAGGAGGAGGGGGATGTTTTTGAGGCACTACGTGTCCTCTCCACGTGTCCGTGGTTATATGCACCTTAACAGTAACCGCGTTGGTGGGAAATGGCCTCGCCGCCATCATGTCTTTGGGAAGCCTCCGTTTCCACACCCCAGTGACATAGCATTAGCAGCGGTATAGGCAGAGCCCAGAATTAGTAACATTTCAGCGGTAGCTTTAGGGACAGGCCCCAGTAACATATCACTAGCAGCATTATAGGTGGAGCACAGTATTAGTTCCATTTCAGTAGTAGTAGCAATCCAGACAGGCCCCAGTAACAATTCCGAAGCAGCAGTATAGGGGGAGCACAGTCTTAGTTCCATTTCAGTAATAGTAGCACTCAAGACAGGCCCCAGTAACAATTCCAAAGCAGCAGTATAGGGGGAGCACAGTCTTAGTTCCATTTCAGTAATAGTAGCACTCAAGACAGGCCCCAGTAACAATTCCGAAGCAGCAGTATAGGGGGAGCACAGTCTTAGTTCCATTTCAGTAGTAGTAGCAGTCAAGACAGGCCACAGTAACATTCCCGTTGCAGCAGTTTAGGGAGATAACAGTCTCTTTCACATTTCAGTAGTTGCAGTATAGACAAGGCCCCAGTTACATTTATGTAGCAAAAGTATAGGCCAACCCCACACACCTTGCTGTACCATGAGTGCAGGCGAAGCCCATAAAAATTAATTGGATTACACTGTAGGCGAGGGCCCAAAAAAATTGGTGTACCAACAGTACTAATGTACCTCAGAAAAATTGCCTATTCCAACCAAGAGGGCAGGTGAAACCCATTAATCGCTTTGGTTAATGTGGCTTAATTTGTAACTAGGCCTGGAGGCAGCCCAGTTAAAATAAAAATTGGTTCAGGTGCAAGTTTCAACGCTTTAATGAGAATTAAAACGTATAAACATTGTTTACAAAAGTAATATGATTGAGCCTTGTGGGCCTAAGAAAAATTGCCCGTTCGGTGTGATTACGTGAGGTTTCAGGAGGAGGAGCAGGAGGAGGAGGATGAATATAATACACAGATTGATGAAGCTAAAAGGTCCCCATTTTTTATGGTGATAGAGAACGATGCTTCCATCCACGGGTGCAGCCTATGTATTGTTTAGGTACCGCTGCTGTCCGCTGGTGGAGAAGAGAAGTCTGGGGAAATCCAGGCTTTGTTCATCTTTATGAGTGTAAGCCTGTCGGCACTGTCAGTTGACAGGCGGGTACGCTTATCCGTGATGATTCCCTCAGTCGCACTAAACACCCTCTCTGACAAGACGCTAGCCGCAGGACAAGCAAGCACCTCCAGGGCATACAGCGCGAGTTCGGGCAACGTGACCAGTTTTGACACAGAGGCGTCACGGAGGACGGTCGTGCGATCGGCTACGTACTCCCTCACCATCCTTTTACAGTGCTCCCGCCGACTCATCCTTGACTGGGGAGCGGTGACACAGTCTTGCTGGGGAGCCATAAAGCTGGCAAAGGCCTTGGAGAGTGTTCCCCTGCCTGCGCTGTACATGCTGCCTGATCTCCGCGCCTCCCCTGCTACCTGGCCCTCGGAACTGCGCCTTCTGCCACTAGCGCTGTCGGATGGGAATTTTACCATCAGTTTGTCCACCAGGGTCCTGTGGTATAGCATCACTCTCGAACCCCTTTCCTCTTCGGGTATGAGAGTGGAAAGGTTCTCCTTATACCGTGGGTCAAGCAGTGTGTACACCCAGTAATCCGTAGTGGCCAGAATGCGTGTAACGCGAGGGTCACGAGAAAGGCATCCTAACATGAAGTGCCAGTGTACCTGTACGCAACACATGGCTGTCCTCACTAGGAAGATCACTTTCAGGATCCTCCTCCTCCTCAGGCCATACACGCTGAAAGAATGACAGGCAAGCAGCATGGGTACCCTCAGCAGTGGGCCAAGCTGTCTCTTCCCCTTCCTCCTCATGCTCCTCCCCCCTCCTGCTCCAAAACGCGCTGAGATATAGACATGAGGGTGCTCTGACTATCCAGCGACATACTGTCTTCCCCCGCCTCCGTTTCCGAGCGCAAAGCGTCTGCCTTTATGCTTTGCAGGGAACTTTCTAAGAGGCATAGCAGAGGAATGGTTACGCTAATGATTGCAGCATCGCCGCTCACCATCTGGGTAGACTCCTCAAAGTTTCCAAGGACCTGGCAGATGTCTGCCAACCAGGCCCACTCTTCTGTAAAGAATTGAGAGGCTGACTCCCACTACGCCGCCCATGTTGGAGTTGGTATTCCTGCTGCTCATAAAGCCTGGCCAACATGTGGAGCGTAGAGTTCCACCATGTGGGCACGTCGCACAGCAGTTGGTGCACTGGCAGATTAAACCGATGTTGCAGGGTCCGCAGGGTGGCAGCGTCCGTGTTGGACTTGCGGAAATGTGCGCTGACCCGGCGCACCTTTCCGAGCAGGTCTGACAAGCGTGGGTAGCTTTTTAGAAACCGCTGAACCACCAAATTAAAGACGTGGGCCAGGCATGGCACGTACGTGAGGCTGCCGAGCTGCAGAGCCGCCACCAGGTTACGGCCGTTGTCACACACGACCATGCCCGGTTGGAGGCTCAGCGGCGCAAGCCAGCGGTCGGTCTGCTCTGTCAGACCCTGCAGCAGTTCGTGGGCCGTGGGCCTCTTCTCTCCTAAGCTGAGTAGTTTCAGCACGGCCTGCTGACGCTTGCCCACCGCTGTGCTGCCACGCTGCGCGACACCGACTGCTGGCGACGTGCTGCTGCTGACACATCTTGATTGCGAGACAGAGGTTGTGTAGGAGGAGGAGGGTGGTTTAGTGGAGGAAGCATACACCGCCGCAGATACCAGCACCGAGCTGGGGCCCGCAATTCTGGGGGTGGTTAGGACGTGAGCGGTCCCAGGCTCTGACTCGGTCCCAGCCTCCACTAAATTCACCGATTGTGCCGTCAGGGAGATATAGTGGCCCTGCCCGCCTGTTCTTGTCCACGTGTCTGTTGTTAAGTGGACCTTGGCAGTAACCGCGTTGGTGATGGCGCGTACAATGTTGCGGGAGACGTGGTCGTGCAGGGCTGGGACGGCACATCGGGAAAAGTAGTGGCGACTGGGAACCGAGTAGCGCTGGACCGGCGCTGCTGCCATCATGTTTTTGAAAGCCTCCGTTTCCACAAGCCTATACGGCAGCATCTCCAGGCTGATCAATTTGGCTATGTGCACGTTTAACGCTTAAGCGTGCGGGTGCGTGGCGGCGTACTTGCGCTCAAACAGTTGCGTTAGCGACGGCTGGACGCTGCGCTGAGAGACATTGCTGGATGGGGCCGAGGACAGCGGACGTGAGGGTGTGGGTGCAGGCCAGGAGATGGTAGTGCCTGTGTCCTGAGAAGGGGGTTGGATCTCAGTGGCAGGTTGGGGCACAGGGGGAGAGGCAGTGGTGCAAACCGGAGGTGGTGAACGGCCTTCGTCCCACCTTGTGGGGTGCTTGGCTATCATATGCCTGCGCATGCTGGTGGTGGTGAGGCTGGTGGTGTTGGCTCCCCGGCTGATCTTGGCGCGACAAACCTTGTTCGTCGCACACCACAGTTCGTCGGTCGTCTGCACTCTCAGTGAAAAACTGCCTCACCTTTGAGCACCTCGGCCTCTGCAGGGTGGCATGGCACGAGGAGGCGTTTTGGGAAACAGTTGGTGGATTATTCGGTCTGGCCCTGCCTCTACCCCTCGCCACCGCACTGCCTCTTCCAACCTGCCCTGCTGCTTCCCTTGCCTCCCCCTCTGAAGACCTGTCCTCAGTAGGCTTAGCAAACCAGGTGGGGTCAGTCACCTCATCGTCCAGCTGCTCTTCCTCCGAATCCTCTGTGCGCTCCTCCCTCGGACTTATTGCCCTTACTACTACCTCACTGATAGACAACTGTGTCTCATCGTCATCGTCCTCCTCACCCACTGAAAGGTCTTGAGACAGTTGCCGGAAGTCCCCAGCCTCATCCCCCGGACCCCGGGAACTTTCCAAAGGTTGGGCATCGGTCACGACAAACTCCTCCGGTGGGAGAGGAACGATTGCTGCCCAATCTGGGCAGGGGCCCGAGAACAGTTCCTGGGAGTCTGCCTGCTCCTCAGAATGTGTCATTTTCATGGAGTGAGGAGGCTGGGAGGAAGGAGGAGCAGCAGCCAGAGGATTCAGAGTTGCAGCTGTGGATGGCGTAGAAGACTGGGTGGTCGATAGATTGCTGGATGCAATTTCTGCCATCCACGACAGGACCTGCTCACACTGCTCAGTTTCTAATAAAGGTCTACCGCGTGGACCCATTAATTGTGAGATGAATCTGGGGACCCCAGAAACTTGCCTCTCTCCTAATCCCGCAGCAGTCGGCTGCGATACACCTGGACCAGGAGCTCGGCCTGTGCCCACACCCTGACTTGGGCCTCCGCGTCCTCGCCCCTGTCCACATCCTCTAGGCCTACCCCTACCCCACAGCATGGTGTATTACGAGTAGAGCAGAAACAAAATGCTGTAATTAAATGTACCGCTTATTGGTCTGTGGTTGGAGGCTGACTTCGCTTACGGAGCACACAGCAGAGCCAGGAAACAATTATGCACAAGCCTGTAGTGAGACCTAGGTGCGTATGACTGAGCTACTGGAATTCACAGCGCAGAACCAGTCAAGTGGCCAAAGGCCAGTGGTAGGCCTTAAAGGGGTTGTCCCGCGAAACAAAGTTGGGGTATACACTTCTGTATGGCCATATTAATGCACTTTGTAATGTACATTGTGCATTAATTATGAGCCATACAGAAGTTATTCACTTACCTGTTCCGTTGCTAGCGTCCCAGTCTCCATGGTGCCGTCTAATTTTCAGCGTCTAATCGCCCGATTAGACGCGCTTGCGCAGTCCGGTCTTCTCCGTGTTGAATGGGGCTGCTCGTGCTGGAGAGCTGCTCCTTGTAGCTCCGCCCCGTCACGTGTGCCGATTCTAGCCGATCAGGAGCCTGGAATCGGCAATGGACCGCACAGAAGACCTGCGGTCCACCGAGGGTGAAGATCCCGGCGGCCATCTTCGCAAGGTAAGTAAGAAGTCACCGGAGTGCGGGGATTCGGGTAAGTACTATCTGTTTTTTTTTTTCAACACATGCATCGGGTTTGTCTCGCGCCGTACAGGGTGGGCTATTGAAAAAAAAAAAACCCGTTTCGGCGCGGGACAACCCCTTTAAGTATTTTGCTTCAATTTTTTAAAATGGTGAGGTGAAAAACCAGACAGACACCGTATGCAGCGTATATATGTATACTGTTTCCCTCCGGCGGGATGACGGTGATCATGTAACGGACACAGCAGAGCCAGGAAACAATTATGCGCAAGCCTGTAGTGAGACCTAGGTGCGTATGACTGAGCTACTGGAATTCATTGCGCAGAACCAGTCAAGTGGCCAAAGGCCAGTGATAGGCCTTAAAGGGGTTGTCCCGCGCCGAAACGGGTTTTTTTTTTTTTCAACCCCCCCCCCGTTCGGCGCGAGACAACCCCGATGCAGGGAAGTAAAGAAAGTTTACCGGAGCGCTTACCTTAATCCCCGCGCTCCGGTGACTTCAATACTTACCGCTGAAGATGGCCGCCGGGATCCTCTGTCTTCGTGGACCGCAGCTCTTCTGTGCGGTCCACTGCCGATTCCAGCCTCCTGATTGGCTGGAAACGGCACGTGACGGGGCGGAGCTACACGGAGCCACTCTCTGGCACGAGCGGCTCCATAGAAGACTACAGAAGACCCGGACTGCGCAAGCGCGGCTAATTTGGCCATCGGAGGGCGAAAATTAGTCGGCACCATGGGAACGAGGACGCTAGCAACGGAGCAGGTAAGTAAAAAACTTTTTATAACTTCTGTATGGCTCATAATTAATGCACAATGTATATTACAAAGTGCATTATTATGGCCATACAGAAGTGTATAGACCCACTTGCTGCCTCGGGACAACCCCTTTAAGTATTTTGCTTCAATTTTTTAAAATGGTGAGGTGAAAAACCAGACAGACACCGTATGCAGCGTATATATGTATACTGTTTCCCTCTGGCGGGATGACGGTGATCATGTAACAGACACAGCAGAGCCAGGAAACAATTATGTGCAAGCCTGCTGTAACGCTTCGCTGGGTATTAATTAGTGACTACTACCCCCAGCAGACACGCAGTAAACAGAAGACGGTCACAGGCAGCCCAAATATAGTATTTTTCCCCAATTTTTTTTAAAAAGCCCACTGCCTATATAGCCAGTATACCTCTTTCCCTGTACCACTTTCCCTGCCTCACCAGTACTGCCCCTATACTCTGTAAAATGACTGCAGACTGAGGACACTATGGTCTGCACGCCCGATATACAAAAAAAAAAAATTGTGCAACACTGCTAAAAGCAGCCTCAACAGGACTGCACACGGTCAGATGTGGCCCTAAGAAGGACCGTTGGGGTTCTTGAAGAATAAAATAACACCTAACACTCTCCCTATAGCAGCTACAGCAAGACAGCACTTTCCCTGATCTCTCTCAGCGTGCATCTGTGGCGAGCCGCGGGCAGGGCCGATTTTAATACTCGGGTGTCACCTGATCTCCCCAACCACTCACTGCAGGGGGGTGGTATATGGCTGGAATGTCCCAGGAGGAAGTTGTAATGCCTTCCCTGTCTTTCTAATGGCCAGAAAAGCGCACAAATTTCTCAGGGAAGGAAATGTAATGGAGTTGAGCACCGCGTGGTGCTCGTCTTGAGTAACAAGCATCTCGAACACCCTAATACTCGAACGAGTATCAAGCTCAGACGAGTACGCTCGCTCATCTCTAGTTGCCACCCATCTTGAGTAGAGAAGATGGCGGTCCTGAGCGGGTGATAATCCCCCAGATTATCGCACTCTGCACAGAGTTTTTACTGAATCCTACTTGTTTCTCTAGTATCTTTATTTTATTAATGTAATTAATGACATATTTTTAGGGTGTAATAGATATGAATTTATGAAGTCCAACTGGTTGTTACAGCAATCTAAAAATGGTAACTCCACATAATATACACTGCTTTCCATAAACTGAATTTAGGTCGGTCTCACATGGGCAGTTCGGATTACGCATGCAAGAGCCCACAGTGGAATCTGTCTCTGACCACGGCTGGCGACAGTGCATACCTTCGCTTTTCTGTATTGTGGATGGCCGAGGACGCTCGCCGTTGGTCATATACAGTACAGATTTTCTTTTTATAAATCCTTGTTTTTTCCGCGCCGTCGCTAGGTGATGTGGCAGGTACTAGAGATGAGCGAACACCAAAATGTTCGGGTGTTCGTTATTCGAAACGAACTTCCCGCGATGTTCGAGGGTTCGTTTCGAATAACGAACCCCATTGAAGTCAATGGGCGACCCGAGCATTTTTGTATTTCGCCGATGCTCGCTAAGGTTTTCATGTGTGAAAATCTGGGCAATTCAACAAAGTGATGGGAACGACACAGCAACGGATAGGGCAGGCGAGGGGCTACGTGTTGGGCTGCATCTCAAGTTCACAGGTCCCACTATTAAGCCACAATAGCGGCAAGAGTGGCCCCCCCCCCCTCCCAAAAACTTTTACTTCTGAAAAGCCCTCATTAGCATGGCATACCTTTGCTAAGCACCACACTAGCTACAACAAAGCACAATCACTGCCTGGATGACACTCCGCTGCCACTTCTCCTGGGTTACATGCTGACCAACCGCCCCCCCTCCCCCCCACAGCGCACACCAAAGTGTCCCTGCGCAGCCTTCAGCTGCCCTCATGCCACACCACGCTCATGTCTATTTAGAAGTGCGTCTGCCATGAGGAGGAACCGCAGGCACACACTGCAGAGGGTTGGCACGGCTAGGCAGCGACCCTCTTTAAAAGGGGCGGGGCGATAGCCCACAATGCTGTACAGAAGCAATGAGAAATAGAATCCTGTGCCACCGCCATCAGGAGCTGCACACGTGGGCATAGCAATGGGGAACCTATGTGCCACACACTATTCATTCTGTCAAGGTGTCTGCATGCCCCAGTCAGACTGGTAATATGCACCTTAACAGTAACCGCGTTGGTGGTAATGTGGTGGTGACTGCGGACCTAGTAGCGCGGTTTTATTTTGTTGGTTTTCGGAATGTGGCCAGGATTAAGTGGGCCGTGGCGGGGGGATGGTGGGGGGGCTCTCTTGTAGTGTCGGTAAAGGTGAAATTCTTGGACTGCCACCAGACGAACCAATGCAAAGGCATTTGCCAAGAATGTTTTCCCTGTTGGAGGAGGAGGGGGATGTTTTTGAGGCACTACGTGTCCTCTCCACGTGTCCGTGGTTATATGCACCTTAACAGTAACCGCGTTGGTGGTAATGTGGTGGTGACTGCGGACCTAGTAGCGCGGTTTTATTTTGTTGGTTTTCGGAATGTGGCCAGGATTAAGTGGGCCGTGGCGGGGGGATGGTGGGGGGGCTCTCTTGTAGTGTCGGTAAAGGTGAAATTCTTGGACTGCCACCAGACGAACCAATGCAAAGGCATTTGCCAAGAATGTTTTCCCTGTTGGAGGAGGAGGGGGATGTTTTTGAGGCACTACGTGTCCTCTCCACGTGTCCGTGGTTATATGCACCTTAACAGTAACCGCGTTGGTGGGAAATGGCCTCGCCGCCATCATGTCTTTGGGAAGCCTCTGTTTCCACACCCCAGAGACATACCATTAGCAGCGGTATAGGCAGAGCCCATAATTCGTAACATTTCAGCCGTAGCATTAGGACAGGCCCCACTAACATATCACTAGCAGCATTATAGGAGGAGCGCAGTCTTCGTTCCATGTCAGCAATAGTAGCACTCAAGACAGGCCCCAGTAACAATTCCGAAGCAGCAGTATAGGGGGAGCACAGTCTTAGTTCCATTTCAGTAGTAGTAGCAGTCAAGACAGGCCCCAGTAACAATTCCGAAGCAGCAGTATAGCGGGAGCGCAGTCTTCGTTCCATGTCAGCAATAGTAGCACTCAAGACAGGCCCCAGTAACAATTCCGAAGCAGCAGTATAGCGGGAGCGCAGTCTTCGTTCCATGTCAGCAATAGTAGCACTCAAGACAGGCCCCAGTAACAATTCCGAAGCAGCAGTATAGCGGGAGAGCAGTCTTCGTTCCATGTCAGCAATAGTAGCACTCAAGACAGGCCCCAGTAACAATTCCGAAGCAGCAGTATAGCGGGAGCGCAGTCTTCGTTCCATGTCAGCAATAGTAGCACTCAAGACAGGCCCCAGTAACAATTCCGAAGCAGCAGTATAGCGGGAGCGCAGTCTTCGTTCCATGTCAGCAATAGTAGCACTCAAGACAGGCCCCAGTAACAATTCCGAAGCAGCAGTATAGCGGGAGCGCAGTCTTCGTTCCATGTCAGCAATAGTAGCACTCAAGACAGGCCCCAGTAACAATTCCGAAGCAGCAGTATAGCGGGAGCGCAGTCTTCGTTCCATGTCAGCAATAGTAGCACTCAAGACAGGCCCCAGTAACAATTCCGAAGCAGCAGTATAGCGGGAGCGCAGTCTTCGTTCCATGTCAGTAATAGTAGCACTCAAGACAGGCCCCAGTAACAATTCCGAAGCAGCAGTATAGCGGGAGCGCAGTCTTCGTTCCATGTCAGCAATAGTAGCACTCAAGACAGGCCCCAGTAACAATTCCGAAGCAGCAGTATAGCGGGAGCGCAGTCTTCGTTCCATGTCAGCAATAGTAGCACTCAAGACAGGCCCCAGTAACAATTCCGAAGCAGCAGTATAGCGGGAGCGCAGTCTTCGTTCCATGTCAGCAATAGTAGCACTCAAGACAGGCCCCAGTAACAATTCTGAAGCAGCAGTATAGTGGGAGCGCAGTCTTAGTTCCATTTCAGTAGCCTTAGTATAGCCAAGGCCCAAGTTACATTTATGTAGCTAAAGTGTAGGCCAACCCCACACACACTTCTGTACCATGAGTGCAGGCGAAGAACATACAAATTGCTATGATTACACTGTAGGTGAGGGCCCCAAAAAATTGGTGTACCAACAGTACTAATGTACCTCAGTAAACATTGGCCATGCCCAACCAAGATGGCAGGTGAAACCCATTAATCACTTTGGTTAATGTGGCTTAAGTGGTAACTAGGCCTGGAGGCAGCCCAGTTTAACGAAAAATTGGTTCAAGTTAAAGTTTCAACGCTTTTAAGAGCATTGAAACATATAAAAATTGTTTAGAAAAATTAGATGAGTGAGCCTTGTGGCCCTAAGAAAAATTGCCCGTTCAGCGTGATTACGTGAGGTTTCAGGAGGAGGAGCAGGAGGAGGAGGAGGAATATTAGACACAGATTGATGAAGCAGAAATGTCCCCGTTTTGGATGGTGAGAGAGAACGTAGCTTCCATCCGCGGGTGCAGCCTACGTAATGCTTACGTATCGCTGCTGTCCGCTGGTGGAGAAGAGAAGTCTGGGGAAATCCAGGCTTTGTTCATCTTGATGAGTGTTAGCCTGTCGGCACTGTCGGTTGACAGGCGGGTACGCTTATCTGTGATGATTCCCCCAGCTGCACTAAACACCCTCTCCGACAAGACGCTAGCCGCAGGACAAGCAAGCACCTCCAGGGCATACAGCGCTAGTTCAGGCCACGTGTCCAGCTTCGACACCCAGTAGTTGTAGGTGGCAGAGGCGTCACGGAGGACGATCGTGCGATCGGCTACGTACTCCCTCACCATCCTTTTACAGTGCTCCCGCCGACTCAGCCTTGACTGGGGAGCGGTGACACAGTCTTGCTGGGGAGCCATAAAGCTGTCCAGGCCCTTAAAGACTGTTGCACTGCCTGGGATGTACATGCTGCTCGATCTCCGCACCTCCCCTGCTACCTTGCCCTCGGTACTGCGCCTTCTGCCACTAGCGCTGTCGGCTGGGAATTTTACCATCAGCTTGTCCGCAAGGGTCCTGTGGTATAGCAACACTCTCGAACCCCTTTCCTCTTCGGGAATGAGAGTGGGCAGGTTCTCCTTATAGCGTGGGTCGAGCAGTGTGTACACCCAGTAATCCGTTGTGGCCAGAATGCGTGCAACGCGAGGGTCACGAGAAAGACATCCTAACATGAAGTCAGCCATGTGTGCCAGGGTACCTGTACGCAACACATGGCTGTCTTCACTAGGAAGATCACTGCCAGGATCCTCCTCCTGCTCCTCTTCCTCCTCAGGCCATACACGCTGAAAGGATGACAGGCAATCAGCCGGTGTACCGTCAGCAGCGGGCCAAGCTGTCTCTTCCCCCTCCTCCTCATCCTCCTCATGCTCCTCCTCCTCCTCCTGTACGCGCTGAGAAATAGACAGGAGGGTGCCCTGACTATCCAGCGGCATACTGTCTTCCACCGCCCCCGTTTCCGAGCGCAAAGCAGCTGCCTTTATGGTTTGCAGGGAATTTCTCAAGATGCATAGCAGAGGAATGGTGACGCTAATGATTGTAGCATCGCCGCTCACCACCTGGGTAGACTCCTCAAAATTACCAAGGACATGGCAGATGTCTGCCAACCAGGCCCACTCTTCTGAAAGGAATTGAGGAGGCTGACTCCCACTGCGCCGCCCATGTTGGAGTTGGTATTCGACTATAGCTCTACGCTGTTCATAGAGCCTGGCCAACATGTGGAGCGTAGAGTTCCACCGTGTGGGCACGTCGCACAGCAGTCGGTGCACTGGCAGCTTAAAGTGATGTTGCAGGGTGCGCAGGGTGGCAGCGTCCGTGTGGGACTTGCGGAAATGTGCGCAGAGCCGGCGCGCCTTTACGAGCAGGTCTGACAAGCATGGGTAGCTTTTCAGAAAGCGCTGAACCACCAAATTAAAGACGTGGGCCAGGCATGGCACGTGCGTGAGGCTGCCGAGCTGCAGAGCCGCCACCAGGTTACGGCCGTTGTCACACACGACCATGCCCGGTTGGAGGCTCAGCGGCGCAAGCCAGCGGTCGGTCTGCTGTGTCAGACCCTGCAGCAGTTCGTGGGCCGTGTGCCTCTTATCGCCTAAGCTGAGTAGTTTCAGCATGGCCTGCTGACGCTTGCCCACCGCTGTGCTGCCACACCGCGCGACACCGACTGCTGGCGACATGCTGCTGCTAACACATCTTGATTGCGAGACAGAGGAGGAGGAGGAGGGTGCTTTAGTGGAGGAAGCATACACCTCCGCAGATACCACCACCGAGCTGGGGCCCGCAATTCTGGGGGTGGGTAGGACGTGAGCGGTCCCAGGCTCTGACTCTGTCCCAGCCTCCACTAAATTCACCCAATGTGCCGTCAGGGAGATGTAGTGGCCCTGCCCGCCTGTGCTTGTCCACGTGTCCGTTGTTAAGTGGACCGTGGCAGTAACCGCGTTGGTGAGGGCGCGTACAATGTTGCGGGAGACGTGGTCGTGCAGGGCTGGGACGGCACATCGGGAAAAGTAGTGGCGACTGGGAACTGAGTAGCGCGGGGCCGCCGCCTCCATGATACTTTTGAAGGACTCAGTTTCCACAACCCTATACGGCAGCATCTCAAGGCTGATGAATTTTGCTATGCGGACGGTTAACGTTTGAGCGTGCGGGTCCGTGGCGGCGTACTTGCGCTTGCGCTCCAACAGTTGCGCAAGCGACGGCTGGACGGTGCGCTGAACTACACTGCTGGATGGGGCCGAGGACAGCGGAGATGAGGGTGTGGGTGCAGGCCATGAGGCGGTAGTGCCTGTGTCCTGAGAGGGGGGTTGCATCTCAGTGGCAGGTTGGGGCACAGGGGGAGAGGCAGGGGTGCAAACCGGAGGCGCTGAACGGCCTTCGTCCCACCTTGTGGGGTGCTTGGCCATCATATGTCTGCGCATGGTGGTGGTGGTGAGGCTGTTGGTGTTGGCTCCCCGGCTGAGCTTTGCGCGACAAAGGTTGCACACCACTGTTCGTCGGTCGTCAGGCGTCTCTGTGAAAAACTGCCAGACCTTAGAGCACCTCGGCCTCTGCAGGGTGGCATGGCGCGAGGGGGCGCTTTGGGAAACACTTGGTGGATTATTCGGTCTGGCCCTGCCTCTACCCCTGGCCACCGCACTGCCTCTTGCAACCTGCCCTGCTGATGCCCTTGACTCCCCCTCTGAAGACCTGTCCTCCTGAGTAAGCGTTGCACACCAGGTGGGGTCAGTCACCTCATCGTCCTGCTGCTCTTCCTCCGAATCCTCTGTGCGCTGCTCCCTCGGACTTACTGCCCTTACTACTACCTCACTGCAAGACAACTGTGTCTGATCGTCATCGTCCTCCTCACCCACAGAAAGTTGTTGAGACAGTTGGCGGAAGTCCCCAGCCTCTTCCCCCGGACCCCGGGAACTTTCGAATGGTTGGGCATCAGTGACGATAAACTCCTCTGGTGGGAGAGGAACCGCTGCTGCCCAATCTAAGCAGGGGCCCGAGAACAGTTCCTGGGAGTGTTCCCGCTCCTGAGCAGGTGTCATTGTAGTGGAGTGAGGAGGCTGGGAGGAAGGAGGAGCAGCAGACAGAGGATTCGGATTTGCAGCAGTGGACGGCGCAGAACTGCGTGTTGACGATAGGTTGCTCGAAGCACTTTCTGCCATCCAGGACAGGACCTGCTCACACTGCTCATTTTCTAATAACCGTCTCCCGCGTGGACCCATTAATTGGGCGATAAATGTGGGGACGCCAGAAACGTGCCTCTCTCCTAATCGCGCAGCAGTCGGCTGCGACACACCTGGATCAGGAGCTCGGCCTGTGCCCACACCCTGACTTGGCCCTCCGCGTCCTCGGCCGCGTCCACGTCCTCTAGGCCTACCCCTACCCCTCAGCATGCTGTATTACCAGTGATTTGATTTCACAGGCAGGAAATAAATTGGCGCAAGACTGCAGGCCAAATATAATTTTTTCCCTTTTTTGAAAACGAAAGGCCCCACTGCCTCTAGTGAATGAATAATCTAAGTTTAATAACTGTGCTGTGGCCCTGCTAATGTGTCACAGAACGTGAGGGTAGCAGAGTTATTATAACTCTGGCAGAGCAGGTATTTTTTTCCCAATTAAGGAAAGCAAATGGCGAAGCCAGCAGTAAAACGTAGCTGGGTGCGTCTGATTATTAAACGTTGCACACGCAGCCGACACGTGTCCACAGCCCTTAGGACGGACAGAGGCAGGACAAATAGATTTTTTTTCAGTTTTTTTCCACCAAAAGGCAGCACTGCGTATATTCAATGAATAATAACTGTGTTGTGGCCCTGCCTACACAATTCTTTCCCTGTAGTATCAATGGAGGGTGCAATGCTCTGCAGAGGCGATTTTGAGAAGAAAAAAAAAATGCAGCACAGCTAACAGCAGCCAGCACAGTACTGCACACGGTTAAATATGGCCCTAGAAAGGACCGTTGAGGTTCTTGAAGGCTACACTCACTCCTAACACTCTCCCTGCCTATGCAACACTTCTGTCCCTAATGCCGGGTGCAACGCTCTGCAGAGCCGATTTTGAGAAGAAAAAAAAATTGCCACTGCTAACAGCAGCCAACACACAGCTATCAGTGGCCCTAATAAGGACCTTTGGGGGTCTTGAAGCCTACACTAACTACCAATTCTTTCCCTACAGCAGCTCCGGTACAAACAGCACTGTCCCTCATCTAACTCACAAGGCATCTGAGGCGAGCCGTGGGAGGGGCCGACTTTTATATTAGGCGGACACCTGATCTCGCCAGCCACTCACAGCAGGGGGGTGGTATAGGGCTGGAACAACACAGGAGGAAGTTGTAATGCCTTCCCTGTCTTTCAATTGGCCAGAAAAGCGCGCTAACGTCTCAGGGAAGGAAGTGAAAGTAACCCGAACACCGCATGGTGTTCGTTACGAATAACGAACATCCCGAACACCCTAATATCCGCACGGATATCAAGTTCGGACGAACACGTTCGCTCATCTCTAGCAGGTACCCATGGCCTGTCTGCAATTGCGGATGGGCTGTGGATTGGATGGCTTCCATTGACTTCAATAGAAGCCGTCCGTGTTCTATTCTTTCAATGTGGGTGACGATCGTGGATTCCGCAATAGAAATCCAGTCGTGTGAGACCAGGCTTAGGTTTTCTTCTCACAATAATATTCTGGAAAGTAGTTTGCTTCAGTATTTTAAGCCAAAACAAGGATTGGAATTTACAGAGAAAAACGATAACATAATATGAAGCATATCAGGTTCCCAGCTTTTTGGGAACACATTCTTTATCAAACTAATTTTTATGCAATTCCTCATCACATAATGTACTCAATGGATGAAATTAATGGCTTATTATATTGCTGCAGCTTTGAGTTGGGTAAATTGATTTTGTTGATAAAATCAATTATGTAATTAGAAAAGAAATATGTTTTGTATTAAAAACAAGCATTTTTGATACATCTGCATGACAAAATGAATTATGGTTTGTAAAGTTGCTTTTTGTGATCCATGATTTATATTACCAGAAATGCAATGCAATGCCTAAACTGAGCTCTATTTAGGACTTATCTTCAGATTGTGCCAAAATCCACTGCCAATCTGGCTTGTGTGAACATGGCCTTATGATAGCATTCATTTTTGTTTCACCCTTACAAGAAAGAAGGGGTCTGCACAAAATGACATCATGCTGTTGTTCTTTGCCTTATGATGAGAAGAATCAGCTGTCATCCGCTAAATGCAATACTTGTTTATGGGTGAAACATAAGTAAACTTTACAACTGTTCATTTCAATATTAGGAAGACACTATGATGCTTCAACATCAATTTGTTATTCCTAACCTTCTGACCATGTGGGGAACCCTAAACAATGTTTTATAGTCCTAGGTAACATCTAATGCAATTTTCTACCTTGTACAAAGCATTCTACTGTATAATCCTGTATACTGACCAGTATTTCCACCTGCATTGCCTGCCTGAGTGCCAATCATCTATGATCAGCCTGAGCTTAGGTGGAAAAAACACTTATTATAAAGTGACTACTCATGCTACTGTTGTCTTCTACGCAGCCCCTCAACGAGGCTCAAATTGACACCATTATTACATTGCACTCTGCATTGGAAACCCTTTTATAGGCAATAGAGAAAGTATTACCCAAGGCATTTGCTTCACTAGTTGTGTTTTTTCCCAGGCTTTAGGCTTAAAGGGGTATTCCTCTGGTTTCTCGACCATCTCTTTGGGTGTTATGGAAACACCAGAACGTGGCAGCCTTATGCTGTTTCCGTACCTCCCACTGAAGTAAGTGGGAGTTACGGAAACAGCGTAGCACAGAGCACCAAGCTGTTTGCGTAATTTCCAGTGTTACAAAAACAGCATAGTGTGCTATGCTACATTTATTACAATGGGACTTACAGGGTAAGTCTGCTGTGATTGGCTGTTTCGGTAATGCCCGGAGAGGTGGTAGGGAAACCCGCCGTGAGTTTCTTATCTCGGCCAGTAAGTACTGAGATGGGACAGCCTCTTTTAAAGTATATGGTGCGAAGTTTTAGTGTTTAAGGTTATTTGAAAGAAAACTATTTGTTCTAAGTTGAAACAAACTATGGGCCTTATTTTTCAAAACTTTATAAATAGAAAACTGTCTTTGCTGGCCCTAGCATCCAATCAGAAAGCAGTTTTCATTTTACCAGAGCAGTTTCATAAATTAATGCTGAGCTATGGGCAATAAAGACAGATTTTCTTTTAGATAGTCTTGTTAAATGAGGCCCTACATGCGGACAGCGGGGTGGCACAAAAAACTCAACTTTCAACTACAAAGTAAGACACCCTAAAAATCTTTATTTGGGGCAGAGTTCAAGGTTCTTACGTCTATGACAAGGTTGTGCTCAACAACCAGGAATTTTTAGGCTTTTTACTAACGATGAAGAAGAAAAATAACTGTTGCTTCAAGTTGTGGAAGCAAATTGCAAGTCTGTTCCAACACAGATGACCAAGAAGTCTGCTGTCCAGTCCTTAAGCGCTGACTGGCAGGTATTTGTTTCAAAACTTTTACTATTTTCATATATTTGGAGGTATTTTGGTAGGAACTACACAAATGTGTAGATTGTCAGGACAATCATTTTTAGTATATCTCAAATTCCATTGTCAATGCTTAATGTTTTACAGTATAGTGGTTAATTTGCACTAGCAAATTGTTAATATTAATGCTGTAGCTTGTGTAACTGGAAATCTTGCGTGTAAGCGCCATTTCTCATAATATGCAGCAGTTTTGAGCTCCATCTTGTAGTTGGAATTTAAAGCTAAAACTTCACCCTAACATTACTATTAGCAGATATAACAAATTAGGAAGATGTCTTGCTGTATAGCTGCCACTTTATTTTTTGCCATATCTCTATGGGCCACCCTAGCGGGCAGGCTGTTTCAAGGTCTTGTGAGAAAACCACTTGGTTGAAGTCCAAAAGTCCTGATTTGCACACAAAACACAAGCTATTAATTAAATTAAACTACCTTGGACATATACAATGAACGAACATCTAAAAATCCTATTTAGTGCCATAGATAGTACATAGGGAAATCAACTTAATCTTTTTGGAAGTACTGAGTTGAAGCTTAAAGACTGGTAGACTAATAGATAAAAAAAAATGTCAGAACGGATACGGGCAGAGTGTGCTAGATGTAAACTTGTTTTTACATCTTTTTCCTAACCTGTTTCAATATATTGATGGTGTACCAAGATGACACAATTGTAACAAAGAATAACCATTGGGTTTGACGGATGTGACCTTATCAAGATTGTAATACATTTTTAAGGTTTATCAGTCGCATTTGCATATTATATGCAACAATAGGCTGTCTGTTGATTGAGCTTCATTATTAATTAGAATTACTTTTAACCAATCAATGGTAAGAATAAAATGAAAATAATGAAAATAGGCTGTAATGTAATTTCAAAAGATCTTGTTGTTTATGTAATGTATGCTACAAAAGATGCTAATGAATATGAAGTAGAACTGTACTTGTGAGAACTACTTCTAAATAAAGCAGATCTAAATCTGCCATTTGTCACAAGTAATTGTTACCTTGATACTTATCTATGTGATACCTGTGGTATGTCCTACTACATTATCAGAACCCAGAGTTAGAATAATGTACAATTGAACCCTAGAGCCTTACATAATAACACAGTATGTTAGGCCGAATGACGGCAATGTCCATCTAGTTCAGCCTGTTTCAACCCCCCCTCTTGTTGGTCAAGAGGAAGGCAAAAAAAAACCAATGAACCAATTTAGCTCATTTGGAGAAAAAAAAATTCCTTCCCGACTCCATATGGCAGTCAGAATAATCCCCGGATCAACGTTTGAGTTCCTATTTAATTCCAAGACTAGGATCAACAACCGCGTTGGTCACTTAATGTCTACATCCTGTAATATTGTAGCGCTCTAAAAGGATGTCTACTCCTCTCTTAAACTCTTCTATCACTTTTGCCATCACCACATCTTCAGGCAGAGCGTTCCACAATGTCCCTGCTCTTACAGGCATTTTTACCAGCGCAGTTCTAAATGCTGTCAGAGGCTCGCAATTTTTTCAATGGAACCTCTCAGACATGCACTCGCATGCGGCTCTGGATGGCACTTTTCTGCTCTGCGATTTCCAAGCACTGTCTGTTCTATTTTGTGCATTTAGCGCACCTCATCAATGATGGGGTGTCCTAAAGCTGTTTTTGGAGGCAGGAGCACAGTTTAAATTGCAGCGCTCTGCTGCACTCATGTGTGAGAGCCCTTAAAGGGGTTGTCCTGCGCCGAAACGTTTTTTTTTTTTTTTTTAACCCCCCCCCCGTTCGGCGCGAGACAACCCCGGTGCAGGGGTTAAAAAAACAAACCGCACAGCGCTTACCTGAATCCCGGCGGTCCGGCGTCTTCATACTCACCTGCTGAAGATGGCCGCCGGGGTCCGCTCCCTCCGTGGACCGCAGCTCTTCTGTGCGGTCCATTGCCGATTCCAGCCTCCTGATTGGCTGGAATCGGCACGTGACGGGGCGGAGCTACACGGAGCCGGCATTCTGCACGAGCGGCCCCATAGAAGACAGCAGAAGACCCGGACTGCGCAAGCGTGGCTAATTTGGCCATCGGAGGCCGAAAATTAGTCGGCACCATGGAGACGAGGACGCCAGCAACGGAGCAGGTAAGTATAAAACTTTTTATAACTTCTGTATGGCTCATAATTAATGCACAATGTACATTACAAAGTGCATTAATATGGCCATACAGAAGTGTATAGACCCACTTGCTGCCGCGGGACAACCCCTTTAAAGTGAATGTCCACCCTTGAATACAATTTTTTAATATTTAAATAGCTTCATGGTTCCGCATTACGTTCTTGATATATTTTGTAAATGGCCGGAGATCCAATTTTCTGATATAGAGTCCCCAATCAGCAGCATGGACAAATAGTTAAAAGATAACATGCTGGGTACCTGCAGTTGCCAACAGAGAGATCTTAGGAGCTAGCTATATTTATATAGTCAAAAAGATTGATCCAGCGCTATATGTTAATAGTGGTGTCCTATATTAAAATAACAGTAGTGTACTTGAATAGGAAAGCATGAACGTGCTACATGATGGCATGGCGCATGGGCCCCAGAACATTACCGTGTTTTTCGCTTTATAAGACGCACTTTTTCCCCCTCCAAAGCGGGGGGGGGGGGGAGAGTTGCTGCATCTTATAGAGCGAATGTGCCAAAAATTTGTTCCGATTGCCATTTTTAGCGCGATCACGAATTTAACACGCACACGTGATTTAGTTAGCGCGATTGCGCGTTAAACTCGCGATCACATGAACAAATGTGCGATCAGTCTGAAGATTTCTCTCCTCCCCACTGCCGCCCATACATACCTCTGATTGGTGGTGAGCGCCGGCGGGTACTACTGCTGCACCCCGCCTCCACCAAACTGCTTCCTTTCTTCCTCCTGCCGCACACAAGCGCTGCTGTGACATGGAGTGATGGTTTTTCAGACCTCTGCTGCTTCCTCTGCTCAGTCGCCCGGCACTAACCCTGCGCTGTGCCTGGGTGAGTTCAAATTTTTTTTCCCCTATTTTCCCACTCTGAAACGGGGGTGCGTCCTATAGACCAGTGCGTCTAATAGAACGAAAAATACGGTAATTTTAATTTTGTACTGTGGCCCCTTTAAGAGATACAGAGTTAAACTCAATTGAAATATTGAAGAATAGCATCTGAGAAGCAGAAATTCACTTTACATATTCTTCTAAGTCCCGTGGGACTGTTGCTATGACTGATGTAAGAAAAGTGTGCTCGAAGTGGCCTCCTTCTGCTATAATACATGCATGTGGCATGATTGGATCTGTGTTCATCCCAGGGACTCTCAATGTGAATGAGTACCTGAATTCCCTGCAGATGACAGTTGATGACTTTCTGGAGGGTGTGCCCCGACCATAGCAGAAGGAGGCCACTTCAAGTACGCTTTTCTTACTTCAGTCAAAGCAGCAGTCCCACCAGACTAAGAGAGATGTCAAAAGTGGATTTCTGCTTTTCCCATGCTAATCTTCAACTTTGCAATTGGATTTTACTCTCTGTCAATTTAGGGAACACAACACAAAATTGAAGTCCATGTTCTGGGGTCCCCCAAGGGCCTATACCCCTTACCTTCATGCAGCAAATCCATGCTTTGCTTTTCAAGTATGCTGTTGCAATTTATGATACTAATATTGAGATATAGCACTGGATTAGTCTTTTTGATTACACCCTATATATGAAACTCTTTAAAGGGTTTTTCCAGAAATGGTAAAGAGTGGTCCTTGCAGCCTGTAAGAAACCCATCCTAGAATGTAAATTAGACACATAGATTATCACTCAAAATTCGTTATGATAAAAGTGAGCGATGGTTTTACTTTTAAAGATGGACGTTTTTAACCTAACGAAAATCGATGGAAAATGGACGTAGCGGTCGGGCTTTTCAGTCGTATTATCGTTGTGTAGCCGAACAATGGATTTTAAGCGGATTGAAAGACAAACAATGAGCGAATCTTTAACGAAAATTGCACGGCGGGCGCAAGATAGACAAAAGATTAATGCTTAAACGATGGCTTTTGAGTGAATTTCGAGTGATAATCGTTGTGTCTAAATGAGGCTTAACTGGGACAGGTTGAATGCAGTTCTATACCAGAGAGGGAAAGGGCAGGGCAGTGAAGGACGGCCATATACACTCCTAATGCAGAATGAACATCAGAAAATCCGTTCGTAGATTACTATTAGAGATGAGCGAACACCAAAATGTTCGGGTGTTCGTTATTCGGAACGAACTTCCCGTGATGCTCGAGGGTTCGTTTCGAACAACGAACCCCATTGAAGTCAATGGGCGACCAGAACATTTTTGTATTTCGCCGATGCTCGCTAAGGTTTTCA
This sequence comes from Eleutherodactylus coqui, assembly GCF_035609145.1. Taxonomy (NCBI): domain Eukaryota; kingdom Metazoa; phylum Chordata; class Amphibia; order Anura; family Eleutherodactylidae; genus Eleutherodactylus; species Eleutherodactylus coqui. Next base: position 229,632,378 of record NC_089841.1, read on the forward strand.
TGTGTGAAAATCTGGGCAATTCAGGAAAGTGATGGGAATGACACAGTGACGGATAGGGCAGGCGAGGGGCTACATGGTGGGCTGCATCTCAAGTTCACAGGTCCCACTATTAAGCCACAATAGCGGCAAGAGTGCCCCCCCCCCCCCACTGTCAGCATAAAGATCGTCCTCCTCTGGCACAGCTGTAACAGCTGTAGCAGAGAAGAACGATGTTTGCCCATTGAATTCAATGGAACCGGCAATACAGCCGACTCCACTGAATGCAATGGGCTGCCGGCGATCGCAGGATGAATGGTCGGAAAGGGGTTAAATATATAACCCCTTTCCTGCAATTCATCCAGAAATGTGTTACACTAAAAATATATACCGGCGTATAAGACGACCCCCCCAACTGTCACCTTATACGCCGGTAATACAGTGGAGCAAAGAATAAAAATCATTACTTACGTTTTTAGATGATCTGCGGCGCTCCTGCAGGCTGTCACTCCCTCCTAATCCACGGCAGACAAGCTTTCTCTATGAAAGGCTTTAAATCCCTGCCTCCAGAAAGACACGTGCCTTCAGCCAATCACAGCCAATGACAATGATGTCATTGAATGGCTGTGATTGGCTGTGTTTCTGGAGGCGGGGATTTCAAGCCTTGAAATCCCCGCCTCCAGAAACACAGCCAATCACAGCCATTCAATGACATCATTGTCATTGGCTGTGATTGGCTGAAGGCACATGTGCTTCTGGAGGCAGGGATTTAAAGTCTTTCGTGGAGAAAGCAATACTCTGCCGTGGACCAGGAGGGAGTGACAGCCTGCAGGAGCGCCGCAGATCATCTAAAAACGTAAGTAATGATTTTTATTCTTTGCTCCACTGTATTACCGGCGTATAAGGTGACAGTTGGGGGGTCGTCTTATACGCCCCGTCGCCTTATACGCCGGTATATATTTTTAGTGTAACACATTTCTGGATGAATTGCAGGAAAGGGGTTATATATTTAACCCCTTTCCGACCATTCATCCTGCGATCGCCGGCAGCCCATTGCATTCAGTGGAGTCGGCTGTATTGCCGGTTCCATTGAATTCAATGGGCAAACATCGTTCTTCTCTGCTACAGCTGTTACAGCTGTGCCAGAGAAGAAGGATTTGTCTTCTATATGTTCTCAATGGGGTCAGCGCTGCTGCCGCTGGCCCCATTGAGCGCATATAGAATGCATCCATAGCGAGCAGCGGGAGGGGCAGATTTCAATACTCGGGTGACACCTTATCTCCCCAGCCACTCACAGCAGGGGGGTGGTATAGGGCTTAAACGTTGCAGGGGGAAGTTGTAATGCCTTCCCTGTCTTTATATTGGCCAAAAAAAAGCGCTAACGTCTCAGGGAAGAAAGTTTAATTTACCAGAACACCGCATGGTGTTCGTTACGAATAACGAACATCCCGAACACCCTAATATTCGCACGAATATCAAGCTCGGACGAACGCGTTCGCTCATCTCTAATTACTATTATTGAATTCCACATTAGATTTTTCCAAGATGGATTAATTGCTGAACAGGACCTAATGGTTCACCACACTGAGCAGTGCAGCTATCAAAAACCACGCCAGACTTCTTCCTTTTCAATTATGGTAAGTCAACGAGGGCCTGTATTTAACTGCATCTGCCAACAATTGAAATACAATATGCAAAGCAATCATTTTATTTATTCATCATAAGTTACAGATGTAGCCAAGTTTAACTTGACGGTGATAGCTTTTGGTGACAAGTTATTTCAAGTCATTGAAAAGTTATTGTTACCTTACCTCATCACAGCAAAAACTATTGAAAAGACAAACAAATGGTATGAAAAGTTAAGACATTAACAGTCAGGTTAAACTTGGCTACATCTGTAATTATGTATTCAGTGATACATTTTAATAGAATTAAATAAAACTACACAGATTTTAACTACTTCTCCCTATGCTGTATAATAGTGTATAATAGTGTTATAAAACCTCCTCTATTCTATCTGAAATATAATAAAACTCTTGAAAATCTTGACTTTCCAAATGCCAGAAATTTGCGAGTGAAGCATCTCTCATGCAACACATTTAGAGCAATATTTGTACGTTTCCTCTTTACTGTGGTTATTTAAACAATTGTTCCTGTATCCAAAATCCACTAAGTTTGAGTTTCTATCATATCATCAGTGCTTTATGTGCATTAATGCCTTTTAAGCAATCTTGTGCTATTACTCTGCAACATCATTTTTGTTGAGCTTACAAAACATGGCAAATTACGCATTCATTTATTCTTTCAACAACAGTTGTTTTATCGTTTGTATGTTAACCTGTAAATAATAAGGTGTATTCATAGGAAAGCATATTACTCAACAATTCAGGTAGCCAAACAGGAGTACTTAAAGGGGTTCTGTCATTAAAAAAGAAAAATTCTATACTTATCTATTCGTCCCCTGTTGGTCTACTTATCAGATCTTCACCTCATCTATCTTCTCCTGCAGTCTGGGAGGGAGGTGTCACTTCACCTCTAGCTTGCTGATTTTTCTCCTTCCTGTGAGGTTATGTACATTGGCTGTCAGTCTTTTTCCTGCCAGTCAATGTATGTTATGTCACAGCTCACAGGCCAGCAGGAGGAGTTCCAATCTACTTCAGAGACTGCTCATACCCACTGTCTCAGCAATAGATTACAATTCTTTCCTAGGCAATGAACACTACAGCACAGGGATGTGACCTTCATTGACCCTGCCAGAAAGAATGTGAGGAATATAGCCTTCAAAACAAGCAAGCGTGCGGTGTGGTGACCCCGGGACACTGCAGAAGCTCAGCCAGGAGAAGATGTGGTAATAGGTGAATATAGAATTTTTTTTTTATGACAAAACCGCTTTAATGTACATTTTCTAAAACATGCACGTTTAATGTATGACAATGTTCTTCAGCAGTCTTTCATTTACATATCACCAAAAAGTCTGTTAAATATAAAAGTTATATAAAATCCAAAAGTTATATGCATGCTAATATACAGTTAGAAACCAGGCCAGCTCTTTGTGAAACAAATGGATCTGAGCTTCAGAGCAAGAAAGAAGAAGAACTCGGATCAAAAATAAGGACTATCCCTCCAAAAGAGGGACAGTTGAGTTGTATGTAAAGAGTCTGCAAGGTCCAAACTAATACTTCTGTAATAAGGCTGCATAGTGTGTACATAAAATACTGAGTCATACCATGAATAAATAATACAGTCATATGTCAGATACTAGACATAAATGCCCCAACCAAAAACTGCAGAAAAAGCTGAGCTATGAAGTACCCGGTTAATAACTTACCTTGGCAGCTACTCATCTGTCTACAGTAGGTGTTACTACTTTCTATCATCAGTTTTTATCTGTCAAGCAGGGAATTTGTTATTTGTATAGTGCCAACATATTCTGCAGTATAATTTATTTATTCATGAACCCTAAAACAAGCTGGGTACTCATTTTTCCGACCTTGGAAGGATGGAAAGCTGAGTCAACCTTGAGCTGGTTACCTGAATCATACAGGGATTGAACTCGCAACCTTCAGGTCATAAGCGAGAGCTTAGGACTGCATACTGCTGCCTCAACACTCTACACCACATGAGGTCAAGCACAAAGAGCTAACAGAACAATCATTTAGAAAATTGCTAGCTTTAAGCTATATTTACATGGTGGACTCAGCATTGGACCTTTTCTGTGGATTCTGCCTTTAAATCCACAGCTAAGTCACATATTTCTGCCACAGATTTGCCCTTTTGTATGTGAAACGGGTTGCGTGTTAGTAGCCTGGGTATCAGGTTCCATGATGTCGCAGGAACTGTCAAATGGAAAAGGAGTCAGGATTTCTTTTTTAGCAAATAAATCTTACTAACTATAATTTGTGGCTGTGTTTCATTCCATAGGAGGTGTAGGCTGCCTAAATGTTACGGGTCTTAACAGAACTTCACAGGGCTTTTTACACAGGACAACTAATGCAGAAGCACCCAACAGACATCCAATTAAGAATTGCTCCTATGCCTTCACACATAAGCAATCATCGCTCAGCGAGTGGAAGCAAAGAAGACCAGGGATTTTTCCAGCCTGCTTGCCTGCATTCACAGTAAACAGGCAGTTGTTCAATGATCCATGACTGCCTGTTTACAGAGAGCAATCATCATTTGATTTTCATGCCTGTGCAATCCAAATCCTGAATGAATTATCTTCCGTCGTTTAGATTGTGCAGGCATTTACACGGAATGATTATTATTCACCTTCCCAACATCTAGCAACATTACAAAGTCCAATTGACAATCGCGTTAAAAAAAACGCAGCGATATCGCAGCGATAAAAAAGACGCAAGTGGGTAGGAGCCCTAACATTCAGAGTAAAAGGACTTTTACATATAAATATATCTATCTCAGCATAGCCAGGCACTTTGTGTATCGGACTTTTACTCATAATTCACCAACATAACTAACTACCTTGTTTCTCTGAAAATAAAAGAGGGTTTTATGTAAATTTTTGCTCTAAAAGGTTTTACTTTTTTACATATATAGTTGCCTGAACACTATTTAAATTGACTTTAATCATTTATGGAATGTTACTAGGGCTTATTTTTGGAGTAGGGATCATATTTCGCGCATCCTCAAAAATCCTGAAAATCATGCTAGGGTTTATTTTTAGGGTAGGTCTTATTTACATGAAAACAGGGTATCTTGGTCCTCCATACTAGACTGTCATATCCACTGCATAACTCCTGTCTAACACACTTTCTTGTTAGCACAGAATGCCAATTTCAAGTGCCTTGACACTTCTTTAGAACATCTAGGCATTACATTACTTTGCTTACAAACTCAGTTTCACATGGTGTCACTTACTAACTCAGTAACTATAAGCATGGGTCACAATCCCTGTAAAACTACAGTCACTGTGGACAGGTACTTCCCCAGTTCCCATCCATCAAACTGTAATTGTTCCTCTTGTGTGCACACACTAACATGTCGGGGACAGTATCACATGTCTAGCAGCTTAATCTGTATCTGGGTGCAAAGGACTGTCAGCTTCTTCTTCAACCAAGTCCAATGTGGGAAAGAAGATTCCTTCTCTTTCCATGCTGTGCATCATTTTCAGCCTCTAGGTCATCAGTGCCCTCTGGTTCCCTCAAGGTCTCTGATCACTTGACATGTGACCTTGGCCACTTGTCTTCTGCAGGCCACTCCCCAGCATGAGAATACAACCATTGTAACCACTCTAATGCAGCCTCTGACTCTTGAAGGTTTTTCTCCTGGTCTGGTGCTGCATCACTTGCTGCAGCTATTCTCTCTCTCTCTGTGGAGCAGCTCCAGGCTTTTGTGTCATGTCTAGATACGCTAAGAAAGTTCACTGCATTTTGGGGGCTTTCTACACTTCAGTCTGCGCTATGATTCCATCAAAAAATTGAAACCTGATGGAACGGAAACAAATGGAAGACAAATATAAAAATGTAATCCCATTGAAAAAACTCGGGAAAAAACTGAAGAATTTATTTCCATGTTTCTGCTACTAAAGCCAGAACAGAGAACCAAATTGCACAAGACACATAACACTAGTCTGAACTGAGCCAGGCTATTATTAATTACAGTTGCCATAAAGTTCAATACTCTACTATACTCTGTATACAAACAATGCAAAAAAGTAATGTCTGCAATATGGTCAAGCCTAGGAAACTTTTTCAAAGTAAGAAACAGCTACAGCATTTAAAAAAAAGAGCAAACACGTTATTTCTCTTCTATAGATGTATACCGCATCTAATTGATGAAAGTAAACCTAAATACATGAGACATTCCTTTTGAGCCGCGTTGAACAATGTATGTGGATAATAAGCCATTAATCTAATACAGCACCAGGCAAGCCTCTTAACTATTTGTGCAAAAGTTACATTGTAAAATCTCATTTGCTACATCAGTTCTATACATTTTTCTAGCTGTAAACATTACACAGTCACAAAGTAATTTAAATCTGTTTCTGTTTTGTAATTTAGATATAGATATTTGTTTCAAACGTTTCTAGTTTTGAATGTAAATAGCAGTCTGCCAAAAATCTAATAAGTCTATCAATGTAGATAGCTGTGTGGTTTAACAAAATACAATTTTCAAAGCCCCTGGAGTTAGTCATTTTCTTTACAGACAAAGGCAATTGTAAAAACAATTGCAACTTACGCTGTTAACCCAACATGAACTCCTACATGTAATGCACAATACTAGTTATCTTTGCTTGCTTCCTTTAATATCCTGAATATTGCTCTGCAGTTGCCGCTTAAGTTCCAGCAAAATTACAGTTACAAACAAAAGTGAAATATTTGCCTTTAGTTTCTAAGAGGCGACCACTGCAGTATTTGGTGTAAGTTATTTTACTTGTTGACCTTTCATTTTGTTACCATCGAATGTCCTTAGAGTTCCAGCAGCCTTTTATTCTCATGTGGCTTTTGGCTGGATTAAGCAGATAAAGTGTCATGCGGTGAAAATGATGTATGGAGAAAGAATAATTGTGACCCCACTTATCTGTAGTAAGAAGAAAATCAGAAAAATACTTATTTTAGGGGCCAGGCGGAAACTCTTTATATGTCTCAAGTAGTAGTATATCTCTAAAAAGGTAGTTGAGATGAGCTATCTACAACCGTGAACTATACCCACTTACAACGTGTATGCCTGAACCAGACATTACCATGTAATAGGCTGTAAATGATATATATATATATATATATATATATATATACACACACACACACACACACTTTACATTGCAGGTGTTGCGCCCATTTAACAGTTCATTATGCTAATTCTGTATGGGAATAGTTGGGCACCTGGTTTTCATAGTCTGTGGTCAAAAGTGGATACCCTGGTGTATGGCACAGGCTCCATTCAGAGTGGAATCAGATTATATGTGGGGATGCTTTGCATGCCTCTGGGAGTGCGTGGCCATTTGAGTCTCCTCACTTAGTTTATAGTATATAGTTGCTCTCCCTAAGGAGAAAAGAGCGTTTCTGACCCCTGTCCCAGGCCTCTCACTAGCAAAAGCCAGATTCCTACTGTACACTGATGATGGGCAATAACCCGGAAACAGCTGTATGTACATGGAGTCTGGCTTTGCTTTTGATTCCCAGTCATTGTAACAAGACTTGTATAAAAAGTCCTACTTTGACTCGAAGGAATGCTGCCTTTCAATAGGTGGCACTGTGGAGGATTTATTCCATCTCCCTTATTTGCATATTACCCAGAGGAGCGTGCGTGGCCATTTGAGTCTCCTCACTTAGTTTATAGTATATAGTTGCTCTCCCTAAGGAGAAAAGAGCGTTTCTGACCTCTGGGAGTTGTGACATACTATGCAGTTGAGTGTACAGAAAGTGTAAGTTTATGTCTGCTATACAAGACTAACTGGAAGTCACCCTCATTGGGTTTTCTATAGACCTCCAAATATAACAAAAGCTACTAAAAATCTATTATTGAAGCAAATTGATGAAGCAGCAAATCACAACGAGGTAATTATTATGGGGGACTTTTACTATCCGGATATATAAACTGGGAAGTCGAAAGCTGTGGATCTTATAAAGGTAACAACTTTCTGTCAATTACTAAAGATAGTTACCTCACCCAGCTTGCACAGGACCTGACTAGAAGGATGGCTCTTTTGGACTTAATATTATCTAATAGGCTTGAAAGAATAACAGGAGTGCAGTTTGGGGGGCACCTGGGAAATAGTGAAAATATAATAAATTCAACTTCTCTTTCAATAGAGTTTTATAGGGAAGAGATGCCCTTAACCTTATTGATTGGGACAATGTCCTCAAAAATAAGAGTACAGACAATTAATGGGAAATGTTAAAAAAATCCTAATTACTTATTGTGAGAGGTTCATATCTTACCGAAATTTAAGGGTTAGGTATAGGAGCAAAACAATTCAGCTCAAAACAGATGTAAAGGGGACAATATACAGCAAAAAAGAAAGTGTTTAAACTTCTAAAACAAGAAGGCAGCGAAAAAACACTAAAAACCTATAGGGACAGAAGATAAATAAAATACAAATCAGATAAAAGCAGCAAAAATGGAGACAGAGACGTATTGCCAAGGAGAGTAAAACTAACCCTAAACTGCTCAACTATATAAATAGTTAAAAGATTGGTATTGAAAGTGTTGGCCCTTTAATAAATAATGTAGGGAAAATTGTGGAGGCTGATGAGGAGAAAGCAAATCTATTAAAGGGCTTTTTCTCCAGTGTATTCACAGAGGAAAATGAAATGCCACATGAGGTGCAGAGTGATGAATTAATCTCTCCAGAAAATGTCAGTAGTCTAAACCAAGAAAAAGTGCAGAGCCATGTTAAAATGATTAAAATAGACAAATTGCCGAAATCGCGATACACTACTCGGTTTTAAGGGAATTAAGCAATGTGATAACAAACCCTTGTTTCTTATATTTAAGGACTCAATATTGATGGGGTCTCTTCCACTGAATTGGCACATAGCCAATGTGGTGCTGATATTCAAAAAAGGGTCAAAAAGTGAACTTGGAAACTACAGGCCAGTAAGTCTCACTTCCATTGGGGGTAAAATGTTTGAAGGGTTTCTAAGAGATGCAATCCTGGAGCACCTCAAGAAAAATAGCTGTATAACTCTGTATTAGCATGGGTTTAGGAGAGATCGCTCCTGTCAGACCAATCTGATCAGCTTCTATAATATTCTAAACTAGCTCAAGGAGAGTCATTGGATCTTGTGTATCTGGACTTTTTTAAAGTGTTTGATACTGTACCGTATAAAAGGTTGCCATATTAAATGAGAATGCTGGGTCTGGGCAAGAATAAATGTAAGTGGGTAAGTAACTGGCTCAGTGATAGAAAGCAGAGGGGGGTTATTAATGATACATACTCTGATTTTTTTTTTAATATAAATTCTTTATTTATAAATTTGAGGGGGCTACAGAAGGAAAAAAAGGGGAATGAGAGTATAGGTGTAACAGCACACCAAAATTCTCACAACAATTATAATTGTAAAATTGCATTGCAACATCAATGAATCAAATTACAAAGAGTGAGATAGAATTAGCAAGGGTAGGGGGTGGGACAGGAACAAGAGGGAGTAGGAGCTCTGCTTGTTGATCCATTCACAGAATTATGTGAAAAATGTGTTGTATTAAGGGGTATATACCTTGGCTGTTGAGTTTGGTTGTAAGGCGGCATTTATTTATTCTTATAGGAAATCCACTTGGGCCATGCTTTGAGATATTTCTCCACCTTTCCTTCTTGCAGTGGTCTCATTTTTTCAAGGCTGCTAAGTAGGCTGACCTCGTTAAGCCATTTCTGGATGTTGGGAGGATCTGTTTCCCTCCAGTGTCTGGGGATTAGTATTTTAGCTGTGTCAATTAGGAATAGGAGTAATGTATTTCTCTTTCCTATTATGGTCGGGGGATTATGTTAAGGAGGAAAAATTTTGGTGATAGAATATTATTTCCTCTTCCAAAATAAGATTTAGTATCCTTTACATTTCGCGCAAGAAAGGCTGTAGAGATGAGCGTGAGTACAGAATATGTGAGAGTGTACCTTCCGCTTTGAGACATGTCCAATATAGAAGAGGGTATTTTGGATAGTACTTTTACAAGATGAAGTTAAGACTATCTTAAAAAATTTGCATTCAGTCTCGACATCAATAAGATACCAAGAACTGAATTAAAAAATAATTTCCAGATGGTACATACTCTGATTTTGTCACCGTTACAAGAGGGGTGCCATGGGGCTGGTCTTGGGGGCTGATACTTTTTAATATATTTATTAATATTAATGACCTGGCAGAAGGATTGCACAGTAAAATATCAATATTTGGAAATGATAAAAAACTGGAAAAAAATAAACAGTGCGGACACAAGGCAGTTACAAAAGGATCTGGATAAGTTGAGTGGTTTGGCAGGAAAGTGGCAAATGAGGCTTAACTCTGATAAATGTAAGGTTATGCGCATGGGCAGAGGAAATACATGTCACCATTACACACTAAGGCCTTAGTCACATGGGCGTTTTTTCACGCGATTTGTGGATCGCATGACGCATGCGCATCCGCAAATCGCGTGACCGGTGAGCGCAAGTCGCCCGCAAATCGCCCGAAAATCTGCTCCTAGCCGCGTTTCATTAGAAACGGGCCGGAGCTGTCCAGCGCATTGCATTTAATGGAGACGGCAATAGAGCCAACTCCATTTAAAGCAATGCGCTGCGGGCGAGCCCAGGATGAATTGTCGGGAAGGGCTTAAATATATAAGCCCTTCCCTGCAATTCATCCTAAAATGTGTAAAAATAAAAAATATTTATGTATACTCACCTTCTCCCGGCAGCCGGAGCTCCGCGCGGCCGTCCTGCAGTGGGTGTGAAGGGGGTGTGAGTCAGACCTGCCCCCTGATTGGCTCAGCGCTGAGCCAATCAGAGGCATGTCTCACTCACACCCATTCATGAATTCATGAATGGATGTGAGTCAGACCTGCCCCTGATTGGCTCAGCGCTGAGAGGCAGCAGTCACTCACCCATTCATGAATTCATGAATGGGTGTGTGAGTGAAACCTGCCTCTGATTGGTCAGGGCTGTGACCAATCAGAGGCAGATCATTCAGCAGGTGGGGATTTTAAAGCCCCGCCGGCTAAATAGTGCCGAGAAGCAGTTCAGGAGAACTGACAGCGGCCGCGGCTGGACTCCGGCTGCAGCGGAAAGGTGAGTATACAATTTTTTTTTATTTTAACACATTTTAGGATGAATTGCAGGGAAGGGCTTATATATTTAAGCCCTTCCCGACAATTCACCCCGCGCATGCCAGCAGCCCATTGCTTTCAATGGAGCGGCTGTATTGCCGGCTCCATTGAATTCAATGGGCAAACATCATTCTTCTCTGTCACAGCTGTTACAGCTGTGGCAGAGAAGAATGATTTGTCTTCTATATGTTCTCAATGGGGTCGGCGCTGCTGCCGCCGGCCCCATTGAGCGCATATAGAGAAGAGAACAGGAATCGCAGATCGCAGATAGGTGCGATCTGCGATTTCTGTTCTATAATTTATCGGACGAGCGCATAAAAAGCGCTCATGTGTCCGATACCATTGCAAAGCAATGGTTTTATAAAATCGCCGGACGCATGCGCATGCGCAAATCACGGCTAAAAACGCCCGTCTGACTAAGGCCTAAATTGGAAACCTCTGAGTAAAACTGACATGGAAAAGGACCTTGGAATTTTAGGTAACGGTAAGCTTAACTGGAGCAACCAGCGTCAGGAAGCTGCTGCCAAAGCAAATAGAATCATGGGGTGCATCAAAAGAGGTATAAGGGCACTAGACGAGAACACTGTTCTTCCTCTTTTCAAGTCACTGGTCAGACCACACATGGAATATTGTACACAGTTTTGGGCATCTGTACTCAAGAAGGACATATCAGAGCTTGAGCAGCTACAAAGGCGAGCAATTAAATTAATAAATGGAATGGGCGGACTACAATAACCAGAGAGGTTATCAAAATTTGAATTTTTCATTTAGAAAAAAGATGGCTGAGGGACGACCTAATAACTATGTATAAATATATCAAGTGTATATACAGAGATCTCTCCTATCATCTTTTTATACCCAGGACTGTGACTGTAACAAGGGGGGCATCCTCTGTGTCTAGAGGAAATAAGGTTTCTACACCGATATAGAAGGGGGTTCTTAACTGTCAGAGCACTAAGACTATGGAACTCTCTGCCTGAGGATGTGGTGATGGTAAATTTGATAAAAGAGTTCAAGAAGGGCCTGGACACCTTTCTTGAGCGTTACAATGTTATATGTTATAACCAATAATAATTTCAGAAGGGTTGTTGATTCAAAGATTATTCTAATTGCCAGATTGGATTCAGGAAAGAATTTTTCTCCCTTAAATGGGGAAAATTGGCTTCTACCTCATTGTTTTTTTTTTACTTCCTAATGAATCAACCTTGGGGTGTAATAGGCTAAACTGGATGGACATATGGCTTTCTTCGGCTCGCATACTATGATAGAGCACTAGTTGGCCAGCCTAATGAGAAGAGCAAGAATAAAGAAGCATTCAGACCTACTCACACAGACGTTTTGTCTAAGCAAGGAAACTCATGCACTACAAGTAAGGTTACAAATATAAAACCAATGTTAATAAAAATAAAACAATTAACTTCTTCACATTCTGTATGTTGCAAGAGGCTATATATATGCTTCTATTAACGTATATAGCATGGGTGTGCGTAACATTGCAGTTCTCAGTTTGTGGCCACAGACATTGATCAAAGTTGCCAGTCTGATCACTACAAATTATTTTCAGACCTTACGCAGCTGGCAGTGGGATTAGAGGAATTTGATTACCCTGTGCCAAATAGGGACAGCTCACAAAGATGGAAGCTATACTCTGTGGCCTTCTGTTCTCACATGTTATGCCTCCGAGGGATTGTGGAAAATTTAATTGGCAGTGCTTTTTTTGTTAGTATAAAAGAAGAAGACAACCAAACAGGAAAACCGCAAATACACTCAGTACGTGTCAGTGGCCTCAGATGTCATTCAAAGTTGCCAGTTCAGCCACTATAAATTCTCAAATTCATAGTATCTGTTTGAAGACTTCCATTGAAGGAGAACTCGCCACCTCCCATATCAACCTGTGGCAATCAGAATTCTTTGCAGACCTTATGCAGCTAGCAGTGGTTTTCTTCAAACTACAAATTTAGCTGATAAGTTACATAAATCTATACTAAAATGTAAGTAAAACCTCAAAATAAATAAATAAAAAGGAAGCCTAGTGAGAGCGAGGGTAGGGGATGTGTTTGTAGTCGTGAAGGTGGTAGAGGATGGGCCAAGTTGGCATTTCAAGTCACTGCCACTAAAGGAACAGCTCCATGCTCTGCAGAAAGCAAGGCAAGTCCACTGCCATACCTTCAAATTGGTTCTGCCTGTGCATTTTATCTGCAGTACGCAGAACAGATCATAGAGTGGATCACACAGCATACCTCAACTACCATCACCTCCTCTTCCTCCCAGTCACAGGTACACATTATTGGAATACTTAAAGCATTTTCAAGAAGGAATTTAGCTTTCTTCCAAAAGCAACTAATTCTTGGGAAATCCCAAAAATGTGGCTGAATATCTCCAGCATTTATCTAAACTTATAGGACAAATAGCTGCAGGCCGTATAGGAGTGAGATACCAACAATAGAGAAGGTTCCTTGTCAACTCTAAATGTGGTGTACATTTGGAAAATGTTAAAGAAGTTACCATATCAGGTAAAATTGGTACTTAGAAGTCGTATTTGACCACACCCTTTGCTATAATTCAGATGACACAGATCTGAGTTGAATTCAAGGGTGACAGCTTCTGAGGTGAACTGCCCCTCATCATCTTTTATAGTTTGATAAAATAAGGTGGTACAACATGTATAGAAATGGGTTGTATTACAAGTATGACAAAATCAAGGTATATGACTATTTTTCTGCCAAGAATGTATTTAATCTTCCCATGCTAAGAAATGGCTACGTGTGTGGAAATCAATATTTGACAAATATGTCCAACATCTGGTGCTTTTGACCATTTAAGATTTCACAATAAGCTTGGACAATGTAGGACATAACTCCATCATCTCCCACACACTCCCATATCCTGGCTTTCATTCGATATTAATCTGGATAGACCCCACATCTCTGAAACTCTCAGAACTACGTACTTGTTATAATTAACTCAAGGCTCATGAAAAGGTTACAGTGACCTCTTCCCTGATATCTTAAAGATACCATCCCTTTCTTAAAGGCAACTAGAGCCAAAATTGAGCTTGCTAATGTAAACAGTGTATTCCAGTCTTCTATGCCTATAGAGATACCTAGATCTCTTTCCGAATGAAGTAAGCAAAGGGGCCTTTTCCCAGGGATCTATCCAAAATAACCGCATAAAGTATTGAGATGTCTTTGACAACTTTATTTTAATTAGAGAATACGAATTTAAACATGATTTGGGGAAGAGAACACAGATAAGGAGTCTGAATAATAAAATGGTTTATTATAACACCACATTTTTTCTTACAAAAGTGAAATTTAGCAAAAATGTAATTAACCCCTTAAGGACATGGCCTCTTTTGGACCTAAGGACATAACAATTTTTTGAGAATTTTCATCTCCACATTTCAAAAGCCATATAATAATAATATTTTTGTCGACATGTCCATATGAGGGATTTTTTCTTGCGTGGAAAACTCCGTTTTATTTGTGCCATTTTTAGCTACTTATAATGTACTATAAAACTTTAATTAATTTTTTTCTAATTAAAGGGCGCAAAAACACATTGTGCCATTGTTTGTTTGTTTTTGTTTCATACAGCATTAATCATACAGTATAAATTCCATGAAAATGTTTTACTGTGGGCTGATATGACTACAAAGATACCAATTTTTTTTTATTTTATTTTTTACGGTTTTCCCACTTTTGTACAATAAAGACCCTTTTACCCATTTTTGGAAATTATTTCCTCTAATATCTGGCTTGATCAATTATAGTCACGCAGTAGTAATAAGAAACTTCTGGTAAGCCTAATCCGCCTTTATGGATGCTAAGGCATAACGTGTAGGCTGCTAAACGGAGGCATAACCCTTTCCAAATAAGTTTATTAAATGTTTTTTTTTACGTTTATGGAGGTAAGGCACTGGAACAGAAATAGGGAGATTCCCAGACATATATAGGATTTTTGGTATTATTAGTATCTTGATGGTTGTGTTATATTTTAAAAAAAGGTTAAATTAATGTAATATAATTATTCACAAATAGTGTTTGGGGTGGGAGGAATAGTTTAATCACTAAATAAGTCTGATTTCCAGGAAATGAAAATTTGCTTTTTACAGAGTTAGGTATATACATAGCTAAGATTTGGGATTTAGTGACATTCAGCTTGTAATAAGAGATGCTGCTAAATTTATTTAATATTTCTAACACTGCAAGTAATGAAGATTCTAAGTTTGGAACGGCTATAAATATGGCATCTGCAAAACAAACCGATTTTGTGTTCTCTTCTCCTATAGTAATTCCAGATACATCTTTTGCGTTCCTTGCTCATTCTGCTAACAGCTCTATGTAAATATTAAAGGGGATAACGGCATCACTTAGGTATCCCGAATAGCCTACCTAAATGCCTTCTCAGCCTCAAGGTAAAGAATCAGAGAAGGCGTCCAAGTTTTTTCAATAAAGTTAATAATGATTGCGAAACTATGGGTACCGACATTTGAGTACCCACCCTTAATAAATCCTAGCTGATCTTGAAAAAAACTGGGTGGGTAAAATATCAGCAAATCTACTGCTTAAACTCTTTGAATATCTTTATAAGTCTGTGTTAAGTAATGATATTGAGTGGAAATTTTCAGATCTATCTGCGATTTTCCCTGGTTTAGGGAGAGTAATAATTGCTGTGTGTAACATCTCTTTGGGGATTCTACCCGTTGTTTGTACATTGTTAAAAAGAGAAACAATATGATGGGCTAAGGCCTATTGAAAAACGTTATAGTAATTGTTTGTTAAGCCATCAACGTCAGGAGTTTTACGTGGTTTAAGTGACTTGATAGCACTATTGATTTCTGCTAGATATATAGGGGCAGATAATGTTTCTAACTGCTATACTGACATCTTAGGCCTCAGTCACACGGGCACATCGGCACCCTACACCGGCGCCGATACGCCCGTGTGACTGACACAAGCAGACGGATGTACCTGCAGACGGCCGTCTCTCTGCAGCACTGGAGGAAAGAAAGTGTTCTTTCCTCCAGCGCTGCAGAGAGACGGCCGTCTGCAGGTACGTCCGTCTCCTTCCTGCAGTCACACAGGCGCATCGGCGCCGGTGTGCGGGTGCTGATGCGCCCGTGTGACTGAGGCCTTAGAGTGTGAAACTGAATTTAAAAAAGTAGGATATCTCCACAGTAGTGGGTTGGGGAGTTGATGATTCGTCTTGGAGATTATAACGTGAAGCATAATAATCAGCTGTAGATTCCCTATAGTTTGAGGCTTGGATATTTTTTCATTTTGTGTGTTAAAAATATTCTAGACTATAATACCTGGCTTTCATTTTCCGCAGTGCTTGTTCATATTTAAACAAATCTATTTGATGTAACTGATCTTGGAGGTTACATATCATGTCTGATCTAGCTGGGCAGTGTTTTGCTTTGTTTAATTGACTCAAATGAATAATAGTATTTGAGAGATGTAATCTTAACTCATTCTTCTCTCTTTCATCTGTAGCTGCTAAGCTTATAAAGTGTCCCCTAATATAAGCTTTATGAGCACATCATATTGTGGATGGTTTTATCTCAGGCATATAGTTGTTACGAAAGAAATCAAGGCGAAATGAGAACATTTTGGTCAAGAGTTTAGAGGAATGTTAAAAGTAATTGTTCAGTTTCCAAGGAATTGTAGAAGGGATATTATATGTTTCAGAAATAGTTAGATTGGTGTGTGATCGGACCAAGTAATTATGCCAATTGTAGAAGTTACTATACGTTGAAACAACAGATTATCAGAGAAGAACATGCCTGTGTGTGTGTGTGAAGATGTAATCTTTTTTAGTAAGGTGTTGCGACCTCCATACATCAAGGAAATTTTCTTTTGTGTCAAATTATATAAATTGGTAGGTTTATCTGTCAAACTGGAAGCAGACGAGTCTAAAGATGGCCACATAACTTTGTTGAAATCTTCTGCAATCAGGGCAAACCCATTCTTATAATGCTTGATTTTCTTGAAAAGGAGCACAATAAAATTTAGTTTGTTTTTTTTGGGGGGGGGGGGGGAAGTGGGGCATAAATGACTCCTATAGTATAATTTATGTTACTTACTGTACAATCAAAAATAATATGTCTTTCCATTGGGTTGACAAAGGTCTGAATTGGAGAAAAAGCTAAAGTATTTTTCATTACAATGACTTCCTCCTTTTTATGTTAATTGCTGGAGCAGCAAGAATATATGGAAAATGCTTGTGTCTTAGATGGAAAATGTCCTTCTGATTAAGGTGCAAGTCTTGAATGCACAATAAATCTGCATTCAAGCTTTTAGTTTCTTTCCAAAGTAGAGACCTTTTGAAAGAGCTGTTAAGTCCTTTTACATTGAGAGAGATTATGTGGAAGACCATTTCTAGAGTTTATATACATGCACTGAAACACCTTGTGACCCGCTAACAATATATGGGTATAGAATCTTCCGTAGAACCCCGGTAAATTGCAAACATAATTCAAAAACTGATAGTAACATGACTTAACATCAAACAACACAAACATATGCTTGAGTATGCAACAACCCTTTAGTGATGATTCAAAGGGGGGTTTAGAAGTTAAGAACTCAAAATAAATATAAAAAAGCTGAATAAAATGTAACCACAATAAATGACGTTATAAGGTAATAATTAATTATGTGTGCCCTTTAACCCACACAAATGGGAGAAGGTGTATGGCCACTAACTGGTATAATTTACGTATTTTAGGGGTTGATTTTGTCACCTATTCATCTTCTAGTCTCGCAGCTTGCTTTCTTCTAAGTGAATTTGGTACAGTAGGGAGTTCCCCTGTCCTAGAGAAGCTCTGTCAACTTGGCAGGAGAGTCAAATACTAGTTTCTTCTCCTCTCTTGCTACCTCTAATTTCACAGAAAACCATCATTTGTAGGGGATATTGTTGACACATGGCAGTAGCAAATTCGTGACGGCTTGCCAGAGTTGCCTCACATTGATCAGAAAACATGGAAATATCTTTAAATCTGTCTGGAAAGTTTTGCACATTCCTAGCCACTAGCATCAATTCATCTTTAAAATGGTAGAAATGTAAATGGTTGATAACATCCTTTGGAGTTGATGCGGGCAGAGATTTAGGTTTTGGTATTTGGTGCACTCCATCTATTAACAGATTAATTTGAGGTGTATCTGGAAGGACCACAGCAAAGCAATCTGTAAGATATTCTGCAAGCTGCTCTGCTTTAACTGTTTCAGGTATGCCACAGAATCACACGTTTTTGCGAGACGGATCTTCCAAATTTGTCAATTTCAGTGCTCCTACCTCCTCCTCTGGGATATATTATTTATAACCACTAATTTATTGTGAGCTGTTGAGAATTATGCTATCTTAGATACAACGTGAGAAGTACCGTCTTCCAGTGCTGTAAACTACGCTTGTAGGTTATTAAAAGCAGCATTAATGTCTATCTGGAGTGATGCTCTCAACTCCAACAGCACAGGTTTAAGAGTTTCCTCAGACACTGGTTGGGAGGAGAAGGAGAGAGAGTGATCCTACTGAAGCAAGTCCTGCTGAATAATGCGTTGCGGATCAGATACAACACGTGCCGTCACCATTTCAGAGTTACTGCACCACTTCCATGTCTAGCAAGTTTGGGTCCTAATTTCTGCATTGCGAGCTCCAGCAAGGGTGCGGGATGGTAAGAGGGAGAATTACCAGGGCTTTCTTGAGAAGGAACAGGTAAGGAGACTTGAGAATCTTTGTGACCTAGTTTCCCATAAGCAATCGCAATATAGCCCAAGAAAATTGCAGCAATATTGCAATTTTGCTCATGAGATGTCTGAGCGTCAGCACTGCTTTTTCCCACAAATAAATCGCCGCCGCTTGCGATTTTGCTCACGAGAAAGAAGGTAGGACTTTCTAATGTTAACTATGCATTGCATTGCACGAAAATCACACGTTCGTGCATTGCCATGCGTTAAAAGAAAGGCTCCATAGGAAAATATGGGTGATAAAGAAGAGCAACACGCAGAAAGACAGGACATGCTGTGATTTTTTTTTTTCACGCAACATTGCATGAGTGAAAACATCGCAAATGTGAAGGAACCATTGAAAGGCATGGGCTTCATAATTCTGCATTTTCACACACTCTAGCATTGTGCAATTTTATCGCCCGTGTGAAACCAGCCTTAAAGAAGGAAAAAACTCTGAGTCTTGTAGAGTTCCACTTTTTTCTGTTTTTATAATACAGGAGCAATAGAAGAGATAAGTGATTGGATTCTGGAACCTACAAAGGAAAATGTGCAGTTAGCTTCATGTGCTGTAGGCCCCTCTGGTACTTTGACATAATTGACTTTTTACGATGCCCTACTGGGTTTAGTAGACAATGAAAAATATAAATTCAGGAAAATATCTAATACTAGCAAACACTTTGACTACTAATAGTGTGGCACAGGTATCCCCATGGATTGGCTGGTGAGGCCCAAGCATAAAAAGATTCAGAAGTAGTGTGGTAATGCAAAACCCCTACACCATACTTTGCTGCAATCCTATCCTAACAAGCATCTGGAGATGCTGAAGACACCAGGGATGCTGTGCTGTGCACCCCTGAGCCTTGTGTGTGCTATGCTGGGCCCCCTGTGGAGACTGGCTCATTGTCACTTCCTTACAGTTCTTCTGTCTTCTGGTGCTGGCTATGAGCTTTGAGGTCACTTGAGTGAGATCTGAAGGTATTCCTCTGCTGCGAGGGGCATTTTGGTGTCTGATAGATGCTATACTATGTACTGGGTGCAGTGCAGGAGTGTCCACTCCAATGGCTACAGCCAGAGGCGAAACTTAAAGCTCCTGGGCCCCAATGCAAAATCTGTAACAGGGCCCCAAAATATAATGCTTTATTCATAATACTGGGCTCCCTATATGGAGAAGAGAGGCATTATGGGCCCGGGTACAACCGCATCCTCTGCATCCCCTATACTTATGTCCCTGGCTACAGCTGGTGGCTATATGCTATGTAGATGACATGCTTATACTGCTGAAGAATGCTAAACAGTACTGTCCTAGGCTATCCAGCGCTAATTGATACTTTGGGTCAATTTAAATATTTTGGCATTATGATATTGCATAATCTTGTGATGGGAAGTTAAATATCTCCCCTCTGTTGAAAACATTGAAAATAAGTAGGTTGAAAAGATTATAATAACACTTCCCGAATATGATTTATTAACCCCTTAGTAACGAAGCCTGTTTGCGCCTTAATGACCAGGCCAAATTTTTGAAATCTGACATGTGTCACTTTAACATGGAATAACTCCGTAAAGGTTTTACATACCCAAGTGATTCTGTCATTGTTTTTTCACCCCATGTTGTACTTCATTTAGGTGGTGAAAATAGTCCGATAGAATTTGTGTATATTTATTAGAAGTGTCAAAATTGGGAAAGTTTTGAAAAATCGTCATTTTTTCAACTGCTATATCTCAAATATGTGCAAAAATAATACAGAAATTTTTGATAAGATATATATTTCCATCTGTTTACTTAATTCTGGATGCACATTGGAAAAACTTACGCTTTTTTTAACCATTTAGGAGACGTACAAATTTAACATTATTAATATTTTGAGGAACATTTTACTTTCCTGCACCAAGCCAAGATTGCAAAGACCTATAGGTGTCAGAATGATAGATACCCCTCAAAATTACCCCATTTTAAAGAATACACCCCTTAATATATTCACTTAAGGGGATCATGAGTATTTTGACGTCCAGTTTCCTTTCGGGAATTAATGCAATTTAAAGGAGGAAAAATAAAATTTCATTTTTTTGCAAACATGTCATTTTAAAGACAGGATTTTTTTCTATAGCGCACATGAAAATGAGGATTTGCACACTAAAATGGATACCCCCATTTGTCATGTGTTCAGAAACATACCCGTTATGGCCCTAATCTTTTGTCCGTTAGCACAACGGGGCCCAAACCGAAAGGAGCAGCCGGTGGCTTTCAGAACAGACATTTTGCTTGAAGGTGATTTAGGCCCCATCGCCTACTTGTAGAGCTCTTGAGCGGCCAAAGCGATAGAGAATCCCCACAAATGACCCCATTTTGGAAACTAGACCCCTTAAGAAAATTATCTAGAGGTGTACTGCGTACTTTGATGCCACAGTTTTTGAATGAATCTAAGCAAAGCAGAAGGAAAAAATTACGCTTTTTAGTTTTTTTTAACAATTATGTCATTAAAGAAAAAAAGGTTTTATTTTTAATAAGAATGAAGACTTTCTCCCCAAAATGGATACCGCTGTTTGTTCCGTGTTCAGAAACATACCCATTGTGGCCCTAATATTATGTTCGTATGCACAATGGGGCCCTAACCGAAAGGAGTAGCCGGTAACCCCATTTTGAAAACTAGACCGCTTAACAAATTCATCTAGAGGTGTACTGTGCATTTTAAGCCCACAGTTTTTGAATGAATCAAGGCCAATCAGAAGGAAAAAATTACGATTCTCGTTTTTTTGGCAATTTTCTCATTTTAAAGATAGATTTTTTTTGTACAGCACACAAGTGAATGAAGACTTTAATGCCAAAATGGATACCCCTGTTTGTCCTGTGTTCAGAGACATACCCATTGTGACCCTAATCTTCTGTCTGGATGCACAACAGGGCCCAAACAGAATGGAGCATCAAACTTTAACTGTCTTTTAACTTTTACGTGATCACCATTTTCCATTGGAGAATGGCGATCATAGTAACATAGTATGTAAGGCTGAATGAAGACAATGTCCATCTAGTTCAGCCCTTTTATCCTCCTATGTTGTTGATCCAGAGGAATGCAAAAAACCCCAAGAGGCAGGAGCCAATTAGCCCATTTGAGGGAAAATTCCTTCCCGACTCCCTAATGGCAATCAGACTGTTCCCTGGATCAACCCCTAATAGTTCCTACCTGCCTATATACCAGGATTGACACTTAACCTAATATTTATATCCTGTAATATCCTTCCACTCTAGAAAGACATCAAGTCCCCTTTTAAACTCCTCTATGGATTTTGCCATCACCACATCCTCAGGCAGAGAGTTCCATAGTCTAACTGCTCTTATCACCCGCTGTTATCTGCAAACAACGAAGGGAGCCTTATTTGCACACAAATGAAGCTAATAAGCTACTAAGTACATAATGGGCATTAGTACCCATTAGTAGTATGCAAAATGATTAAAATAATTATATGCAAATGATTAGTATTTATGCAAAATGATTGCTCAAACTGTCATTCAAGCTATCTTTTGAAGGAATTTTGAGCGATCATCTTTGCGTGTAAATGGGGCTTTACATTTAACGCTATCATTACACCATCTGAATCGGCACATCTCTGCAATAATCTCAGTTGCCAGTACATATGATCATAACTTAGAACTCACATGCCAAGCCACACAGCAAGGGACCACGAACCACATGTAGCTCCCGAGTCATTGATTGAGCACCATTGGTCCAACGTGTGCAAAATTCTTATACAAAAGTGAGGACCAGGCTTCGATAGCTGCTGAAATATGAATAATTCAATGACGCTCAACTCTGCTTTGCGAAATTACAAAAAAACAAAACACCCTCTGCTCAGCCATCATTTGCAAGACGGATAATTCTCCAGACATCCCATCTGAATATGTGATAATTATAAGCAATCCGGCAAACAAAAAAATATGCAAGATGCATATTTACTGTAGTTCAAGATGAGATTTTATGTCACCATTATTTTTAATTGTGAGTTAAGTGAACATGTAGAATTTCACACATACAATTTACTATGGAAGAATCCAACACATTTTACACATTTCCTAATAATGAATTATGGTTTGCAGATTGTTTTTCACATAAAATCTGTGTATAAGCAAATAATTCTTGGCAGATTCCGCAGTGGTAAAAGGCATCCCGCTGCCAAATGGTTTCTGTTTACAGCACACAACAAATCTTACTGCAATTTAACTTCCAAATGGCATCTTAATATATACTTGCATACAATGCTTAATTAGTTTACTTGCATAGTAACTTATTTCTTAATAAGGAATTCATTGCAAGCTTGGCAAATAAAGGAGAGAAAATAATAGATTATCTCTGCTGAGTTTCAAAGCCACACTGCTGAGCGGGATTTTTTGACACTATAAAATTAATACAATTTGTGGGCTGTCTTTTTTCCTTGTGCTTCTTGTCACATGAGTTTATTCATGTAATGTTAAATATAATGAATTCTAACTATTTCATGCTTTCAGATGCATCCATTATATAAAACAACAATGTTTTGCCATCAGGAAGCGGCATATTTGTCAGTTTTTTTCCTCCTCGAATTTCATAGCTTTTTTTCTTTTGCTTTGTTGCTATGGGAGTTCTTCTTTTTAGGGTTTCAGGGGAAATCTTTTGCATATTTTTTAGCACAGATAAAGAATTATTTTTTTGTGAAATGCAAAAAATATGCCATTGTTGTTTTTTTTTCCCTAGCGATGTGAATTACATATGAAATTGAACGTACAAGTTCTAACAAATATCAGTGACTATAAGCAAACTAATATATAACTTTTATCACCTATATCGTGGGGGAATAACAGTAAGGCTCCATTTATATGGACGTATTTGCGTACACAATACACGGAGAATAGCACCCGTTGTGTGAATTTTACTGCGCATTTCAGTCAAGCCAAAAATAACGCAGCATGTTCTATTTTTCTTTTCATTTGCGTACCAAAAGACTCCATAAACGTCAGTGGAGAAGCACAAATGCGCGCACAATTGTGCTAGGAGATGCATGAAACACTGCATTATTGCGAAAGGAAAAAGAACGCATCTGGAAGTCATTAAATTAATTAGCCATTTAAATCAGTGCATCTTTGCCATGTGCAAATGAACATGTCTTGCCAGAGCAAAAGGTATGGTAAAATATGTTGATGCATGCACAAAAAAGCACCGTTCAGTGTGCCAAAAAGTTACGCTGAGGGGCATGCGCTCATGTGAAGGATGCCTAAAGGAGCAATGATCAACAGGCTTTGCTGATAGGCCTTGTTACAATGCACTGGCTCTCAGCCAAGGGGGGGTGACCAATGGTTTGTTCAAACCTAGAGGAGGCTATATATGGGCCTAGTCAGGAGACAAGGCAGTTTGTTGGAAGCCAATAAAGGGCTATAATGAAGACCTGGTTATGTTGTTTCTTTGAAATAATATTTCCAGAAGGATTATTCATCCTTCTTCCAGTGTTACTGATAATGTATGGCCAGTTTGAAAGACTGTTACAGCCAATATGGGCTAAAATGCTGCATCGGTGAAATGATGGTTCACCAGATAATTGTTCATTCAATAGTTCTTCTGCCATAAGCCTATTTCTAACTATAAACACTGAATGGCCACTTTACTAGAGACAACTGCCCTTTCACGAGTGGAGCTTTGCTGCATGGTAATTACACATGTGACCCCGGAGGGCAGAATAAAATCAAGTGCACAGCTTTCCATAGATCAGTTATAGTGTGAATCCACACTCAATAGGTAAATCGAGTAACCTAAGTGACTCTGAATGAGACAGTCATTAGTGTTTCAAAACTGCCAACCTTGTGGGGTTTTCGTCTGGAATGGTGTTGAAAGTATACCAAGAATAGTGTGAGCAAGTAAAAACATCCAGCAAAAGGGGATCCTGTGGACGTAAACAACTTTTCAATAAATTGGGTCATAGGAGTATGTCAGAACAAGAGGTGCACGGCCAAGCAAATTGCAACCAAATGAAATGCTGGTGCTCCAATTAACATACAACTCATTGTTCCTTAGCATAAATGGGCTATAAAAGCAGATGACTGGTTGGAGTGCTATTCTTGTCTAATGGAAACAGAAAGGCAAGACTCTAGTGAAGAAAAGAGCACAAAAAAATTGGATCAATGAGCAGTGGAAAAACATCTCTGGGCAGATAAATTCAGGCTTCTGTTGCACCATGCTGATGGGAAAGTCAGAATGTGGTGCAAGCAATATGAATTGATGAAGCCTTCTGGCAGGTGTCAACAGTTAAAGTTGGTGAAGGTGTGAAGAAACCTGGGTTCAATTTTCCTACAGAATGACTTCCATATAACATACGCTGGAAAAAAGATCATTCAATATGCAAAAAAGGTTGTGCTGAGGTGCACGCAAATGCGGATATACTCGTGTGAAGGAGGCCTATAGGAGTGATGATCAATAGGCTTTGCTGATAAGCCTTGTTACAATGCGCTGATTCTCAGCTATGAGTAGTATGAGTAAGAACATATTATTTGCCTGAAACGCATAAGCGGCTTGCCTAGTGGCTCACATCTTTGTACAAGATGATTTTATGACTTACAAATAGTGACTTTGACTTTGGAGACACTAAGGAGTGCTGGATATTCTTTTCTTGCATTACTGAGGTGTGATCCATGCCCTGGAAGAGTCTACTATGGTTATAGTGAGCAGGTTTTTTTTTCTGCTGATTCTCAGCCCCTGTAAAAGGAATCTATGCCAGGATGAATGGTTGCTATTTGAACGCCAAAGGAGGTTCAAATTGCTACTAGATGGGTGCTTCTAAAAAAGTGGCAAATTATAATTTCAAACTAAGCTTGGAGGAGTCTATGAATAGCCTCCATTCAGTTGGATCATGGTTCAAATTCAAACATTTCATCAAGCCATTAACATCGCAGCAAACAGCCAGATTGTTTTTCTTCTCAAAAAAAGGAAGCAGATCCCTCTGATGTTCTCTGTACTGTGAGACCCTGACATCACGTTGGAGATGATTCCATTGCTGTAGTTCTGCCTTCTCCTTTGACAAGTCAAGGTCACGAATGAGATCACTCAATTCCGCTTGACTAAGTCTGTATGGTGTATCATCTTTTACCTCAAAGTCAGGGTCATGGGATGTGGAAGGCTTGTTGGGTTCTTCTTTTTCCACACTTTCTTCATTTTCTACTTCAATCTCATAATGTTGGGGTGGAGTAGGAACTGGTAAACTATCTGAATGTGGAATAGGTCAAATAACAGATGGAAGATTCGGGTATTGAACTGTTCCTGTTTGCTTCATTGACAATCCTGCATTTAAAGGCGGAGTCAAGCAGAAATAGTAGTCATCTGTATGGTTTGTAGGCTCCCGCCAAACGATAGGCACAGCAAAAGCCATTGATTGTTTTTTTTATTTTTCAGTCATTCTCATAGTTTAACTGAACAAGAGTTGCAACAAATATATGGAGCCCATGACTTATCCTGGCCCCCTAACTTCATACCAAAATAATGATGATAGGCAAACTTCACAAGAGGCGTCATATTGCATTTCTGTGCTGAAAATGTTATTTCACCACAAATGTTAAAAAATTATTCCCCAAATTTACACATTTTTCTGGCATTTTCATATGTCAAATTTTACACTTGAAAAGCACTCCAAAACCAGAAATTCTGAAGAAAAAAAAAACAGAAGAATATGAAGCTCAGTCATAACAACATTTATTATTTTTATAATCTACAAACATATGGAGAACATTGTTATGTCAGTTGAGAGGTGTGACAACACCCCCCCCCCCCCAAAAAAAAATTCCCACAAAATAAAAATGGAAACTCTAAAAAATGACGTGTCACTTTGTCTCCAAAGCAAGAGCTAATCAGTCATTTTATTGTGATTTTTGAATTCAGCTGAAGGAAATACATAAGAATACGCTAATTTTGAGCCTGAAACAAAATCATCGTTGAGCAGTGTAATTGTATATGGCCACCTTTAAAGGCATGCTCATGGTTTGAACCTATGACTCATGTGTTACTTGAGTACTGTTGTGTGTTTAATGAAGAACAAGCACAAAAAATAACATTCGTCATTGGGATAGACAGTTGAAAGGTATGGGAAGCCTACTTGACATATAGCATTCAGGAAGGTCATTTGTTAGTGACAAGTCATTGAAGATATTCAAAGAAGCTACATCCACAGTCTAAAGAAATCAGAGCATAACTGTGCTAGACAATCTTTTCAAAAACAACTGTTCACCATGTTCTGAAAAAAAAATCTCAGTTTTATTGGTTATAGACTTTAGTTGTTACATGGAATCCACCCAGATGATGATCGCAAAACATATAATTTTGCTGTGGATGTTCTTGATGAAATTGACGATGAAAAGTAGTTTTTATATTGTGTATTATTCAGTGATGAGGCCATCTTTCATGTTTTGAGACATATCCACTGAGAAAACCTAAGAGCATGGGCTAATGAACATCCCCATGTATTTGTTGAACATGAGCATAATAGCCCTAAAATTAATGTGTGTTGTGCTCTATCCAAAGATCGCATTACTGATTCATTTTTCTTTGTGACATTATATAATTACCTCGACATGCTAGAATTGTATTCAGGCCCCCAGTTTGATGAGAACATAATCTTTCAGCCAGACAGTGCTCCTCTGCATCATGCCAGGATTGTTCTTGATGAAACATGTCCATGGCACTGGACTGGTAGAAGAGGATGGAAGCAATAGCCCAATATTCTTCGGATCTGACACCTTGACATTTTAATTTCTGTGGGTATGTGAAGCAAACTGTCTACGATTGTTCGTATTCAAAACATTTAACGCCTAAAAAAAAAAGCGAATCAGGGACTAGAGTTGAGCGAACGTACTCTGCCGAGCTTGATGATCGTTCGAATATAAGCATACTCGATGGTGCTCGTTTTTGACCGTGGTGCTCGATTATGCCGTGTTTGACCTTGCCCCAGTTTTTGGCTCCTGCCCGCTGTGACATGACTGTTTTGGCCCCTCCCGGGCCCGATACAGCGCACACGTCAATGGCAATTTTTTTGGCTGAGAGAGAGAGAGAGAAAGAGACGAACCAAAAAAGAAAGCTCGGGACCCGGCGGCCCACATGCAAAAATGCTTGAATCTCCCGTTATAGTCAATGGGGTTCGTTACTCGAGTAGAACTCTTGAATTTTACGAAAAATCTCAACTCGAATAACGAGAACCCGAGCATTTGGGTGCTTGCTCATCTCTAACAGAGACGTTGAATCTATCACTCCTGATGCTCTTGATGTTCAGTATGGCAGGAAGTGGAATACCACTTAGATGTTTGCAGAGCCTCCAATGGAGCCTATGTAGATTTTTGATACACATGTGGAAAAATCTATTTGAGTTATTCTTTAATTTAATTCATGCTTAATAATATGTGCCATGTTTTGCATAATAAAATTAAATATTTTGAAAGCCCACCATGACTTTTTACACGCAATCCCGGAGACTTGTCTTTCATTTAATACCTCTTTTATGTGTCTGTCATATTTTATGAGATAGCAACTGGGGATTGCCTATGGGAAAGTCCATACTTCTAGGAGAGGATTAACAATGAAAGTAGAGGACCCCCAACAGAGAGACTAGTATACAGCATAGCATGTTATAAATACTGTATATACAGCTTTATTGAAGTCACTGATATGGTTAGCTGAAGGGTCCAAAAATAACTTTTACACCAGGATCTGAGAACGCCATGGTACGCTGTCTGATCTAACATAATCTATTTTAACAACAGTGGTCATAACTTAAGTAGTGGGACCATCTTTAGCATTCCGGTTTAGAGGATAATACATTTTTATCTTTGCATGACATATAATTTAAAAGATAACGTGAATTTTAAGCCATTGATAAAAGTTTAGCTTGTACATAAAACAAGAACAATTTCACAATTGACTTCTTATATTCTAATGCAATTTGGAAAGGCACAGCAAATGTGTCCAGATGATAATGGCATTTGACAGTTTGAAATGTATTTATAGATGTTTCCAGCTCCATCTACATTCTTATAGGATTATCCAGGATTTTGTGGGTTTATCACTGCAGACACACAGGATTAACAGCCTGATGAAGTCAAAAAGAATTATTTCAATGCTGCTGTGTGTTTTTAAAATAGAAAGTGTTTTAACTATTCATGTCATTATCATAATACCATTAATCTAATCAGCTTTTAAATAAGGTAATTACCTTTCTCTGCTGTTTAAATCTAAACATTACTTAAATGGCTGCTGTAGAAATGTTTTATACTGCAATGTTTTATACTTCAACATTTTTATAAAAGATCTAGAGGAGGGGATTGAGGGGAAACTGATCAAATTTGCAGATGACACAAAGCCAGGAGGGATAGCTAACACTAGAGAAGAGAGAGAGGATTGAAAGAGATCGCCAAGAGCTTGAGCAGTGGGCGGCGACTAACAGAATGGTATTGAACAGGGAGAAACAGGGACAAAGTCCTACATCTGGGAAAGAAAAATGAAAAAAGGACATACGGAAAGCACATTAGAACATGAGTCAACAGTGTGATGCATTTGCAAAAAAGCCAAACACAATTCTAGGATGTATTAAGAGAAGCATAGAGTCTAGATCACATGAGGTAATTATCCCCCTCTACTCTTCCTTAGTCAGACCTCATCTGAAATCTTGTGTCCACTTCTGGACACACCAATTTTGAAAAGACCTAGTCAAACTGAAGCACGTTCAGAAAAGAGTTATAAGGATGGGGAGCGGTGCTAACCTATGAGGAACAGTTAGAACATCAGGAAATTTTCAGCTTGCAAAAATGAAGGCTGAGAGGAGGCTTAATAGCGGTCTACAAATATTTGAAGGGCTGTCACAGTGCAGAGGGATCAGCCCTACTTTCATTTGCACAAGACTAGAAGGGATGAATCTAAAATGCTCATATATATATATATATATATATATATATATATATATATATATATATATATATATATATATATATATATATATATATATATATATATACACTATATATATGAGGGGGTGCGAGGTAGGAAGATGAAACTTTACATTTATTCCACATCCTCTCCACTGATGTCAACACACTTCTTACTTCGGTATTACAAGTTCTGTAAGCCTTGCAAAAAGATTTCAGTTGTGCCTCAAACCAGTCATCCGTAGCAGCCATGGCATCAGAAATGGTGCGAAATTTGGTACCCTTGAGGTGTTTCTTCAGGTTTGGAAACAGGTGATAGTTGGAGGGAGCTAGATCTGGTGAATAAGGTGGGTGGTCAACCAGCTGGAAGCCTAGCTCCACCAGTTTTGCCGTGGTCACTTGTGCAGTGTGAGTGGAGGCGTTGTCTTGCAGGAACAAGATTCCTTTGGACAGCTTTCCGCACCTTTTGGCCTTCAGAGCTGCCTTCAATTGGTCCAAAAGTTCAATGTAGTACCTTGCATTGATGGTGGAACTATTTTGAAGGTAGTCCACTAGCAACACGCCTTCCTTATCCCAGAAAACAGACGCCATCACCTTAGTGACTGATTTTTGCACCCTGAACTTCTTTGTGCGAGGAGAACCACTGGGCCTCCACTCTTTTGACTGCACCTTGGTTTCTGGGTCATACAAATAAATTCAGGTCTCATCCATAGTGACCAGTCAATCCAGGAAGTTCTTATCAGTACAGAAACGCTGACAAATGGACCGGGAAGTTTTCACTCACATGCTTTTCTGATCTGTTGTCAAACATTTGGGGACTGACTTTGCAGATAGCTTCTTCATGTTCAAATGTTCATGGATAATGACACAAACACGTTCACGAGAAATCCCCATGGTGTCTGCTATTCCTTTAGCTGAAATTGGCCGATTCTCCAGTATGAGGTTGTGCACAGCATCAACGATCTCCGGAACAACAACCTCTCTCGGTCGTCCAGGACGTTCGTCATCATTGGTGCTGAAGTGGCCCGTTTTAAATTTGGCAACCCAGTTCTTAACTGTAGAATATGAAGGGCATTGATCCCCCAATGTCTGCGACATATCACCATGAATATCCTTCGCGGACTCTCCTTGCAGAAACAGGAATTGTATCACTCCTCTGCTCTTATTTGCTGTAAATATCGCCTTAGACTCCGCCATTTTGTTTTCCTGGGTGCCGAGATCACTGTTGCCATAAGCTACAAACACAACATTTTGAAATCATATATTAGACACATAAGGCTTTCATGCGATGTAACATTCGTTACCATAGAAACAAAAA
Source organism: Eleutherodactylus coqui (assembly GCF_035609145.1). Taxonomy (NCBI): domain Eukaryota; kingdom Metazoa; phylum Chordata; class Amphibia; order Anura; family Eleutherodactylidae; genus Eleutherodactylus; species Eleutherodactylus coqui. The sequence goes on from NC_089841.1 coordinate 229,663,072, forward strand.
AAGAACACAAAGCCAAAGACTTATCAGCACCCCCTCGTATAGATAGATATACAAATATAGCATATATACAGATAGATGTATAAATATATCTAGATAGAAGTTTAAATGCTGACACCACATGCTATGCATACAAGTTTAGTCATTATACTATACAGTAAAATTGACCTATGAAAATCACATCATACTAATATATTATGCTAAACATATCTAGACAGTAATCAAATAATTGATGTATTCACACACAGTAGCATTTACATTCTGTATAGGTATGCCCACATACTGTACATTAGACCTCATTATATAAGTACATGTATACATAGATATAGTACATACAATGACTACATGTGGTATCTGCAGCAGCAAAAATTTAATTCAATATTTGTTTTGTGAATTTGCTTGAGATTTGCTGTAGATTTTAGCCTTTGCATTGCAAAATAGTGAAAAGAAAATCTCAATTTTCATTAATTTTTTCACAGCATCTGGATGAGATTTGTTTCACTCTCATCTGCTTTGCTGCTGCTGTGAATGCTGCAGATTTTCCATGTGGAATCTGTAATGGACCTACTTTGTGTGGCTGTATTATATAAGAGCAGCACTTTAGATAAACTCAAGTATCCCTTTGGACTGTTAGTGTGATGCCGCCCTTAGCTGTGTCCTTGGCTTCTAATTATTCTTTGTATTGAGATTTTTTACCATCTTTTGAAAGTTCCTTTTCATTTTCATTTTAAATCGCCCTTAGTTACATTGAACACTTATATAATACACTGCAATACTTCTGTACTGACAGGTAGCCTAACACACCTTAACTCTGCCAAGGCTTAACAAGCCTTTATAGATGGCCGGCACAGAGGAAATTGTTAGGGCTCCTGCTTCTGTAGCAACTCTTCAGTAAACGGACACTGCTTCAGAGGGAGGGATCGATCAAGTGCTAAGGAAGTTCCTTCTCCCTGTAAACCCACGTAGCTACTATCAGTACTAGGCCTCCTTTAAAGGAACTTATGCATCTTCACACTGGCCGCATCATGTTGGATGCTGCTAAACTCCACCCCCCTCCCTTTTTTTGCAGCACAGTCTTTGGGAGTTGCCATTGTATATCAGTCAAAAGATAGGGTAAGTCCTATCTTTTCCAGCAGCATATAAATTCAGTCGCGATGTTTTTACATACCTAAAAATTGGTCATCTGAACGAATACATTGGAAACCAATGCTTCAGATGATCGCGATTGTCGTCCAACGTAAAAACGCTCCTGTAAATAAGACCTTAACTATGTCATCTAAGTGATTCAACGGTCAGATTTGGTGATTTACCTGATTCTATCCATTAATGCAGGCGCTGGCTGCCCTTAGACAGCCTGTACAAGGCTTCCAATGCAATGTTGTTAAAAGGCAAATGCGTCGTAATAAATCCGCCAAACATTAGATTTGAGGTCACTAAAGGGTTAATCCTGGACCATCCTTTTAATGATGTTAATTATTTCCATATCTTAATGTAAATAAAAATTTATATGGTTTTTGGAAAGAAATCAGAAAATAGCTTTTTAAACCTCAAGTAGTTAATAGATTTGGCGAACACATGTAGATGCTATTGGTACATTGTGATTTATAGATGCAGGCAGAATAAATTAAGCTTTGATGAAAATGTTTACAGTTATTGCTTGTTCTCTATCTTTTCTCCTTCTCAGTTGACTAATTGACAGTATTTTCAACATTTTCTATACTTCAAGTCTATTACTTAGGCCAAATGTCCATTGGTATTGATGGCTATCGTTGTTTAATTCAGTACAAGTTGTTGACTACTTCAATGTGCAATTATTTGTTGACTATCAACATACTATGCACCTAATTAAAAATATATTCCTCTTACATGAATATGTGATGTTTCCTAATGCTAGGAATTTTATTACATAATCCATGAGTGTATTCAACTAAATTACAAGTGTCCTTTCTAGTGTTCATTAGAGAAAACATTAACTGAATTCAGAAGTGTCCTGAAATTCTATGAGCTTGAGCCTTTTATAATCTGAGACATAATTAACTGATGCTTGTACGGTTGTTGGCAGAATTACTTTTCACAGGTATATTAATTATCATTGCTACGATTTGTTTAATCATATATTTTATAATCTGTTGGTAATGATTTCCTTGATTGTTTTCTAAGAACGCACGATCACATTCTAAAGATATTCTTATGTACTTATTCTTTGTTAAGCACAACTTTTTTTTAAAAATTATAACTTTTATCAAACTTTTAATCAATGCAATTCACCCCATGTAGCGTTTTCATCTTTTTATATATGTAGACATAAAATTCGATCTTCAATCAAACAGTAAATAAAGATAAAGGTGATGTTATTGAAAAAAAAAAACATTGACAAATTGACCTTGTAATAATTTGTGAAACAGGAAAAAATCAGACATGGCGTTTCATGTCACTACCTTGAAAAACTAATAGACTTGGTAGTACCAGATCAGATGTAAAAGAGAAGAGGCTTTTTAAGGGCCTGTACATACTGCAGCTGATTCACATTAATCACGTGTGGATTTCCACTAATTGCCAAGCTGCGGCTAGATATGTCAATAGAAATTATGGCAAGTCCAAGTGCAGACCCGCAATTAGCAGTAATCCACATGCAATTATTATGGATTGACTTTAGCTTGTACATGTATAGGTTGGATTAACACTATGCATTTTTGGTTTTTTTAACATGCATTTTTTTTCTTTGGTTTTTTAACTCTCATTGTGAGACATGGGAGTTCAGCAACCAAAGCAAAAAATATGCATGTTGAAAAGGTAAATAAGGCTCCTTTCCCATGAGTGTATATCGGCCGGCGTGTTCATGGCCGCCCAATATACGCTACCATCTGGGGCATAGAAGCTGGTGAATGGGCACACAAATCTACAGTTTGTGCACCTGTTCATGGGCACATGGGCCCCGCATATACGCTGAGGTCACTATGTCTTCGCCCCTTTCGCCTCCCCCCCCCCCTCACAGGCTCACCTCTGCTCTCCTCCCATTGCTGTCTGTGGGCAAGGGGCAGAGAGAGGGGGGCTACCTCCTCCCCACCCCATCCAATTGAAAAGAGCCAGCGGGAAGGAGAGCAGAGGTAAGCTTGCGAGGGGGAGGAGAGCAGAGGGAGGGAGTTTAGCAGCCACAATGCAAAACTCACTCCCACCTCCAGTCGCTATCATGAGCTCCCATAGGAGCCCATGCAGCGGCCGATGTATGTTGGCCCAAAAGATAGTTACAAGACTATCTTTTGGGCCCGACGTAAAAATGCCCGATGCTATATTGGCCAGGTTGGGCACTTTTATGTCTCAGGAATACGGCCATGTGATCTGATGCATTGGATTCCAATGCATCAGATCACAGCGTATATCAGCTGCCCATGAAAACCGCCAGCTGCTTTCGTGGGAAAGAGGCCTAGGGTAAATGAAACAATACCTCTGCAGTGCCGCCAATTGGAAGGCAGCATTTCTGCAAGTCAGTGTTAGACTCTTTATACAAGCCTTGTAACAATCACTAGGAATTGAAAGCCAAGCCAGAATCCATACACAGACAGCTGTTTCGGGGTGTTTGCCCCTCATTAGTGTGCAGGTTTTTAGCTTGGCTAGTGAGAAGCTTGTGACTTGGGTCAGGAACGCTATCTTTTCTCCTTAAGGAGGGCACCTGGAAGATAAGTGGGAAGAACTATAAAGCTGCTTTCCAATAGGTGGCATTGCATAGCTATTGCTCCATCTCCCTTATTTGCATATTACCCAGTGGAGCATGAATGGCCTTATAAGTCTCCTAACTCACTCACCTTCTAGGTGCTCTCCCTAAGGAGAAAAGATGTTGAAACATTAACACATTTTACTCATTCATTCACTGTATGACAGTGTGGTCTTTTTGCCATGATTTTCACAAAAGTGCAGCAAAAATGTGGCATGGCCTCTCCATCAGTTTACACCCTTTATGAATGCAAACACAGTAGATTTCCAACACATTAGAAACTTTTGCAACTGAAAAAAATCAGTTCCACATATCAGAAAAGGGTTGATTCTGCAACATGTGCATGGATTTCTGCAACCCTCTTGTAGATGAATGGATTGACCAAAGAAATTTCTGTAAGAAAAACATACCTTTTGAGAGAATCCCAGGGGAACCGGCCTCAGACACATATGTATCCTTTTTGTTAACAATGTCTTTTTTATTAAGAACATAAACCGAGTACAACAGATGCATGACTGAATATGAAAACAGGCAAATACGTAAAGCTTCGATTCTGAAGTTACATAAAATGGAGAGATAGGGATTTGCAGATGCTGAGGAAGATGATGTAAAATACAATATAAGAAATGCCTTCAAGCCATTAAAGCAAATCGTTCTGTTCAGTCCTTATACGTAGGCTCAGTCATTCATAAAGACATTCAAAAACAAATATAGACAACAAGGCAAAAAAGCAACTCTCCTTGGAAAGTCATCTGGGAGAGAAAAAAGGAGAGAAATAGCGGAGTATTTTATCTGTTGGTAGCGTGTGATGGATAAAGCTGATAAAAAGAAGTAGCTGAAGAGGGATTGAAGTTAGTAAAAATCTAGTCAGGGAAGGCTATAAAATTTTTAAAACAGTATACTCGCCTTTTTTCCTTACTCTGATACTGCCCCCTGGTCCTTTCTTAATCCCAAATAGCATAATCATGTACTAAGCAGCACATGACCACTGCAGCCAACCCATGGCCTTTGAGGGCTGAGGTCAAGGATTGATGCAGCAGTCACACATCTTGACATGACCATGCTACCTGGAAGTGAGAAAAGACAGAAACAGAGCAATAGAGGAGCAAAAGATGTGAACATATTCATGTTTTTTTTTACATTATACAGCATTATTACTGATGGGGGTATAACAGGGGGCATTATTACTGATGAGGGTATAAGAAGGATCATTATTACTCATCAGGGTACATTTACTGTTTGGAGTACACTAAAATGAACACTTACTGTGTGGTGCCAAATTACTATTTGGGGCACTATGGATCTAAAGATTGTGTGAGGCCTTAGTCACACGGGCGTTTTTTCCCGCGATTTGCGGATCGCATGACGGATGCGCATCCGGCAAATCGCGTGACCGGGGCCCAAAAATCGCCCGAAAATCTGCTCCTAGCTGCGTTTCATTAGAAACGGGCCGGAGCTGTCCAGCGCATTGCATTCAATGGAGCCGGCAATACAGTCGGCTCCATTGAAAGCAATGCGCTGCGGGATGAATTGTCGGGAAGGGCTTAAATATTCCCTGCAATTGATCCAGAAATGTGTTAAAATAAAAAAAATATATATACTCACCTTGTCCCGGCAGACGGAGTTCAGCGCGGCCGGCCTGCAGTGGGTGTGAAGGGGGTGTGAGTCAGAGCTGCCCCTGATTGGCTCAGCGCTGAGCCAATCAGAGGCAGCACTCACTCACACCCATTCATGAAGTGGGTTTTGTTCAATGACAATATGGAGATGATATGAACGGTAATAATGTTTGCACCTTGTATATATCATATGTAATATAATTTAGAAGTCTGATCTGTGGAAACATATCAGTGCTTAGTTGTTTGTTACACTATTACTAAGCTTAAAGGGTAAATGGTAAGGGCACACTGAGCGGCCTAGTTTTTTTTTAGGTGTAATCTGGCCCTAAAGTGTATCCTTACTTGAACTTTTACTTTACTTTTTTGGGGGCTAGCTAACTGCCAGATGGGTGGGATTCAAAATTGTTGTTAGTTGTTCTGCACCATATGGATACTTTTTAAAGTGTTTTTAATCCTCTTTTCCTTTTGTTATTACCATGTACTTACTAAAGATGTATTTTGTACTTTGTTTCAGATTACAAACCTTCCTTTCTTTTGCTGGTACACATTGCTCCTTCTCTTTTGTTTTCTATAAATGCATTATTATTACAGTTTTCGTTAAGTGAAAGAGTGCAGATCTCTCACCCCGAGACAAGAGAGTAGCAGTACTTCTTATCACAGTGTTCCAATTACCAGTTGCAGCCAAGTACCTGGTCTTAGTGTCATACCTGATACCTGTCATATTCCTTACCAGTGGACTAATTAAGTATTTACTTCTCTGCTCATCTTACCTGGTATTGTTTTAAGTGCAAATTAGTCTCACTATGTCTATGCCTTTTCATGTGTGTACATATATATATATATATATATATATATATATATATACCCCATCCAGATCTGTTTTATTATGCCTGAGAACGGATCCTGAGAGATCCGAAAGCTCGCAATAACATCATGTATTTTTGTTAGCCATTAAAAGATATCATATATACAAGATTACGGGGTTTCTCTTACTGAGAAGAATCACCTGATATACTAAGACATATATAGGATTAAAAAGGGTAGTTTCCTTACTGCTTTGTTACGTGTTTGTGGCTGTATTACGTATCCACCACTTCATTGTTGTCTAATAGTGTTCAGTATAGGCTAATCCACATCCACTAAGTGGGCAGTAGGGTCATCATAGGAAATCAATAGGGATATCTTAGAGGTTGGGAGCCTCTCTTATCATTCGGAGTTCTCTGGTTAGGTAAGGCAAATCGCGGTACATTTTTTTCATGACGGTGTGTCAAAAATATGAAGGTACATATACGGGTACTTTTCTTTAAATAAGGATTAATAAAGGTTCTGTTGTGTGCATGGACTAACATTCTGATTTCCTCATGTGACGAAAGAGCAATTCTCGAAAGGTGTAATACATTGATTGCCATGAGTGTAAGGGCTCAGTCAGACGGGCGTTTTTTCGCGCGATTTGCGCATGTGCATGCGTCCGGCGATTTTATAAAACCATTGCTTTGCAATGGTATCGGACACATGAGCGCTTTTTATGCGCTCGTCTGAAAAATTATAGAACAGAAATCGCAGATCGCACCTATCTGCGATCTGCGATTCCTGTTCTCTTCTTTATATGCGCTCAACGGGGCCGGCAGCAGCAGCGCCGACCCATTGAGTACATATACTAGACAAATCATTCTCCTCTGCCACAGCTGTAACAGCTGTGGCAGAGAAGAATGATGTTTGCCCATTGAATTCAATGGAGCCAGCAATACAGCCAGCTCCATTGAAAGCAATGGGCTGCCGGCGATCGCACGATGAATTTTCGGGAAGGGCTTAAAAATATAAGCCCTTCCCGAAAATTCATCCAGAAATGTGTAAAAGCAAAAAAATATATATATACTCACCTGGTCCCGGCAGACGGAGTTCAGCCGCGGCCGGCCGGCAGTTCTCCTGAACTGCTCTGAGTAGTATTCAGCAGCCGGGGATTTAAAATCCCCACCTGCTGAATGAGCTGCCTCTGATTGGTCACAGCCTGACCAATCAGAGGCAGCTCTCACTCACCCATTGGTGAGTGAGTGCTGCCTCTGATTGGCTCAGCGCATGGACCAATTTGTTTTTACACATTTCTGGATGAATTTCCGGGAAGGGCTTATATTTTTAAGCCCTTCCCGAAAATTCATCGTGAGATCGCCCGCAGCCCATTGCTTTCAATGCAGCCGGCTGTATTGCCGGCTCCATTGAATTCAATGCGCTGGACAGCTCTGGCCCATTTCTATTGAAATGCGGCTAGGAGCAGTTTTTTCAGGCGATTTTTCGGCCCGGTCACGCGATTTGCGGATGCGCATCCGTCATGCGATCCGCAAATCGCAGGAAAAAACGCCCGTCTGACTAAGGCCTTATAGTTTCGGAGACTTTACAGTCATATTATAAATCTGTAGGAATGCTTGCCTTGAACTTGTCGAAGTAAAAAAAAACAAAATGTCTTCCAAGAGAAAAATAATTGACAGTTGTAGAGAAAAAAAACTCTGATCTGTATACACAATTTATTCCACTGCTTCTATGAATGACAAATGTTCATATATTTATGTTTAGCATTTATTATGGAATGCCATCTTCCCTGGGCATACTTTGTTGTCTGCTGCATATGTCTTTAATGTATATTTTTGTGTGTTTTCAATATTTCTGTTTTGAGTAATGGAGCTGAATTTCACACATTTTTATTAGCCTCCCTGATAGTAGTGTGCTTTCACAGCAGAATAGTTGCTGAAAGGCAATGTTTTACGCTATCCTATTACATGCTGACATGTCCTTGGTTATCTTGTTGTGAGAAATGGATAACATATATGCAAATTTTTAATCCCTTCAGAGCACAGAAAACAGTACAGCATTGGAAGACATATGGCCTCTAGCAAAGAAGGACTTAAAACAATAAACCATGCTGCAATATAAAGCAGTGTGAATTACTTTTAGAATCAATCACAAATTGTGGATACTTACTGCGGTTCAGTATATGGGTACAATGTATGAAATAGTAGCTTTTTTTTGTAAAATGAGATTAAAGAATAGGAAAATTATATTTATACACTATAGATTGAAATGTTTGACCACAATATGTGCCAAGTTTCCATTGTTTGAGACTAGATTAGCAGCTGATTAAATTTTGGACATTGTGCATTAAGGTGCACTGTTCCACAAGAGAAGCTGAATTACAGCATTTGGCTATATTCAGCAGCTCTATAGAGTATAATGAAGCTTGGCTGCTGCTCCATTCTCCTCACTGCAGGGCAAGGGGGTGTAGTCAGGAGGAAAGGAGGACAAGGGTGCCCCATTCTCATGAATAAAGTGGATATGTGCAGAAAAAAGTGCAGGAAAAAGTTCTCTACGCTCAAGCAATTGGGGAAAAGGTACTGCTATATTTTGACATAAAAGGTTGTATATTGCAACGCGTTTCGGTGTCAAAATAAAGTAGATTGTATATAGTTATAGCAGTATCTTTTTTTCCGGTCGTTTGAGCGCGGAGAACATTTTCTTGTACTTCTTTCTGCACATATCCACTTTATGCACATTTGTGCCCACTGTTTTAAAATGGGCATATTCTCCTTGGCTGTTCTGCATGTTCTTGGATACGGATGGAAACAAGGACCACTGCAATAATACTTGGCACACCCAGACTCCAAGGTGCCAGTGAGTTGTATTCCTTACAGGAACCCCGCTGAGCACTGGGTAAGTCCCATTCTTTTATATATATAAATTTTATGTCTCAAATTTGATCAAGGCGCTGTCCAACCTTTCTGCCATTCTCATGATTGTTAAGGGTCCTAGCGCTATCATGTAGATAGATGATAAATCTTAATTCTGGGAAATCTCCTTTCATAGATTAACAAGCATAGTACATAGAAACATAGTAATTGTCGACAGAAAGTGAGCACATGGTCCATCTACTTTGCCTTTATATTATTTCCTTTTTATTTCTCTCTTGGGATAGATCCATGCTTGTCCCAGACGTGTTTGAATTAATTTATTGTTGATTTTTCAACCACGTCTGCTGGAAGTTTGTTCATTTACTACTCTTACAGTAAAATAATATTTATGAGTCATTCACAACCTCGTAATTTCCGCAGCAGCAGGACAATGTTCACATCATATGTTTAACCTGTCCGTCATGTGACGCCGAAGCGTTGGGTTGATGTCACCAGTGTGGAACGTAGGCTACGTTTAAACCTTGAAGACCAGCACTGCCTCCCTCGGTCACGCGCCTGTTGTTGATTTTCCAACCACGTCTGCTGGAAGTTTGTTCATTTTCTACTCTTTCAGTAAAATAATATTTATCTGATGTTGCTTCAGAAAGTCCTTCCAACTAATCTGATTGCGTCACCTAGTTCTAGTGCTCAGTTCCCTATTAAAATCACTTCCCTCCTGAAACTTATTTATACCTTTACCATATTTTAGGGTTTGATCATACCCCCCTCCCATCTCCCTTCTCTCCTCAAGGTTATACAAATTAAGTTCTTTAAGTCTTTCCTGATAAGTTTTGTTTTTGAGACTTTCCATCATTTTTGTACATATCTTTGGACTTGTTCTATTTTATCAATGTCTTTCTGTAGGTGAGAACTTGGCTACATAGCTAGAAGTATTATCAGCAGAAAGAGGGAGATTGTGATCCAGCGGTATAGAGCCCTGGTGAGACCACATCTGGAATGGTGTGTTCAGTTCTGGAGACCTCATCTACAGAAAGACATAAATAAAATAGAACAAGTCCAAGGACGGGCTACTAAAATAGTGAAGGGTGTTAAGTATAAGACATATCACAAAAACACTAAAACAAGGGGGCACAATTTGAGATCAGCTGGGGGAAGATCAAAAGCAATGAAAAAAATATTTTACTGAAAAAGCAGTAGATGCTTGAAAGTTTCTTGCAGACGTGGTTGGAAAATTCTGTAAGTGAATTTAAAGTGGGAATCAATGTACATCTATCCTAAGAGAAGCAAAAATGAAAGATCAGGGCAGATTACATGGACCATATGGTCTTTTACTGCCATTATTTTTCTATGCTTTCATATAAAAGAAATAATAAATCAAATCTGCTGAAGATTATTATCTGCAGATGACTAGTATTTTTGCATTCAAACCTATAATTTGCAATCTGATGATAATTTGCATTTGGATAATTTGACACTTCTTATTATAGTGCTTCAAGATTGGAAGAATATTAATTTACATAGCATTAAAACCCTCGGCGTGCCTATAGTATGTCTTTAAAAGATTACCATAACCAGAAGGCTAAATTAGATAACCAAAAAGAAAAAAGTGCCACGATTATTTCAAGTTTGTTTGTTAGTTCATTGTGGGCATTTACAGTGGCTGATGATCACCGAAAAGAACTTTTGTTCAAATGTTCGTGTCCAATTATCAATCTGTATAAAAGAGCCTTTAGTAACCAATATGACTTAGATTAAGCAGATCCGAGCTGGAGGAGACTTCTATACTGACTTAAGGAGGTTGTCTACTTCGTAAATATTGAGGCTCAGTTACAGCAAATATGGACCGATATGTTGCAGGATACAATACAGAATCTGTATGCCTCCATGCCTGCCTGTATCACATCTTACATCCAAGCTAGAGGCGGTACAACAGGGTACTAGAGCCTCCATGCCCACCCATATCACATCTTGTATCCAAGCTAGAGGCGGTACAACAGGGTACTAGAGCCTCCATGCCCACCCGTATCACATCTTGTATCCAAGCTAGAGGCGGTACAACAGGGTACTAGAGCCTCCATGTCCACCCATATCACATCTTACATCCAAGCTAGAGGCGGTACAACAGGGTACTGGAGCCTCCATGCCCACCTGTATCACATCTTGTATCCAAGCTAGAAGCAGTACAATAGGGTACTAGAGCCTTCATGCCCCCCGTATCACATCTTGTATCCAAGCTAGAGGTGGTACAACAGGGTACTAGAGCCTTCATGCCCCCCGTATCACATCTTGTATCCAAGCTAGAGGTGGTACAATAGGGTACTAGAACATCCATGCCCACCTGTATCACATCTTGCATCTAAGTTAGAGGTGGTACAACAGGGCAGTAGAGCCTCCCTTCAAGGGGTCAGTTTTTCACAATAAATTATCTTTTGCTTTCATATTGTAATCACTTACTTATATCAACGTTACACATATAAAGTTTCATTTGATTCCGATAACTTCCAGGTGCTCAATTTTTTTGACAATGAGTGTATTTCTGGGGCACTGATGGGCTTCTATAAAATATTTAAGTGTCAAGGTCCCTATTGACTATGGTAAATAAGGGGTTAATAGCAGTGATAGGCAATATCTCTGACTTCAACCACTAGAATGACTAATCTCTTGTGCTGCAATACTATGATGACTTGCAAGAATTACTCACTCAGCTCACTGGTGTAACTATAGAGGATGCAGAGGATGCGGTTGCACTTGGGCTCAGGAGCCTTAGGGGCCCATAAGGCCTCTCTTCTCTATATAGGGAGCCAAATATTATGAATAAAGCATTATAGTTGCGGGCACTTTAACAGGTTTTGCATTGGGGCCCAGAAGCTTCAAGTTACGCCTCTGTGTTAAGGGGTTAAGAGAAGTTGGGGGGGCCCCAAGATAAACTTTTGCACCCGGGCCCATGAGCCTTTAGCAACGCCCCTGACTCAGTTAGATGTACAATACTATTATGGCACGAGGCAGGAAGGGGTTGTCCGCTCTGAATAATAATTTTTTGTCACAGCTGGGACTTTCAATAAACAACTGTAATCTGTAGGGCAACTTGGCAGCAAAAGGAGATTAACCCTTAAATGCCTATTCATCCAATGTACATTAATGGACTCATGGAAATGCTCTGTGTACATAAATTTGAAAAAATTAATTTTTTTCTGAATTTCAAACTTTTTAACTAATTAAGACCAGAAAATAAAGGTCATCACATCAAGTCTATATATATAAAATTGAATGTATGCGTGTGTGTGTGTCTGTCTGTTTGTCCTTTATGCGCTACTACACCATTCATCCGATCGCCATGAAACTTTGGGAAGTTGTGGAGTACACTCCTGGGAAGATTATAGGCATAGTACATTTATGCTACGATAAATGGCGTGCGTGCGTCGTCGTCGACAGTTACGACCCCCCCCCCACGTAGATCGTTCGATTTCCATCATTGCCACTAATTCTCTCACTTCCTGATGTTGTAGAAATATAAAATTTGGCACGAGCATTGATTATGTCATAAATAGGAAAAGGTAATGGGTCCCAGCTTGATTATTCAATTCTAAGCGCCAAAGAATTAGCGTCCAAATTTTACGTACGGAATCTAATTTTCTCGCTTCCCAATGTCATAGAAACTTGAAATTTGGCATGAGCATTGATTATGTCATAAATAGGAAAAGCTAATGGGTCCCAACTCGATTATTCAATTCTATGCGCCAAAGAATTAGCGTCCAAATTTTACGTGCGGAATGTATTTTTCTCACATAGAAACTTGAAATTTGGCACGGGCATTGATTATGCCATAAATAGGAAAAGTTATGGGTCCCAAGTCGATTATTCAATTCTAAGCGCCAAAGAATTAGCGTCCAAATTTTACGTACGGAATCTAATTCTCTCACTTCCTGATATATATAAATGAATGTATGTCTGTCTGTCCTTTATGCATTACTACACCATTCATCCAATTGCCATGAGACTTTGGGAAGTTGCTGAGTACACTCCTGGGAGGGTTACTGGCATAGTACAACTATCCTACGATAGGTGGCGCGCGTACGAGCATCGTCGACAGTTATGCCCCCCAGACAAAGATCGTTTGATTTCCATCTCAAGCACGAAAGCAAAAGGCATTACGAGCAACGGGATGAGTGTTCAACCAGAAAATGATGCATCCGCCGAACGTTTCGCAAGACAATTGCTGGATATTGAGAATGCTGAGGTAAAAGGAAAGCTGTGCTGTGATTGGTTGCTATTTCTTATACTGCTGAGGTAACATGAAAGCTGTACTGTGATTGGTGGCTACTTCTTATACTACTGAGGTTGCATGAAAGCTGCGCTGCGATTCGTTGTTATATATTATACCACTGAGGTAACATGAAAGCTGCGCTGTGATTGGTTGCTATCACTGGCGTACATATAGGGGGTGCTGGGGGTGCGGTTGCGACCCGGCCCCTGAGCCCCTGGGGGCCCACGGGGCTTACTTTCCGACACTGACTGACTGCACTTACTTTCACTATGGTCTCTGCGCAGGCAGACAGCCTCTCCTGCACATCGGCGTTTCCTCCCAAGACCTCCGCTCAGACCCCTCCCCCATCTGGTTCTCCAGCACAGAGATCATCAGAGGGGAGGGGTCTGAGCGGAGGTCCTGGGAGGAAGCACCGATGTGCCCGGAGATGTGCACCGATGTGCCTGCCTGCGCAGAGACCATAGTGAAAGTAAGTGCAGTCAGTGAGAGGGAACGTCCTCGGTATGATTAAGAGGGGGGAGGGGGGTTCTGTGTGTGATGGGGAGTGGGGGTGAGTGAGGGGTGTTCTGTGTGATGGGGAGTGGGGGTGAGTGAGGGGTGTTCTGTGTGTGATGTTGAGTGGGGGAAACGAGGGGTGTTCTGTGTGATGGGGAGTGGGGGTGAGTGAGGGGTGTTCTGTGTGATGGGGAGTGGGGGTGAGTGAGGGGGCTTCTGTGTGTGATGGGGAGTGGGGGTGAGTGAGGGGTGTTCTGTGTGATGGGGAGTGGGGGGGACGAGGGGTGTTCTGTGTGATGGGGAGTGGGGGGGGGCGAGGGGTGTTCTGTGTGATGGGGAGTGGGGGTGAGTGAGGGGGGTTCTGTGTGATGGGGAGTGGGGGTGAGTGAGGGGGGTTCTGTGTGATGGGGAGTGGGGGTGAGTGAGGGGGGTTCTGTGTGATGGGGAGTGGGGGGGACGAGGGGTGTTCTGTGGGATGGGGAGTGGGGGGGATGAGGGGTGTTCTGTGTGATGGGGAGTGGGGGTGAGTGAGGGGGGTTCTGTGTGATGGGGAGTGGGGGTGAGTGAGGGGGGTTCTGTGTGATGGGGAGTGGGGGTGAGTGAGGGGGGTTCTGTGTGATGGGGAGTGGGGGTGAGTGAGGGGGGTTCTGTGTGTGATGGGGAGTGGGGGTGAGTGAGGGGGGTTCTGTGTGTGATGGGGAGTGGGGGTGAGTGAGGGGGGTTCTGTGTGATGGGGAGTTGTGGTGAGTGAGGGGGGTTCTGCGAGCCGGCACCTGACTTCACTATTAGGGCTCATGTCCACGGGCAAAATATGATTTAAGATCCGCAGCGGATCTCCCGCATGCGGATCCGCATCCCATAGGGATGCATTGACCACCCGCGGGTAGATAAATACCCGCGGATCGTCAATAAAAGGGATTTTAAAAAAAATGGAGCATGGAAAAATCCGGACCATGCTCCATTTTCGTGCGGGTCTCCCGCGGGGACGGCTCCCGCGGGCTTCTATTGAAGCCTATGGAAGCTGTCCGGATCCGCGGGAGACCTAAAATAGGAATTTAAAGTATTTACCATCCGTAGCGGACCGGGAAGGTCTCCTCTTCCTCACGGCCGCATCTTCCTTGCTTCGGCTCGGCGGATGTGCCCGGCGCATGCGCGCGGCACGTCGACGACGTGCCGGCGACGTGCCGCCGGCGTCAGGAATTCACCCGCCGGCCGAAAAAGAAGATCCGGCCGTGAGGAACAGCTGACCTTCCCCGCCCGCGCCGGATAGGTAAATGCTTTTAAATTCTTATTTTCGGCGCTCATGTCCGCGGGGCAGGAGGGACCCGCTGCAGATTCTACATGGAGAATCTGCAGCGGATCTGATTTTCCCCGTGGACATGAGGCCTTAGAGGTATGCTAGAACTGAGCCGCTGTTTTGGTGACTAAGGGCTCAATGCCACAGCCGTAAGCCTACAACACTGTGGGAGACCACCAGCATCTCACACATTTCCCAGCCATGCACGCTGCCGGCAGGGACCACATATGGCCTTGTGTGGCACTGCACATGCACAGGGGGATTCTTTTTTTAATTCCCCACTCTGTTTAGAGTGACAATGCGTATGGAAACAATGTAATGTGTATGGGAAGTGTATCATACAAGTGTACAGGGCTCACGTTACGTGGTACGCAGAGAAAGAGAGCATGCTGGGATTACCACGTGTGCATAATACGTGGTGAAAACCTGGTCGTGGACATGAGCCCTAACATGTTATAAAAGTTAGCTCATGCTGTCTCCAATGTATGTGTGCCTGTATGTATGTATGTGTATATATCATTATTTTTTTCTTTCTTGGGGAAGCAGAGCGTGCCTTGAGGCTTGTGTTCTGGATGTTTTAAAAATCTAAAACCCCTGATTACTAATGATCCATTGATGGGTCATTAAAAAAAAACAGTAATGTAGTTAAAAGTGATATACAAGGAGTAGCTGTGAAAAGGAGTGGTGGGTGGACGGGTCTGGAAGGGGGCCCCAAGCTAAACTTTTGCACCCGGGCCCATGAGCCTCTAGCTACGCCCCTGGTTGCTATATATAATACCGTAGAGGTAACATGAAAGCTGCGCTGTGATTGGTTGCTATTTTTTATATTGCTGAGGCAGAATAAAAGTTGCGCTGTGATTGGTTGTTATTTCTCTTACTGCTGAGGTAACATGAAAGCTGCGCTGTGATTGGTTGTTATATTTTATACTGCTAAGGTAACATGAAAGCTGCACTGTGATTGGTTGTTATATATTATACCACTGAGGTAACATGAAAGCTGCGCTGTGATTGGTTGTTATCTAGATATATAAAAACGAATGAATGTATGTCTGTCTGTCTTCGCAGCAACGCGCGACGGGTAAGCTAATTTTAAATAAAGTATACATGTCCAATATGAACAAAGAAAGAAATACCTTTAGGCCCCATTCACATATTCAGGATTTGATGAGGGTTTGGGCACGGATTCCGCAGATTGGAGTATAGATTTCATTAGTGTGCTGCTAATACAAATTATATTGTGCACCACTGAATATTGTTCTCAAATAACATGCTAAGAATGCTGCTATATCATACATATGCTTGGGTATTGCTGGGATATTTTGATGTATCACTAGAATGTTCCAACTTACTTTCCCAATGGAAATCAATGCAACAATTGTCTGTATCTGTATCTGAAAGTTTGAACTAATGTCATAAAATATAATAGTTTTTAGTTTTATTATGTTTTCTGTAATATCATTTTTCCAACTTTCTGACCCTTTTTAAATATACCTCTATTCTGCTGTGGAATTGGCAATTCCATCATTGTCTCACCTCAATCCTGGGAGAACAGACATTAGCCTTGCATTCTCAGAATAATATGCAATAGAAAAGGAATTCATATTATATTGATATAGCTGCAGAACCTTAACTAAAAACAAGATTGCTTTTCACTGGACAGTATAAATCAGGCAGTACATCGGTAATATTTTAGGATGTTTCATAATATATGTTTGGTATATCAGATTATATTGTTTGCCTTGTATTATTCAGCTGAGTAATAGAATTTAGCACCACGCTATAATAGCTTCTAGAGGTATTTATTGGGAATGCAATGAAGTAGAAAAACTAATAATAAACCATGTTGACAAAGTCCAATACTTTAGATTACATTACGCTGTTTTATTTATTGGTCTTAATCACGATGAAGCACATGTAATAATTTTTTAGAATAGTTATCAACACAGTTAGGCCCAATGTCCACCAATGTGGTGGATCTGATTTGCGGAATCCGCACGGGTCACCCGCATAGAAGATCCACAATTCAAAGTGCCCATAGGGAAGCATTGGCATCCGCAACTGAATTTAAGCATGCAGATTTGATTTGTAGACCGCGTGGTGCGGAAAACAAATCGCAGCATGCTCCGTTTCAGTGCGGATTCCGTGCGGACGGGCTCAATAGAAGTCAATGGGTGCGGAGGATCCGCAGTGCATCCGCAAATACAATTGCAGATGCACTGCGGATTTGAAGGTTAAAATCAATTAGGGAAGTGGGTGAAAGGCTGAGAGGTGGGATTGCGGATTTTTTCCACATGGATGATCCGCAGTGCATTCGTGTACATGTGCACAGAAAATTACACACCAGGTGTAGTATCACAGTATATAGTGGAAGCAATCAAATTATCACAAGTTCAAGTCCCCTGTGGGGTCTTGTTAAAGGTTTGCAACAGAGGTCAAAAACAATAAAAATAAAAAAGGGTTTGGCGGGTAACTCAAAAACAAAAGAAAAGTCAAAGATGCCATTGGATTTTTAGAAGATGTAAATAGTGAAATGGTCAAAGTTGATGTTTAGAAGGCTGAACTTTTGACCCCCCCAACAGTTCCAATAAAATTGGAAAAACCCTCCCGAAAATATCACTGTTTTATTGCAGATTTTAAATGTATGCCTGATGTAAATACATTTGACACATTTTTATCCCTTTACATTTGCACAAACGCACATGCCTGCAAGACATAGGACATACGTGCACCGTAGGTCCATGTTGCGCATCAATATTCCCCTCGTGGAGTCCCCTTGCCACTGAGCACTGTGACAGCACTGTCGCTGTGTTCAGTGACAAGGGGACTCCCCACGGGGAGTAAAGATTCCCCTGCTACAGCTGTCACAAAAACAAAAAAATATACTCACCTCTCCACTGCTGCCAGGGCTCAGGCGCATTTAGTCGCTTGGGTCCCGTCACTGTAATGAAGTTCAATGAATGGCCGAGCGCTGCCTGTGATTGGTCACAGTGCTCAGCTGTTTTTCAGTGAATGACTGAGTGCTGCCTGTGATTGGCTGAGCGCTCAGCCAATCAGACGCAGCCCTTTAAGCAGCCGGGGATTTAAAATCCCCACCTGCTAAAAGAACTTTATTACTCTGCCGGGGACAGAGCAGAGAAGACGCACTGAGCCCTGGCAGCGCCGGAGAGGTGAGTATTTTTATTTTTTACACATGCTAGGGATGATTTTCAGGGAAGCGCTTATATTTAAAGCCCTTCCCTGAAAATCACTGCAGGGGTTGCCAGCAGACCATTAATTTAAATAGGGCCGCCGGCAGCAGCCGCGGCCCCATTGAAAGCAATGCTGCACAAACCTGCATTCATGCAAGTTTGTGCACGTACGTGGGTGCACCGGTTTTGTGCGCACCTATGTATGCACCAGCACACGCTCATGTGAATGAGGCCTTAGTGACATAACTAATTTTTGCCTTAAGGGACCATAAATCATATTTAATTTTGTGTTCCAGTGTCTTATAAATTTTATTTTTCCATCAACATAGCTGTATGACTTTTTGTATTTTGCAGGACCAGTTTTAGTTTTTATTCAAACCAATTTGGGGTGAATAATTTTTCTTAATTTTCTTTTTGCTGAGGGCAAAAAAAGCTATTTCACCTTTGTTTTCTGTGATTTATTTTTATGGCAAATAATGTTATCTTTATTTTACAGGTCAGTACAATTATCACTACAACTCTTTTATAGAGGTTTTATTGTGTTTTACCGCTTTTGCACAATTTTTTTTTCCAAAACTACTAATTGTGCGGCACCACATTACTGGAATACAGTATTTTTATTATTCAGTCGACACAGCTGTATCATTTTTTCAGTAAAAACATTTAGATATCCCGGTCAGCGATGACTGCAGAATCTGTGGGGTTATACGATGTAGAGGAGAAATTAGGCGAGTAAGGCCTCATCATTTCATTCCTTTTCCAGGAAAAACCCCATATGTGACAATTAGAGATGAGCGAACGCGTTCGTCCGAGCTTGATATTCGTGCGAATATTAGGGTGTTCGGGATGTTCGTTATTCGTAACGAACACCATGCGGTGTTCTGGTTACTTTCACTTACTTCCCTGAGACGTTTGCGCGCTTTTCTGGCCAATTGAAAGACAGGGAAGGCATTACAACTTCCCCCTGTGACGTTCAAGCCCTATACCACCCCCCTGCTGTGAGTGGCTGGGAAGATCAGGTGTCACCCGAACATAAAAGTCGGCCCCTCCCGCGGCTCGCCTCAGATGCCTGGTGAGTTAGATGAGGGACAGTGCTGTTTGTACCGGAGCTGCTGTAGGGAAAGAATTGGTAGTTAGTGTAGGCTTCAAGACCCCCCAAAGGTCCTTATTAGGGCCACTGATAGCTGTGTGTTGGCTGCTGTTAGCAGTGGCAAATTTTTATTTTCTCAAAATCGGCAGTGCAGAGCATTGCACCCGGCATTAGGGACAGAAGTGCTGCATAGGCAGGGAGAGTGTTAGGAGTGAGTGTAGCCTTCGAGAACCTCAACGGTCCTTTCTAGGGCCATATTTATCCGTGTGCAGTACTGTCCAGGCTGCTGTTAGCTGTGCTGCATTTTTTTTTGCTTCTCAAAATCGCCTCTGCAGAGCATTGCACCCTCCATTGATACTGCAGGGAAAGAATTGTATAGGCAGGGCCACAACACAGTTGTTATTCATTGAATATACGCAGTGCTGCCTTTTGGTGCCAAAAAACGGAAAATAATTAAATTTGTCCTGCCTCTGTCCGTCCTAACGCCGGTGGACACGTGTGAGCTGCGTCTGCAACCTGTAAAAATCAGACGCACCCAGCTACGCTTTACTGCTGGCTTCGCCATTTGCTTTCCTTAATTGGGAAAAAAATACCTGCTCTGCCAGAGTTATAATAACTCTGCTACCCTCACGTTCTGTGACACATAAGCAGGGACACAGCACAGTTATTAAACTTCTCATGTTCATTGAATATACGCAGTGCTGCCTTTTGGTGGAAAAAAACTGAAAACAAATCTATTTGTCCAGCCTCTGTCCGTCCTAAGGGCGGTGGACACGTGTGAGCTGCGTGAACAACATTGCTAAATCAGACGCACCCAGCTACGCTTTACTGCTGGCTTCGCCATTTGCTTTCCTTAATTGGGAAAAAAATACCTGCTCTGCCAGAGTTATAATAACTCTGCTACCCTCACGTTCTGTGACACATTAGCAGGGACACAGCACAGTTATTAAACTTAGATTATTCATTCACTAGAGGCAGTGGGGCCTTTCGTTTTCCAAAAAGGGCAAAAATTATATTTGGCCTGCAGTCTTGCGCCAATTTATTTCCTGCCTGTGAAATCAAATCACTGGTAATACAGCATGCTGAGGGGTAGGGGTAGGCCTAGAGGACGTGGACGCGGCCAAGGACGCGGAGGGCCAAGTCAGGGTGTGGGCACAGGCCGAGCTCCTGATCCCGGTGTGTCGCAGCCGACTGCTGCGCGATTAGGAGAGAGGCACGTTTCTGGCGTCCCCACATTCATCGCCCAATTAATGGGTCCACGCGGGAGACGGTTATTAGAAAATGAGCAGTGTGAGCAGGTCCTGTCCTGGATGGCAGAAAGTGCTTCGAGCAACCTATCGTCAACACGCAGTTCTGCGCCGTCCACTGCTGCAAATCCGAATCCTCTGTCTGCTGCTCCTCCTTCCTCCCAGCCTCCTCACTCCACTACAATGACACCTGCTCAGGAGCGGGAACACTCCCAGGAACTGTTCTCGGGCCCCTGCTCAGATTGGGCAGCAGCGGTTCCTCTCCCACCAGAGGAGTTTATAGTCACTGATGCCCAACCATTCGAAAGTTCCCGGGGTCCGGGGGATGAGGCTGGGGACTTCCGCCAACTGTCTCAACAACTTTCTGTGGGTGAGGAGGACGATGACGATCAGACACAGTTGTCTTGCAGTGAGGTAGTAGTAAGGGCAGTAAGTCCGAGGGAGCAGCGCACAGAGGATTCGGAGGAAGAGCAGCAGGACGATGAGGTGACTGACCCCACCTGGTGTGCAACGCTTACTCAGGAGGACAGGTCTTCAGAGGGGGAGTCAAGGGCATCAGCAGGGCAGGTTGCAAGAGGCAGTGCGGTGGCCAGGGCCAGGGGTAGAGGCAGGGCCAGACCGAATAATCCACCAAGTGTTTCCCAAAGCGCCCCCTCGCGCCATGCCACCCTGCAGAGGCCGAGGTGCTCTAAGGTCTGGCAGTTTTTCACAGAGACGCCTGACGACCGACGAACAGTGGTGTGCAACCTTTGTTGCGCAAAGCTCAGCCGGGGAGCCAACACCAACAGCCTCACCACCACCACCATGCGCAGACATATGATGGCCAAGCACCCCACAAGGTGGGACGAAGGCCGTTCAGCGCCTCCGGTTTGCACCCCTGCCTCTCCCCCTGTGCCCCAACCTGCCACTGAGATGCAACCCCCCTCTCAGGACACAGGCACTACCGCCTCATGGCCTGCACCCACACCCTCATCTCCGCTGTCCTCGGCCCCATCCAGCAGTGTAGTTCAGCGCACCGTCCAGCCGTCGCTTGCGCAAGTGTTCGAGCGCAAGCGCAAGTACGCCGCCACGCACCCGCACGCTCAAACGTTAACCGTCCGCATCGCAAAATTCATCAGCCTTGAGATGCTGCCGTATAGGGTTGTGGAAACGGAGTCCTTCAAAAGTATCATGGAGGCGGCGGCCCCGCGCTACTCAGTTCCCAGTCGCCACTACTTTTCCCGATGTGCCGTCCCAGCCCTGCACGACCACGTCTCCCGCAACATTGTACGCGCCCTCACCAACGCGGTTACTGCCACGGTCCACTTAACTACGGACACGTGGACAAGCACAGGCGGGCAGGGCCACTACATCTCCCTGACGGCACATTGGGTGAATTTAGTGGAGGCTGGGACAGAGTCAGAGCCTGGGACCGCTCACGTCCTACCCACCCCCAGAATTGCGGGCCCCAGCTCGGTGCTGGTATCTGCGGAGGTGTATGCTTCCTCCACTAAAGCACCCTCCTCCTCCTCCTCCTCCTCTGTCTCGCAATCAAGATGTGTTAGCAGCAGCATGTCGCCAGCAGTCGGTGTCGCGCGGTGTGGCAGCACAGCGGTGGGCAAGCGTCAGCAGGCCGTGCTGAAACTACTCAGCTTAGGCGATAAGAGGCACACGGCCCACGAACTGCTGCAGGGTCTGACACAGCAGACCGACCGCTGGCTTGCGCCGCTGAGCCTCCAACCGGGCATGGTCGTGTGTGACAACGGCCGTAACCTGGTGGCGGCTCTGCAGCTCGGCAGCCTCACGCACGTGCCATGCCTGGCCCACGTCTTTAATTTGGTGGTTCAGCGCTTTCTGAAAAGCTACCCACGCTTGTCAGACCTGCTCGTAAAGGCGCGCCGGCTCTGCGCACATTTCCGCAAGTCCCACACGGACGCTGCCACCCTGCGCACCCTGCAACATCACTTTAAGCTGCCAGTGCACCGACTGCTGTGCGACGTGCCCACACGGTGGAACTCTACGCTCCACATGTTGGCCAGGCTCTATGAACAACGGAGAGCTATAGTCGAATACCAACTCCAACATGGGCGGCGCAGTGGGAGTCAGCCTCCTCAATTCCTTTCAGAAGAGTGGGCCTGGTTGGCAGACATCTGCCATGTCCTTGGTAATTTTGAGGAGTCTACCCAGGTGGTGAGCGGCGATGCTACAATCATTAGCGTCACCATTCCTCTGCTATGCATCTTGAGAAATTCCCTGCAAACCATAAAGGCAGCTGCTTTGCGCTCGGAAACGGGGGCGGGGGAAGACAGTATGCCGCTGGATAGTCAGGGCACCCTCCTGTCTATTTCTCAGCGCGTACAGGAGGAGGAGGAGGAGCATGAGGAGGATGAGGAGGAGGGGGAAGAGACAGCTTGGGCCGCTGCTGACGGTACACCGGCTGATTGCCTGTCATCCTTTCAGCGTGTATGGCCTGAGGAGGAGGAGGAGGAGGATCCTGAAAGTGATCTTCCTAGTGAGGACAGCCATGTGTTGCGTACTGGTACCCTGGCACACATGGCTGACTTCATGTTAGGATGCCTTTCTCGTGACCCTCGCGTTGCACGCATTCTGGCCACGACGGATTACTGGGTGTACACACTGCTCGATCCACAGTATAAGGAGAACCTGCCCACTCTGATTCCCGAAGAGGAAAGGGGTTCGAGAGTGTTGCTATACCACAGGACCCTTGCGGACAAGCTGATGGTAAAATTCCCAGCCGACAGCGCTAGTGGCAGAAGGCGCAGTACCGAGGGCAAGGTAGCAGGGGATGTGCGTAGATCGAGCAGCATGTACATCCCAGGCAGTGCAACAGTCTTTAAGGGCCTGGCCAGCTTTATGGCTCCCCACCAAGACTGTGTCACCGCTCCCCAGTCACGGCTGAGTCGGCGGGAGCACTGTAAAAGGATGGTGAGGGAGTACGTAGCGGATCGCACGACCATCCTTGGTGACGCCTCTGCCCCCTACAACTACTGGGTGTCGAAGCTGGACACGTGGCCTGAACTAGCGCTGTATGCCCTTGAGGTGCTTGCTTGTCCTGCGGCTAGCGTCTTGTCGGAAAGGGTGTTTAGTGCGGCTGGGGGAATCATCACAGATAAGCGTAGCCGCTTGTCAACCGACAGTGCCGACAGGCTAACACTCATCAAGATGAACAAAGGCTGGATTTCCCCAGACTTCTGTTCTCCACCAGCGGACAGCAGCGATACGTAAGCAATACGTAGGCTGCACCCGCGGATGGAAGCTACGTTCTCTCTCACCATCCAAAACGGGGACATTTCTGCTTCATTAATCTGTGTCTAATATTCCTCCTCCTCCTCCTGCTCCTCCTCCTGAAACCTCACGTAATCACGCTGAACGGGCAATTTTTCTTAGGGCCACAAGGCTCACTCAAATAATTTTTCTGAACAATTTTTATAAGTTTCAATGCGCTTAAAAGCGTTGGAACTTTAACTTGAACTAATTTTTCCTTACACTGGGCTGCCTCCAGGCCTAGTTACCACTTAAGCCACATTAACCAAAGCGATTAATGGGTTTCACCTGCCCTCTTGGCTGGCCATGGCCAATTTTTGGGATGTACATTAGTACTGTTGATACAGCAATTTTTGTGGGCCCTCGCCTACAGTGTAATCAAATTAATTTTTAGCCCACCTGCATTACAGCTGACGTTACCTCAGCTGTGTTGGGCAATGCAATGGGATATTTTTGTGTACCGCCGGTGGGTTCCAGGGAGCCACCCATGCTGTAGGTGCACACGGAGTTTTTAATACATCTGTACACTTCTAAAGAACCCCAGTCTGACTGGGGCATGCAGTGTGGGCCGAAGCCCACCTGTATTACGCACGACATTACTACCTCAGCTGTGTTGGGCAATGCAATGGGATATTTCTATGTACCGCCGGTGGCTTCCTGGCACCCACCCCAGGCAGTGGGTCCACAGGGAGTGTAACCTACATGTGTCCACTTGTAAAGAACCCCAGTCTGACTGGGGCATGCAGTGTGGGCCGAAGCCCACCTCTATTACGCACGACATTACTACCTCAGCTGTGTTGGGCAATGCAATGGGATATTTCTATGTACCGCCGGTGGGTTCCAGGGAACCACCCATGCTGTAGGTGCACAGGGAGTGTAACCTACATGTGTCCACTTGTAAAGAACCCCAGTCAGACTGGGGCATGCAGTGTGGGCCAAAGCCCACCTGTATTACGCACGACATTACTACCTCAGCTGTGTTGGGCAATGCAATGGGATATTTCTATGTACCGCCGGTGGCTTCCTGGCACCCACCCAGGCAGTGGGTCCACAGGGAGTGTAACCTACATGTGTCCACTTGTAAAGAACCCCAGTCAGACTGGGGCATGCAGTGTGGGCCAAAGCCCACCTGTATTACGCACGACATTACTACCTCAGCTGTGTTGGGCAATGCAATGGGATATTTCTATGTACCGCCGGTGGCTTCCTGGCACCCACCCAGGCAGTGGGTCCACAGGGAGTGTAACCTACATGTGTCCACTTGTAAAGAACCCCAGTCAGACTGGGGCATGCAGTGTGGGCCGAAGCCCACCTGTATTACGCACGACATTACTACCTCAGCTGTGTTGGGCAATGCAATGGGATATTTCTATGTACCGCCGGTGGCTTCCTGGCACCCACCCAGGCAGTGGGTCCACAGGGAGTGTAACCTACATGTGTCCACTTGTAAAGAACCCCAGTCAGACTGGGGCATGCAGTGTGGGCCGAAGCCCACCTGTATTACGCACGACATTACTACCTCAGCTGTGTTGGGCAATGCAATGGGATATTTCTATGTACCGCCGGTGGGTTCCAGGGAGCCACCCATGCTGTAGGTGCACACGGAGTTTTTAATACATCTGTACACTTCTAAAGAACCCCAGTCTGACTGGGGCATGCAGTGTGGGCCGAAGCCCACCTGTATTACGCACGACATTACTACCTCAGCTGTGTTGGGCAATGCAATGGGATATTTTTATGTACCGCCGGTGGGTTCCAGGGAGCCACCCATGCTGTCGGTCCACAGGGACTTCACAATAGGGAGTTGTACCTGCCTGTGTCTATGAATTAAAAAACGCGGTCTGACTGGGGCATGCAGACACCTTGACAGAATGAATAGTGTGTGGCACATAGGTTCCCCATTGCTATGCCTACGTGTGCAGCTCCTGATGGCGGTGGCACAGGATTCTATTTCTCATTGCTTCTGTACAGCATTGTGGGCTATCGCCCCGCCCCTTTTAAAGAGGGTCGCTGCCTAGCCGTGCCAACCCTCTGCAGTGTGTGCCTGCGGTTCCTCCTCATGGCAGACGCACTTCTAAATAGACATGAGTGTGGCGTGGCATGAGGGCAGCTGAAGGCTGCGCAGGGACACTTTGGTGTGCGCTGTGGGGGGGGAGGGGGGGCGGTTGGTCAGCATTAGAGATGAGCGAACGTACTCGTCCGAGCTTGATGCTCGGGCGAATATTAGGGTGTTCGGGATGTTCGTTATTCGTAACGAACACCACACGATGTTCGGATGTTCGGGTTACTTTAACTTTCTTCCCTGAGAAATCTTTTCTATATGCGCTCAATGGGGCCGGCGGCAGCAGCGCCAACCCCATTGAGAACATATAGAAGACAAATCGTTCTTCTCTGCCACAGCTGTGGGTGTGAGTGAGGGCTGGCCTCTGATTGGTCACGCTGTGACCAATCAGAGGCATCTTATTCAGCAGGCGGGGATTTTAAATCCCCGGCTGCTGAATACTACTCACAGCTGTTCAGAGCAGTTCAGGAGAACTGCAGCCTGCCGCGCTGAACTCCGTCTGCGGGCACCAGGTGAGTATATATATATTTTTTATTTTTACACATTTCTGGATGAATTGCAGGGAAGGGCTTATATATTTAACTCCTTTCCGACAATTCATCCCGCGATCGCCGGCAGCCCATTGCATTCAGTGGAGTCGGCTGTATTGACGGCTCCACTGAATTCAATGGGCTAACATCGTCCCTATCCGTTGCTGTGTCGTTCCCATCATTTTCTTGAATTGCCAAGATTTTCACACATGAAAACCTTAGCGAGCATCGGCGAAATACAAAAATGTTCCGGTCGCCCATTGACTTCAATGGGGTTCGTTATTCGAAACGAACACCCGAACATCGCGGGAAGTTCGTTTCGAATAACGCGAACCCGAACATTTTGGTGTTCGCTCATCTTTAGTCAGCATGTAACCCAGGAGAAGTGGCAGCGGAGTGTCATGCAGGCAGTGATTGTGCTTTGTTGTAGCTAGTGTGGTGCTTAGCAAAGGTATGCCATGCTAATGAGGGCTTTTCAGAAGTAAAAGTTGTTGGGAGGGGGGGGTGGGCCCACTCTTGCCGGTATTGTGGCTTAATAGTGGGACCTGTGAACTTGAGATGCAGCCCAATATGTAGCCCCTCGCCTGCCCTATCCGTTGCTGTGTCATTCCCATCACTTTCTTGAATTGCCCAGATTTTCACACATGAAAACCTTAGCGAGCATCGGCGAAATACAAAAATGCTCTGGTCGCCCATTGACTTCAATGGGGTTCGTTGTTCGAAACGAACCCTCGAACAGCGCGGGAAGTTCGTTCCGAATAACGAACACCCGAACATTTTGGTGTTCGCTCATCTCTAGTGACAATCAGAAAGCAAATATGCTCTCTAGTTGAATGGACAAATCTGATATTTTGATAAATTTAGGTAAATGATGATGTAGGTCCACAAAGTTGTTTTAGAAATCACAGGTGATCTTTTGCACATTTCTGTTTTTAACAGTTCTAATTATACATATTGTTTATTCCTGAACTTTTGACCGTGCTAATTAAATCTTGTACATATGAATAACTAGTATGTAAAAGTTCAATGTTATGTAAGTTATCACATTCTCCACACAAACTCAGTAGGTCATTTACTGATAAGGACTATAAATATGCCTTATTTTATCAAAATAAAGCAGCGTACATTCAGCTCCACAAATGTATCTCTCCATACAGCTTTTAGCTGTATGTAAAATGATCCCAGAGGGATGACCAGTTTTAGTAGGTAATGATTTATCAGCTTTGACAGGCATAACTAGCACCATAGCAGTAGCAATAAGCTAAGCTTTTCCAAAGGAAAAAAACACTATTTCTCACCTCTTTCACTCCCCCTGACCCTTTAATGCTCTTGTCCTTCCTCCTCCTAGTTAACGTGGCCATGTGGTATATGATCACTGTAGTCATTCCCTGGCCTCAGCGTTAGAGAAGTACTAAAGTGGCACTGTGAGCAAAAGAGGTGCGCATATTGTTTTTTAGTTTTTATAACATAAAAGAGGGCTTTTTCTGTGGGGGCATTACTGCTGACTGGAGTTTAAGGTGGCATTATTGCTGTGTGGGGACATTATTACTGATGAGGGCATGATGTTTTTTTACTTCCTGTGGATCAACAAGGGGGGTGGAAACAGGCTGAACTAGATGGACATTGTCTTCTTTCAGCCTAACATACTACTGTATGTTACTATGTATTACTGTGTGGGGGCAGAAAAAGGGGACTATTAGTGTGTTGGGGTGGAAAAGGGGGCATTATTAGTGATGGGGCATAAAAGGAGGCATTATCACTTATGGAGGCATGTTCAACCTCAGTCACAAGATAATACCTCACGACAAGTGGGGGAGTTCCAAACCTATCACTTGAGGTAACATCACTTTATAATCAATTTACTTACTGCTATCACATGAATTTTGGTCTCGGTATAGTGGGTCTTGCCAGTAACAGTATAAAGGTAATATGAATGGTGATAATATTTGCACCTTGTATATATGGTATGCAATATAATTTAGGGATCTGCTCCAGGAAAACGTATCAGTGCTTAGCTGTTTGTTACACTACTCTACTCTAAAGCCCATAAGGTCACATAGTGACCTATAACTATTGTTTATTTGTATTTTAAATACATCAGAGGAAAAGTGTGCCCTTATAACCTTTTAGATGGGATTGGTAACCACTTGTGTTCTAGAAGGGTCCCCACTCAAAATTTGCTATGGTGCCTAGCCTTCTTTGTACACCCCTGCATGGAACATGTAATGCACTGCATTGCAAAAAATATTATCCCCTATTAAGATGGTCATTTTATAGTTGATGATTTAATTTTAATTCAAATTATTTGTTTAAATTTCGAAAAAATCCAACAAGTCCTCCAAGTTGTTTTAATCTTATTGGTCAACTACAATTCAGCCTTCCATGTTTTCTGCATCTAGTAGAACAATTTCATGTGGCTTATCCACAAGTGAACTTTTATAAGCATATGCTGCCACTCATCCCACTGCTTTATCATGCAGTTTAGGGCACGGTTATGGACAGCATTTACTATAATCTATTTTGACAAAACAAAAAGAATGAAAAGCTTGATGCACTTTGCTCAGGAAAGTGGAATTTATATTTAGGATGACCTCAGGGAAACATGATATCTGAAGGAAGGTTACAACTGATGATGACCTGGGCTGACTAGGCTAACTCTTTTCTAGGTCAGGCTGATGTAAGACACTAAGACAGCTATAAGATGTGTTCTAGGGATGTTCAGGCAAAAAGAAGGGATATTACACACCTATTCAGCACCTAGTCAATGAGCATCTTTGTAGAAATGTGTGGGAACATGCACACCAATTGAGCACATCAAGAATAAGAGATGGAAAATTAGTATAGCTGAAAAGCACATTCCTACCATTAAAATGTTTAGAATACGCTATTTAAACAGAACATGTAAAGTAAAGAATAAATTATAATATACAGTAGGGCTGTTTTTTATACTTTGGGTTGCTCTACTTAGTCTTTAATGCTATAGTTTAATGTTATATTTTGCAAAATGCTTACAGCCTTGTGGTAACAGTTTGGGGAAGGACAATTCCGTTTTAGGCAACTTGCACATGGACACATTTAAAGCTTAACTATTCTTGTTTTTAATTTCTTTATTTCCCCTTCTGTGATGCATTTATATTAGTGTAGGGACCCACTACAACGCAAGGAACCGTGAAGTGGTTAGTGGGCTCATGTATCTTGGCCAACATCCAACCAATGCCTTGCATTTATTATCTATCATTCACATGTAGTGTGGCATTTAGACTCCAGGGGGAGCTCAGGGTGTCAGTACCAATGTGGTTCACTGAAGGAAATGCAGGGCAACCCGCCGAATTCTCATGGCGTCATTAATAGGTTGCTGGTCTGCATGGTGAACTACATATATCAGAATGGTCTGACACTTTGTATCCACTATATGTGGGAGTGTACAGCAAGCATCCACCCCCCTCATTATCAGGAGGCAGTGTGAGTGGTTGTCTTATCGGTGTCCTGCACAGGTGTTATTGGCTCCTCCATTTGGTAGTCAGCTACCTGCATGGTGAGAGGAGGATGCATCTATATGCACTCCTCACCCAGTAAGTAACGGCCGTTTTCTGTGATTGTTTTTAATTTTTTATTTCCCCTTCTGTGATGCATTTAAATATTCTTGGGTGCAACTTACATCGGTCAGCACACGGACTTCCCGTCCTAGTGCTGTCCAGTGTATGGGCCCTTGGCATATGTGTCTGAGATATTTTCGATCAAGAATCAGTCAAGCTATGATTTACTTTTCTCGGACTTTCCATCCTATATAAAGAAAGCCCATGTGTTTACCCCCATTCAAATGAATAGGTGCTATTTCTGTCCGATTTTTGGACTGATTTCTTCTGTCTGAAAATCGGACAGAAATATTGTCCATGTGCCCTTAGTGTGCCAATACCCTAAATCAACATGACCTTGAACCAATTGAATACTACTGAGATGATTTGGGATTCAAACTCAAGCCACATCTTATGGGCTAATATTTTCTTGTGACTGAATGGACGAAAATTACTGCATCCATATTCCAGTGATTTTGACTTTCTGTAGAGTTTCAATAGTCATCAGTTTATCATCATCGACAAGATGAGGATCTGTAATTCACAATAGGCGATGTCACAGTTTGTCTCCACCCCTCCCTGAACAATTACCTCTGCACAGGTCACAAAGCATGCCTAGAACACCCTTTCTTAGAAGTCGGTGGGTCTCCTGCTGTTCATTGTGCCCATGCCTATGCCTTCTGCTGTTAACATCAGTAAAGACAAGACGCAGCCCCAACAGAGACCAGAAAAACAGATCAAAAAAATTCTACAATCATAAAATAAAAATAGAGTAGAAAAATTGAAAATGTTTTAGAATTTGATTTTAATTAGTAAAAAAATATAGGTCACTTTTAAAAGTTATTTAATTCTCTAAAAAGTCAACAGATTTGATTGGATTACAGATTAAACTCACACAAGTTGTTCCAGTTAGTATTTTAATGGTGCACTGGTAAGCTCTTAAAGTTTCTTTTTTCAAATTTACAATTCTTTGTCAGCTGATTAGGAAAAACCTACAAAATAAGGTATCCCAGTATGCACTGTTCTGTCTGGAAATGGACATCCCTCAAAACTGAGCTTAAGAGTCCATTCACACATTAATTTTTCCTATCTGTGTGCTGTCCGTATATTTTAAGGACAGCACATAGCCCCATTATGGACTACTAGGCTATACGCATTTGTGAGTTTTAACACGGACCGATGGTGCATGTGAAAAAAAAATCACAACATGTCCTATACTGGTCTGGTTTGCGAACAAGCGTTATACCCAAGAATTTTGGATGTAACTCACACACCGCCATCTGAATGTGGCCTAAGAGCAAGAAGTCTAGTGACTAAGGCTGGGGTCAAGTGCAACAGTCAACTATATCAAGCACTCTACAAAAAACAGACCTATATGAAAAAGTGACTAGAAAGAAGACATAACTACAGAAAGCTACATCAAAGTACCTTTGAAGGGTACTAGGAATCATCAAAGTGACCCATATAAAATTTGAGATCAAGTCAGGTCAGGTACAACTAAAACACTGTGTGGCAAAAAAAGTTCAAATACTTAAGTGTGAAGTATGGGAGTAGCAACATCATTGCCCGGGGATACTTTTTCTAAGTGGAGGCTGCATATATGTTGCTAAAACTGTATGATAGATGGATGGTGTAAAATACAATCTATACTGCAAGAAATCTTCCTTCACTCTTATAACTCAAGCTTGAAAAAAAGTTCACTTTTCATCAGGACAATAATTTCCAAGGCCAAAGCAGAGAGTGACTGAACAATAAAAATGTTAACTTTCTACAATGAATAAGTCAAGTACTAGATTTCCATTCAATGGAAATTCTGTGATGCTACTTAAAAATTGCATTCCTCCCCTATGATACATGTAAATGGTGGAAAGTAGAGATGAGCGCGCATACTCGTCCGTGCTTGATGCTCGTTCGAGTATTAGGGTGCTCGAGATGCTCGTTACTCGAGACGAGCACCACGCGGTACTCGTCTCGATTAAACGAGCACTGACCATTGAATTCAATGGAGCCGGCAATACAGCCGGCTCCATTGAAAGCAATGGGCTGCCGGCGAGCGCGGGATGAATTTTTGGGAAGGGCTTAAAAATATAAGCCCTTCCCTGAAATTCATCCAGAAATGTGTAAAAAGTAAAAAAAAATATATACTCACCTTGTCCCGGCAGACGGAGTTCAGCCGAGGCCAGCCGGCAGTTCTCCTGAACTGCTGTGAGTAGTATTCAGCAGCCGGGGATTTAAAATCCCCGCCTGCTGAATGAGCTGTCTCTGATTGGTCACAGCCTCACCAATCAGAGGCAGCTCTCACTCACCCATTCATGAATTCATGAATGGGTGAGTGAGTGCTGCCTCTGATTGGCTCAGCGCAGGGACCAATCAGGGGCAGCTCTCAGCTGTCATTCATCTGAGAGCTGCCCCTGATTGGTCCCTGCACTGAGCCAATCAGAGGCAGCACTCACTCACCCATTCATGAATTCATGAATGGGTGAGTGAGAGCTGCCTCTGATTGGTGAGGCTGTGACCAATCAGAGGCAGCTCATTCAGCAGGCGGGGATTTTAAATCCCCACCTGCTGGATACTACAGAAAGCAGTTCAGGAGAACTGCCAGCCAGACGCGGCTGAACTCCGGCTGCAGTGGAAAGGTGAGTATACTTTTTTTTTTTTTTACACATTTTAGGATGATTTTCAGGTAAGGGCTTATATTTTTAAGCCCTTCCCGAAAATTCATCCCACGCTCGCCGGCAGCCCATTGCTTTCAATACAGCCAGCTCCATTGAATTCAATGGGCTAACATCGTTCTTCTCTGTCACAGCTGTTACAGCTGTGGCAGAGGAGAACGATCTTTATGCTGACAGTGCGGGGGGGGGGCTCTCTCTCTTGCCACTATTGTGGCTTAATAGTGAGACCTCTGAGCCCGAAATGCAGCCTTGCATGTTGCTCCTCGCCTGCCCTATCCATTTCTGTGTTTTTTACATGACTTTGGTGATTTGCTAAGATTTTCACAAATGAAAAGCTTAGCGGAGCACCAGTCATATACAAAATTGCTCGAGTCGCCCATTGACTTCAATGGGGTTTGTTACTCGAAACGAACTCTCGAGCATCACTGAAAGTTCGACTCGAGTAACGAGCACTCGAGCATTTTGGTGCTCGCTCATCTCTAGTGGAAAGCTATTTAAAACTGTGCCAAGCAGCTAGTAAATTACCCAACAAATTTAAATATGTTACTTGCATCCAAAGATTGTTCAACCTAGTTTTAAAAGGTGAAGGTTTAAGTAGCATATTTAATTATACATTAATTGCTGGCAGACAATGAATTGTGAATTTGAACATTTAGTTTAAGGGATTACTATTATGCAACAACAATACTAAAGCAAATACTTTTTGCTAGTTTCATTTGTAACCGAGACAGATCATTTAACTTTATAAGGTTTAATAAGGCAGCTATAGACGGTAGGTGTTATATTTTAATAATTTGTTATATATCAGTAATCATTAGCAGTCCTACATAGTAAAGGATATATCAACCTTTAATGAATATGGATTATTAACTTTAAGATAATGAACAGATTATACATAGCATAAAAATCCACACAAAGAATATGGATACTTTTGCACTGAATTTTTTTTTATGCTGAAGGAGAAAAATTAAAATTCTAAGCCCATGTTTTGATATATACTACATTTTCAGTTTGTAGTTGAAAACCATATACAAAGGGTGGGGTTAGTCACACACTCACTACGGGGGCATACATGAATTTTGACTGGACAAGACTTGTTTTATACCGATAGCCAATTACTGTCTATATAAAGGGCAATAGGAAGATAGTAAGACACAAGGACTGCATGCATGAATGTATCCAATAGAGTTAACCTGCAAGTATTTAACATGCAAAAGGCATGAGGACTTCATGTAGAGTGCTTATGTATAAAAATAGAATGATCATCCCATTCTGTGAGCATTATCTTGAACTGTGCTGAAGGTGTTAAAGTTCTCAGTTGGCCATCAATAAACCTTAATGAAGATTCTGTTATTAGGGAGTGATATTTGAACCTAAAAGCAACCTTCTAAATAGTCTTCATTCAAAATGTTCTACCATTTTGGTACTACAGAGTGTGTATAACTCCTTTACTTAGCTGACTGTCCTGCTGAACTTGACATAAATCTGACAGCACACTGCTCTGTAGGCTCTCTCTCTCCCTTCTCACAGTGTTAGGCCGAATGCCCACGGACGAATTATCGCTGTGGAAATCGCGGTCAGACACCCACCGAAATTTCCGTAACAATGTCTGTCCATAGACATGCTGTGTAAAAGAATTTTCCCCTGCCCACGAGCACAAATAAGCTGCAATTTTCCAATCACAGGGGGAGAATCGCAGCATGTTCCAACTTGTGTGGAAGTATCGCGAGAATCTGTGTCATACCCCAGTGCCGGTGCGTCACGCATTGCACTGCGCATGCGCACAGGCCGACACTCTCACGGTGGATCTGGTAAGGTGAGTAATTATTATAGTAAGAAAAAAATAACAGATAAAAGAAATTTGAAAAAAAAATATTGACATGAACAAGGGCTTTACCAACTTGTGACATGGGCACAACCACAAAGGGTTGATTTAGTTTAATTTACTAGATCTCACACTTGTCTCAATATGTAGTATAAATCACACCCACAACAGGGTCAAACACACCCCAAGGATACACACTTCCGCCATTCTTTTAAAAATGGGTAAAGAGTTCAGATGCACGCTGTTATCTATCAGTCAAGGAGTTATATTGTATCAGAGACCACAGGTTCTATTAGAGCAACAAGGACTGAACTTATTAAGGGTTTAAGCTTTAATACAAAAGGTGCAATATTTGCAAAGTAAGATTTTAATCCCTTGGGGTCTAATGATTGTCTTTGCTTGTGTCATATTTTTTAAAATGTTCTAGTCACACCTCTATAACCCTCCTCCTAACCATTTAATAGGAGTGGGTTGAGTACAGGCAGAAAAACACAGTTGTGAAGAGATATTTCTTATTTGTCATATGTCCTCATGGGAAGCCCTTAGGGAGATATTAGGACTTTCATTTTCCAGAGCATATTTTTTCAATTTTTTCCAGTTTATAGATATCACATATGATGTAGGAATATTAGTAACTAGGGTTCCTTGTGCCTCCCTTCTTCCTGGTGTTCTGGATATATGAAGTATATGAAGTAGCTGAATTCCCTGGCCACAACCACATTACTGGAGTCATCCGGAACATGAATTATGGCAGGGAAACCTTGAATTATTAAAATTGTATTGTCTTATAAAGACATCTGTTAAGGCATGCTGTGACTGGTGGCAAATTGTCTGCCCTCAGGCCTTTTACTTGTTTACAGCAGTTACAATCTCTACAATTCAAAGAATGCTGTATGCACAGGTAATTCCATAGGCATTGTATGCATGGATGCAAAGGGAGCCTTCTGTTTAGAGGTAAACGGAAAACCTGATGTAGGCAATAGCCAAATTGTCCTGGTCAATTTGGCTCAATTGAAGTCAAAACGACTCATGGAGTATTTGAATATTTCCTAATATGGAGGAACTTCACTTATGAAAGAATGTAGACTTATTTTATGATTATGACTATTAGGCCTTAGTCAGACGGGCGTTTTTTTGCGCGATATGCGCATGCGTCCGGCGATTTTTTAAAACCATTGCTTTGCAATGGTATCGGACACATGAGCGCTTTTTATGCGCTCGTCCGATAAATTATAGAACAGAAATCGCAGATCGCACCTATCTGCGATTCCTGTTCTCTTCTCTATATGCGCTCAATGGGGCCGGCGGCAGCAGCGCCGACCCCATTGAGAACATATAGAAGACAAATCATTCTTCTCTGCCACAGCTGTAACAGCTGTGGCAGAGAAGAACGATGTTTGCCCATTGAATTCAATGGAGCCGGCAATACAGCCGCCTCCATTGAAAGCAATGGGCTGCCGGCGTGCGCGGGATGAATTGTCGGGAAGGGCCTCAGTGCTGAGCCAATCAGGGGGCAGGTCTGACTCACACCCCCTTCACACCCACTGCAGGCCGGCCGCGCGGAACTCCGGCTGCCGGGAGCAGGTGAGTATGTATATATTTTTTATTTTAACACATTTCTGGATGAATTGCAGGGAAGGGCTTATATATTTAAGCCCTTCCCGACAATTCATCCCACACTCGCCCGCAGCGCATCGCTTTCAATGGAGTCGGCTGTATTGCCGGCTCCATTGAATGCAATGCGCTGGACAGCTCCAGCCCATTTCTAATGAAACGCGGCTAGGAGCAGATTTTCGGGCGATTTTCGGGCACCGGTCACGCGATTTGCGGATGCGCATCCGTCATGCGATCCGCAAATCGCGCGAAAAGACGCCCGTCTGACTAAGGCCTTAGTGTGTGTATATACAAAGAGAGAGAGAGAGCAAAAAAACACAGATACATTTGACATCCTTATATTCATAACAACATCTTAAAAAAATGTATCATGCCAATTAAAGCGATAGATAAACGGAGAAAAGAAAGACAATGGGAAATCATTATTTGGAATTACTTTATGTAAATTTGCCACTACAAGAGTGTGTTCACACAAAGAAATGCTTCACACTAATCTGCAGTCGAAATCCAAGGCTTGAATCTGAGAAATATTGAACTTGTCCTATAAGGAAAAAAGCCTCTAACACCAAAATAAACTAAAAAATAGAATATGTATGACACACAGAATAGCCCTAGAAAAATTCTTACAACCTGTCACATGAGAGCATAGTCCAATCTGCAACCAACATGCTCTAGAACCATGAGAGCTGAGCAGATTGATGTTTAGCTTTAAGGGTAGAGATCTCATAGAACTTCTCATTTCTTCACTTAAACTTCTACTCATTATAAGCTTAGGCATACAGCAGCTGGTTTTATCTACTGAATAACAGCTATTTCTGTATGAGTGTGCATAGACATTAAATTGGAAGTATCGGTTTCACAGATGTTTTGCTATTTTTGCCAAATAAATAAAGGTACACATAGCCTGGTTACTGACAAATCCAATTTTCTTAAGAAAGCTTGATTTGTGTGAGCCATGCTTTGATTTAAGCAACTTTCAGAAGAGCATATAAGATGTATTGAAGAGGTACATGAAGCTGGAGAAGGCTACAAAAGCATTGCTAATGACCTAGAAGTATATCAATCCACTATTAAACTTATTATCTACTAGCTGATATACCCAGCCTCGTCCCAAGTTTATTTGATACAGGTGTTTACATGTTGTTTGCATGGAAAATTTTATGAAGTCATGGTTTCTTTAGAGTGATCAAGGAATAAAATATGTATACACATAGAGGAGCGTTAGATTCTCTTTAGGCTGCATGTACTGATGTCCCTCTGCCGAATGTGCCACCCCTCCCACTCTCATTTTGGACCTAAAAAAATGCTTTCACCAAATTTCATGCTTGTATGAGACAGAGAAGTTACGTTACATAGGGGTGCACTTACTTTTGCACTTAACATTGAATAATCGAGTTGTGAGCCTTTTACTTTTCCTATTTAGGACATAAAGAATGGCTGTGGCAAATTTCATGTTTGTACAACAAAGTTAGAAAGTTAGAGAATTAGTGGTGAGTCAATAAGTCAGTGAGTGTGGGCTTTTACCTTTACATATATAGATAGGTAATGTAGATTTTCCTCACTATATTCACACAAGGCAGTGTTATATTCTTTTCAGAATAAACACAGATATGTGAGGTAGATTCTATTCAGTATATAGACAGTTAGGTAATATAGATTGTCCTCAGTATAAACATACAAAGGAGCCTTACATTTTTGTGACTGAATGTACTTATATCCCACAGCAGAATGTGTCACCCCTTCCACTCTCCTCAGTCTGTAAACTTAAAGTAATGCCCCTTTTTATTTAAATGTCCTCCCAGCCTGGAGGTTGCAACGCCTTTTTAGCTTTAAAGACATGCTCCATATCTGCGGTCCATGTTCAGTTCTTTATGTGATCAGTATATAGTACTCCTTAATATATTTACACATGGCAGTGTTATATTCTCTTCAGTATAAACACAGATATGTGAGGTGGATTCTATTCAGTATACAGACAGTTAGGTAATGTAGATTTTCCTCACTATATTCACACAGGGCAGTGTTATATTCTCCTCAGTATAAACACAGCTATAAGAATGGTAGTGCCAAATTTCATTTTTTTGCGACATCGAGAAGTTAGAGAATTAGATTTAGTACATTACACATGGGCGCCAATACTTTTGCACTTAGCATTAAATAATCGAATTGTGACCCCTTTACTTTTCCTATTTAGGATCTAAAGAATGATCATCCAAAATTACATGTTTGTACAACATCGGTAAGTCTGAGAATTAGATTTGCTACATTACACAGGGTCACCAATACTTTTGCACTTAGCATTGAATTTTTGAGTTGTGACCCCTTTACTTTTCCTATTTAGGACCTAAAGAATGCTCCTGCCAAACGTCATGTTTGTACGATATCAGGAAGTTAGAGAATTAGATTTGGTACATTACACAGGGGCGCCAATACTTTTGCACTTAGCATTGAATTTTCGAGTTGTGACTCCTTTACTTTTCCTATTTAGAACCTAAAGAATGCTCCTGCCACATTTCATGCTTGTATGACATCAGGAAGTTAGAGAATTAGTGGTGTCAGTCAGTCAGTGAGTTAGTGAGTGAGTGCTTTCGCCTATATATATATATATATATATATATATATATAAAAGTGTGATTGTTCTCAGTAAGAGAAATCAAGTAGTCTTCTAGATATAATATCCTTTAATGGCTAACAAAAATACATGATGTTATTGCGAGCTTTCAAACCTCTCAGCGTCCTTCCTCCGGCATAGTAGAACAAATCTAAAGATGTATTTAATATATTACATGATCACATTGGGGGACATGAAGATCGTGTACTTAATTTGCACTAGATCAATACCAGAGACAGGGTAAAAGAGCACAGACATGTGATTAATAGCATTTAGATAAACACCAGAGAGGGACGAGCCTAACAGTAAATAATTAGTCCAGTGACAAGGAATGTGTAAGTTTATAGTTAGAGATGAGCGAGCACCAAAATGCTCGGGTGCTCGTTACTCGGGACGAAATTATCGCGATGCTCGGGGGTTCGTTTCGAATAACGAACCCCATTGAAGTCAATGGGCGACCCGAGCATTTTTGTATTTCGCCGATGCTCACTAAGGTTTTCATGTGTGAAAATCTGGGCAATTCAAGAAAGTGATGGGAACGACACAGCAACGGATAGGGCAGGCGAGGGGCTACATGTTGGGCTGCATCTCAAGTTCCCAGGTCCCACTATTAAGCCACAATAGCGGCAAGAGTGGGCCCCCCCCTCCCAACAATTTTTACTTCTGAAAAGCCCTCATTAGCAAAGCATACCTTAGCTAAGCACCACACTACCTCCAACAAAGCACAATCACTGCCTGCATGACACTCCGCTGCCACTTCTCCTGGGTTACATGCTGCCCAACCCCCCACCCCCCCACGACCCAGTGTCCACAGCGCACACCAAACTGTCCCTGCCCAGCCTTCAGCTGCCCTCATGCCACGCCACACTCATGTCTATTTATAAGTGCGTCTGCCAGAGGAAAAGCAGGCACACACTGCAGAGGGTTGGCACGGCTAGGCAGCGACCCTCTTTAAAAGGGGCGGGGTGATAGCCCACAATGCTGTACAGAAGCAATGAGAAATATAATTCTGTGCCACCGCCATCAGGAGCTGCACACGTGGGCATAGCAATGGGGAACTTATGTGCCACACACTATTCATTATGTCAAGGTGTCTGCATGCCCCAGTCAGACCGGGCTTTTTAATTCATAGACACAGGCAGGTACAACTCCCTATTGTGAAGTCCCTGTGGACCGACAGCATGGGTGGCTCCCTGGAACCCACCGGCGGTACATAAAAATATCCCATTGCATTGCCCAACACAGCTGAGGTAGTAATGTCGTGCTTAATGCAGGTGGGCTTCGGCCCACACTGCATGCCCCAGTCAGACTGGGGTTCTTTAGAAGTGGAAACAGATGCATTTATAATTCTCTGTGGACCCACAGCATGGGTGGGTGCCAGGAAGCCACCGGCGGTACATAAAAATATCCCATTGCATTGCCCAACACAGCTGAGGTAGTAATGTTGTGCTTAATGCAGGTGGGCTTCGTCCCACACTGCATGCCCCAGTCTGACTGGGGTTCTTTAGAAGTGGAAACAGATGCATTTATAATTCCCTGTGGACCCACAGCATGGGTGGCTCCCTGGAACCCACCGGCGGTACATAAAAATATACCATTGCATTGCCCAACACAGCTGAGGTAGTAATGTCGTGCTTAATGCAGGTGGGCTTCGGCCCACACTGCATGCCCCAGTCAGACTGGGGTTCTTTAGAAGTGGAAACAGATGCATTTATAATTCTCTGTGGACCCACAGCGTGGGTGGGTGCCAGGAAGCCACCGGCGGTACATAAAAATATCCCATTGCATTGCCCAACACAGCTGAGGTAGTAATGTCGTGCTTAATACAGGTGGGCTTCGGCCCACACTGCATGCCCCAGTCAGACTGGTAATATGTACCTTAACAGTAACCTCGTTGGTGGTAATGTGGTGGTGACTGCGGACCTGGTAGCGCGGTTTAATGTAGTTGGTTTTCGGAATGTTGCCCGGATTAAGTGGGCCGTGGCGGGGGGATGGTGGTGGTGCTCTCTTGTTGTGTCGTTAAAGGTGAAATTCTTGGACTGCCACCAGACGGACCAATGCAAAGGTATTTGCCAAGAATGTTTTCATTGTTGGAGGAGGAGGGGGATGTTTTGGAGGCACTATGTGTCCTCTACACATGTCCGTTGTTATATGCACCTTAACAGTAACAGCGTTGGTGGGAAATGGCCTCGCCGCCATCATGTCTTTGTGAAGCCTCTGTTTCCACACCCCAGTGACATACCATTAGCAGCGGTATAGGCAGAGCCCAGAATTATTAACATTTCAGCGGTAGCATTAGGGAAAGGCCCCACTAACATATCACTAGCAGTATAGGGGGAGTGCAGTCTTAGTTCCATTTCAGTAATAGTAGCACTCAAGACAGGCCCCAGTAACATTCCCATTGCAGCAGTTTAGGGAGATAACAGTCTCTTTCACATTTCAGTAGCTGCAGTATAGACAAGGCCCCAGTTACATTTATGTAGCTAAAGTGTAGGCCAACCACACACACCTTTCTGTACCATGAGTGCAGGCGAAGAACATAGAAATTACTATGATTACACTGTAGGTGAGGGCCCAAAAAAATTGGTGTACCAACAGTACTAATGTACCTCAGAAAAAATTGGCCATGCCCAACCAAGATGGCAGGTGAAACCCATTAATCGCTTTGGTTAATGTGGCTTAAGTGGTAACTAGGCCTGGAGGCAGCCCAGTTTAACGAAAAATTGGTTCAAGTTAAAGTTTCAACGCTTTTAAGAGCATTGAAACGTATAAACATTTTTAAGAAAAATTATATGAGTGAGCCTTGTGGCCCGAAGAAAAATTGCCCGTTCGGCGTGATTACGTGAGGTTTCAGGAGGAGGAGCAGGAGGAGGAGGAGGAGGAATATTATACACAGATTGATGAAGCAGAAATGTCCCCGTTTTGGATGGTGAGAGAGAACGATGCTTCCATCCGCGGGTGCAGCCTACGTATTGCTTAGGTATCGCTGCTGTCCGCTGGTGGAGAAGAGAAGTCTGGGGAAATCCAGGCTTTGTTCATCTTGATGAGTGTAAGCCTGTCGGCACTGTCGGTTGACAGGCGGGTACGCTTATCTGTGATGATTCCCCCAGCCGCACTAAACACCCTCTCTGACAAGACGCTAGCCGCAGGACAAGCAAGCACCTCCAGGGCATACAGCGCGAGTTCAGGCCACGTGTTCAGCTTCGACACCCAGTAGTTGTAGGTGGCAGAGGCGTCAGGGAGGACGGTCGTGCGATCGGCTACGTACTCCCTCACCATCCTTTTACAGTGCTCCCGCCGACTCAGCCTTGACTGGGGAGCGGTGACACAGTCTTGCTGGGGAGCCATAAAGCTGTCCAGGGCCTTAAAGACTGTTGTACTGCCTGTGCTGTACATGCTGCTCGATCTCCGCACCTCCCCTGCTGCCTGGCCCTCGGAACTGCGCCTTCTGCCACTAGCGCTGTCGGATGGGAATTTTACCATCAGCTTGTCCGCCAGGGTCCTGTGGTATAGCAACACTCTCGAACCCCTTTCCTCTTCGGGAATGAGAGTGGAAAGGTTCTCCTTATACCGTGGGTCGAGCAGTGTGTACACCCAGTAATCCGTAGTGGCCAGAATGCGTGCAACGCGAGGGTCACGAGAAAGGCATCCTAACATGAAGTCAGCCATGTGTGCCAGGGTACCAGTATGCAACGCATGGCTGTCTTCACTAGGAAGATCACTTTCAGGATCCTCCTCCTCCTCCTCCTCCGGCCGTACACGCTGAAAGGATGACAGGCAAGCAGCATGGGTACCGTCAGCAGTGGGCCAAGCTGTCTCTTCCCCCTCCTCCTCATCCTCCTCATGCTCCTCCTCCTCCTCCTGAACGCGCTGAGATATAGACAGGAGGGTGCTCTGACTATCCAGCGACATACTGTCTTCCCCCGGCTCTGTTTCCGAGCGCAAAGCGTCTGCTTTTATGCTTTGCAGGGAACTTCTCAAGATGCATAGCAGAGGAATGGTGACGCTAATGATTGCAGCATCGCCGCTCACCACCTGGGTAGACTGCTCAAAGTTTCGAAGGACCTGGCAGATGTCTGCCAACCAGGCCCACTCTTCTGAAAATAATTGAGGAGGCTGACTCCCACTGCGCCGCCCATGTTGGAGTTGGTATTCCACTATAGCTCTACGCTGCTCATAGAGCCTGGCCAACATGTGGAGCGTAGAGTTCCACCGTGTGGGCACGTCGCACAGCAGTCGGTGCACTGGCAGAGTAAACCGATGTTGCAGGGTCCGCAGGGTGGCAGCGTCCGTGTGGGACTTGCGGAAATGTGCGCAGAGCCAGCGCACCTTTACGAGCAGGTCTGACAAGCGTGGGTAGCTTTTCAGAAAGCGCTGAACCACCAAATTAAAGACGTGGGCCAGGCATGGCACGTGCGTGAGGCTGCCGAGCTGCAGAGCTGCCACCAGGTTACGGCCGTTGTCACACACGACCATGCCCGGTTGGAGGCTCAGCGGCGCAAGCCAGTGGTCGGTCTGCTCTGTCAGACCCTGCAGCAGTTCGTGGGCCATGTGCCTCTTATCTCCTAAGCTGAGTAGTTTCAGCACGGCCTGCTGACGCTTGCCCACCGCTGTGCTGCCACGACGCGCGACACCGACTGCTGGTGACGCGCTGCTGCTGACACATCTTGATTGCGAGACAGAGGTTGCGTTGGAGGAGGAGGAGGGGGGTGCTTTAATGGAGGAAGCATACACCGCCGCAGATACCACCACCGAGCTGGGGCCCGCAATTCTGGGGGTGGGTAGGACGTGAGCGGTCCCAGGCTCTGACTCTGTCCCAGCCTCCACTAAATTCACCCAATGTGCCGTCAGGGAGATGTAGTGGCCCTGCCCGCCTGTGCTTGTCCACGTGTCCGTTTTTAAGTGGACCTTGGCAGTAACCGCGTTGGTGAGGGCGCGTACAATGTTGCGGGAGACGTGGTCGTGCAGGGCTGGGACGGCACATCAGGAAAAGTAGTGGCGACTGGGAACTGAGTAGCGCGGGGCCGCCGCCGCCATCATACTTTTGAAGGACTCCGTTTCCACAACCCTATACGGCAGCATCTCAAGGCTGATAAATTTGGCTATGTGGACGGTTAACGCTTGAGCGTGCGGGTGCGTGGCGGCGTACTTGCGCTTGCGCTCAAACACTTGCGCTAGCGACGGCTGGACGGTGCGGTGCGAGACATTGCTAGATTGGGCCGAGGACAGCGGAGGTGAGGGTGTGGGTGCAGGCCAGGAGACGGTAGTGCCTGTGTCCTCAGAGGGGGGTTGGATCTCAGTGGCAGGTTGGGGCACAGGGGGAGAGGCAGCAGTGCAAACCGGAGGCGGTGAACGGCCTTCGTCCCACCTTGTGGGGTGCTTGGCCATCGTATGTCTG
The DNA here is from genome assembly GCF_035609145.1 of Eleutherodactylus coqui. Lineage (NCBI taxonomy): Eukaryota > Metazoa > Chordata > Amphibia > Anura > Eleutherodactylidae > Eleutherodactylus > Eleutherodactylus coqui. Next base: position 229,707,206 of record NC_089841.1, read on the forward strand.
CGCATGCTGGTGGTGGTGAGGCTGTTGGTGGTGGCTCCCCGGCTGATCTTGGCGCGACAAAGGTTGCACACCACTGTTCGTCGGTCGTCAGGCGTCTCTGTGATAAACTGCCAGACCTTAGAGCACCTTGGCCTCTGCAGGGTGGCATGGCGCGAGGGTGCGCTTTGGGAAACAGTTGGTGGATTATTCGGTCTGGCCCTGCCTCTACCACTGGCCACCGCACTGCCTCTTGCAACCTGCCCTGCTGCTGCCCTTGCCTCCCCCTCTGAAGACCTGTCCTGAGTAGGCGTTGCAAACCAGGTGGGGTCAGTCACCTCATCGTCCTGCTGCTCTTCCTCCGAATCCTCTGTGCGCTCCTCCCTCGGACTTACTGCCCATACTACTACCTCACCGATAGACAACTGTGTCTCATCGTCATCGTCCTCACCCACTGAAAGGTCTTGAGACAGTTGCCGGAAGTCCCCAGCCTCATCCCCCGGACCCCGGGAACTTTCCAATGGTTGGGCATCAGTGACGATAAACTCCTCTGGTGGGAGAGGAACCACTGCTGCCCAATCTGAGCAGGGGCCCGAGAACAGTTCCTGGGAGTCTTCCCGCTCCTGAGCATGTGTCATTGTAGTGGAGTGAGGAGGCTGGAAGGAAGGAGGAGCAGCAGACAGAGGATTCGGATTTGCAGCAGTGGACGGCGCAGAACTGTGGGTGGACGATAGGTTGCTCGAAGCACTTTCTGCCATCCACGACAGGACCTGCTCACACTGCTCATTTTCTAATAAAGGTCTCCTGTGTGGACCCATTAATTGTGCGATGAATGTGGGGACGCCAGAAACGTGCCTCTCTCGTAATCGCGCAGCAGTCGGCTGCGATACACCTGGATCAGGAGTTCGGCCTGTGCCCACACCCTCACTTGGCCCTCCGCGTCCTCGGCCGCATCCACGTCCTCTAGGCCTACCCCTACCCCTCAGCATGCTGTATTACCAGTGATTTGATTTCCCAGGCAGGAAATAAATTGGCGCAAGCCTGCTGTTAAACGTAGCTGGCTGCGTATGATTTCTTTACGTTCTCCACCCACCACACACGTACCCAGAACGCTGAGGACTGTCAGAGGCAGGCCAAATAGAATGTTTTCCCTTTTTTTTAAAGGAAAGGCCCACTGCGTATATTCAATCAATAATAAATATGTCTTCTGGCCCTGCAAATGTGTCACAGAACTGCAGGGTTGCAGAGTTATTAACTACAGCAGAGCAGTGATTTCCCAGGCAGGAAATAAATTGGCGCAAGCCTGCTGTTAAACGTAGCTGGCTGCGTATGATTTCTTTACGTTCTCCACCCACCACACACGTACCCAGAACGCTGAGGACTGTCAGAGGCAGGCCAAATAGAATGTTTTCCCTTTTTTTTAAAGGAAAGGCCCACTGCGTATATTCAATCAATAATAAATATGTCTTCTGGCCCTGCAAATGTGTCACAGAACTGCAGGGTTGCAGAGTTATTAACTACAGCAGAGCAGTGATTTCCCAGGCAGGAAATAAATTGGCGCAAGCCTGCTGTTAAACGTAGCTGGCTGCGTATGATTTCTTTACGTTCTCCACCCACCACACACGTACCCAGAACGCTGAGGACTGTCAGAGGCAGGCCAAATAGAATGTTTCCCTTTTTTTTAAAGGAAAGGCCCACTGCGTATATTCAATCAATAATAAATATGTCTTCTGGCTCTGCAAATGTGTCACAGAACTGCAGGGTTGCAGAGTTATTAACTACAGCAGAGCAGTGATTTCCCAGGCAGGAAATAAATTGGCGCAAGCCTGCTGTTAAACGTAGCTGACTGCGTATGATTTCTTTACGTTCTCCACCCACCACACACGTACCCAGAACGCTGAGGACTGTCAGAGGCAGGCCAAATAGAATGTTTCCCTTTTTTTTTAAAGAAAAGGCCCACTGACTATATTCAATCAATAATATATGTCTTCTGGCCCTGCCTACACAATTCTGTCCCTGTAGTATTACTGCAGGGCACAATGCTCTGCACAGCCGATTTTGAAAAAAAAAAAAAGTGCAACACTGCTAACAGCAGCCTGCACAGTACTGCACACGGTTAAATGTGGCCCTAAGAAGGACCGTTGGGGTTCTTGAAGCCTACACTCACTCCTAACACTCTCCCTACAGCAGCTCCAACACAACAGCACTTTCCCTCAGCTAACTCACAAGGCATCTGAGGCGAGCCGCGGGAGGGGCCGACTTTTATACTCGGGTGACATCTGATCTCCCCAGCCACTCACAGCAGGGGGGTGGTATAGGGCTTGAACGTCACAGGGGGAAGTTGTAATGCCTTCCCTGTCTTTCAATTGGCCAGAAAAGCGCGCTAACGTCTTAGAGATGAAAGTGAAAGTAACCTGAACACCGCGTGGTGCTCGTTAAGAGTAACGAGCATCCCGAACACCCTAATATTCGCCCGAGCATCAAGCTCGGACGAGTACGTTCGCTCATCTCTATTTATAGTCTCTAAATTAATGTTAGGGGATCAACACCAGGCCTATGTGTTACTTCTGCTTTGCGTTTCTCATATGTCATAATCTAAACTGATGTAGAAACCCCCCTTCAAGATTCATACCATTTCTGTTAGTATCAAAGATGGTTATAAACTTATATTTCCAAATTCTTCTGTGATGTTGGGACTTAAAATTGCCTTTGAGTAAGATAACTCATATGTTGCATGTTGTGTCTGTGACTAGAAAAAATGCTTTGCCACCTGTAATTTTGTCTTTCTCCCTCTAATCGTATGGAGATGCGATCTCATCTTCACTTTCAGTTTTTGTCCTGGTTCCCCAACATAAAGTGAGTAAAAGAAATGAAAAAGGAGGGTGGAGCAAGACCCAGTGAGGGTGGTGGAATATTTCTGGAGTACAAAGTGTTTCCAATGATGGAGTATTTCGAATGGTGGAGGTGCTGCCAACCAGATGACGCTCCACCAGTGTGGGCTTGAGTGTAGCGAAAAGGATGTGAAAAAAACTGGTATGGAGGCGCAACCCTCTAAGTTACTAAAGGATTAAGATCAAGGTCTAATGTGTGATGGTGAAAGCACTTCTTTTTTATTTTTTCTCAAATTAAAAACCAGCAATAGAATACGCGTTTCGGGGATGAACCCCTTCATCCGTTCGGCTGGATAGGACAACAGGATGCCTGGGGGTGACACAATTCCAAAGGTGTATTGGATATGTCGGAGGTCCTGTGTGCAGGAGGACAGGGGAGAAAGAAGGACCTCCGACACATCCAATACACCTTTGGAATTATGTCACCCCCAGCCATCCTGTTGTCCTATCCAGCCGAACTGAAGGAGGTGTTTATCCCCGAAACGCATATTCTATTGCTGGTTTTTAATTTGTGAAAAATTAAAAAAGAAGTGCTTTCACCATCACACATTGGACCTTGATCTTCATCTTCTAGTAACTTAGAGGGTTGCGCCTCCATACGAGTTTTTTTCACATCCTTTTCGCCCGAACATAAAGGGCCCCAACAGCACATTTACTGCACAGGATCTTGTGTGAATGCTCCAGGGATTTTATAGTTGTGCTGTATGTCCAGAATCTGTATCCTGTCTATGGTCAGTACATGTGAACAGGTCTTCCAGCTTCTTAATCGTGCAAGGATAAGTTCATTTTTGTGTGCCAGAGGGCAATGCACTACTGATTCTAAGGTTCCTCAAATTTGGAAATTACACGTAACACAGAAGGGGAGGTTCCAGGAATATGGTTTTCAGGCATTCATCTGTGTGTCGGGTAAGATGAAATTTCTTTGCTGTTTTCCTTAGTACCTCTAGCTATAAGTTGTAGGTCACTAGTAGAGGTACACAGCTGTTTTATTTCTTCTCTGTTTATTGGAGCTGTTGATTTTTGGGTATCCTGGTGGCTCTGGTTATTTGATCATTAATCGAGGTGGGATTGTAGTCCTGGTTCAACAATGTCCTTTTAGGGTGGTAGAAATTATTCTCTCTGTCAGTTGGGTTGGAGCAGACCCGGTTGTATCTGTATCCGATAGCCTGGCTGTAGACAATGGAGTTTTTGATGTGTTTAGGATGGGAACTGTGCCATCTGAGGAATGTTGGACAATCAATTGGTTTCCGGTATAGGGATGTCTGTGTTGAGTTATTTGAAATTTTTATGGTGGTGTCCAAAAAGTTGATTTCTCTGTATGAGTAGCTTAATGTTTGGTGTTGGTCCAGATGATTAAGATGTCATCCATGTAGCAGAAGTAGGCCAATGGTTTGCTGGAGCAGAAGGCCAGAAAGTCCCTCTCCAGTTTTGCCATGAAAAGGTGGGCATATTGCAGTGCCATTTTACTGCCTATGGTGGTTCCTGTGAGTTGCAGGACTATCTCTTTGCCAAAGAAGAAATAATTGTGTGTGAGGATAAATCTTGTGAGTTGTAAAACCGATTCAGAGGCAACCCCATTGGCCTCAAGGTGTGCCTGGCAGGCAGTCAGTCCATCTTTGTGTGGGATGTTGGAATATAAGGATTCCACATCCATAGTCCTTTGGCAAAGAGATAATCCTGCAACTCACCAGAACCACCATTAAGGCTAATTCTATGTTTAGAGGAAAAAGAACACTATACACTGACACCAAAACCTCATTCTAGCTGTGAAACATGGAGGAGAGTGTCATGGTTTGGGGTTACTTTGCTGCCTCAGGGCCTAGACCTCCTACTATCATAGAGTGTATCAAAACATTTTACAAAAACATACAAGGGAAGCAGTCCATGACCTCAAACTGAAAAGACACTAGGTGATTAAACAAGGCAACTACCCAAAGCACACAAGTAAGTCAACTAAAGAATGATTAAAAGATATTTGTATTTTCAAATGGCCAGGTCAGTTCTGACTTTAACCCTGTCGAGATGTTGTGGCATGACCCAAAGTGGGCTGTGCATGCAAAGCATCCCAGAAATACTGATGAACTGAAACACATTTGTAGGGAGGAATGGTCCAAAATTTGTCTTCCATGTTATGGAAATCTTTGGTGGAGTGGATTGCTGGTAAAGGGAAATCTACAGGTTATTAAATTGAAGGTTGCGCTATTTTTTCACACTGCCTATGAATATCTATTCAATGTACTTTAAAAAAATGAACAGTAAAACTGTGTGTATTATTAGTTTGGTTACATTTTGCTTGACTTAAATAACAATCAGACCATAGATTTTATTAGCAGTCAATGCAAATATCCAGGCAGTTTCAGAGGTGTCACATAGTTTTCTTGCAACTGTATACTGAGTAACATTAGTGAATGTCAATAAATTGGAGTCCTGTTCTTTTCTTGCTTTAATAGACTAAATAATGGAACGACAAATCCATAAATACTAGAGCTAGCTATGAATGGCAAGGCTAATGAAATGTTGCTTTTTGCATACAATCTGTTTCCTATTTTAAGCATTATCCAAACTTTGTACTTTGAACATTGGAATTGCATTCAACTTAAATTATGTTTAAGTCAGAGATTTCTTTGTACTAGTCAAATGTATCATTATTATTTTACCATATTATTACACGTTGCTCTGAACAAGAATATTTGAACAGAGTATTAATAGAGCCTTTTGAAAAAGTAAATACACAAATAAATGTACGCATATAACTAGGTAACAAAGAGGATCAGTTAGGGAGTTTGTGAGCTGCCAACAGCTTCATCAGTCCCTAAGCTTTTGGGTTTTTGTGTCATTAGAAATCCTGCAGAGAAAAATATTTCCATTGTTTATAAACATCCATCATGATTTCAAAAAAGAATTTAGAATACCGTAAGGCTGCCAAGTTATTGCCAATTTTCACTCTAACAGCATTTCTTTAGTGTATAAGGCTAAATACTAAATAAACAGCAAAGTCTTTACAAAAAAGGTGTGCAAAAGAAGATTACTGCCCTGTAGACCTCTATAGGGCATGTTTAGTAAACTACCTTGGCCTGTTGTGGTATAGTACAGAGCGGGATTATTTGACACTTGGTCAAGAACTTTTATAGAATGTCATTATTTTGAGTTATAATCAATATCAGTCTACAACATATTCTCCTCAAAGCATTTCATCAGATGATGTCACTGTTTAATGGCTTATTTACATGAGCGTATATCGGATGGCCGATATACGCTTCCATCTGAGTAGTCCCCCCTTCCCTCCCACTCAGCAGCTCTCTGCCCTTCTCCTCACCTCCGAGCGGTTTGCAATGGGAGTGAGCAGGATGGAGGAAGAGCTAAGCTCTCACCCCCTCCCCGCCCCTTGTCCATAGCCAGCAATGGGAGTGAGTGGGACAGAGCAAAGCTTAGCTCTGCCCCTATCATGCCCTCTTCCATTGCAAACGCTGGAGTGGAGGAGAGAGGCAGAGAGCCAGTGAGGGGAAGGGAAGGAGAACTGTGCAGATGGAAGTGTATATCGGCTGACCATGAAAAATAGGCAGGTCCTATGCTTTTGGACACACAAGAAACGAAAGCGTAAAAAGAGGAAATGAGAATGAACCAATTGAAATCAATGGGTTTTATTCCATGCATATTTTGTGCACAAATTTTGCATGCACAAATACGCCCGTGTGAAGCCGCCCTTAATGTATAGACTAGAGCTTGTTGTTTCAGTATAAAAATACTGTACAAAATGTTTTAATGGTTGGTGGTCTATGATATTTGTGTTTATGTAGCTGACAAAGTGGGTACAGGAAGCAAGACGCTTAATAATCAGCTTAAGGCCTTTTTAAACATAGCGATTCAGGCCGAAAGTGAGTGATAATCATTACACGTAAACATGGGTAGCTGTGCACTATTCGTTCTATTTTTGTTCAGCACTGGTTTTTAGCCGGCATAAAATCCATCGGTAAGCCACTCAGAATTTTTTCCATTTGAATGCAGTTCATTCAGTCTTTTCAGTGGCTTAATGATGGTTTTGTTTGCCTTTGCATGCACAATGAATGCAGTGTTTATTCATGCCCAGAGAGGACAATGTACTCATTGTGTATGCAAGGGAGAAACACAATGGAATCTACAGGCCAGCTAATCTCTCTGAGCCAACAGTAACTACCGAATTTACTTTAGCTAATGAGGGAAAATAGATGATTAGCTGCAAGTTATTTTAAGCAAAACTGTTGTCAATTCATTTAATCATTCGGATGTTTAAGCGATAACTGTTGTGTGTAATAGGGGCTTTACTGTTGGGGGAACCATTATGTGGTTTTATATTAGTATAAATCAAATAAAAGGGTGAAGATAAAATGTGATCTTTAATAATCATGCATTAGAAGCAGGAGTGTTCAAAAGTATAGATAAAGTGCTGCCCTAGGCAGTACTGAAATAGTTAACATCCAATAGATGTATAGCCACAAATTACAGGACATATAGTCCAATTAATATGCATGAATAGGGCACAGTATCTGAGAAGCATTCAGAGCTAATCAAAAGAAATTGGAGCCGTCTTACCAGCAAAAAGAAGATAGATGTATGTCCTGTACACCATCAGGAGGGGTAAATCAGAGTAGTAATCCATAGGCATATAAAAAGCAACCCAGTAATTCCAGACCCAGTTCCATAGTTCCAACAGAAAATGTCACGTGTTACAAAAAAGTAGGAGGTGGTTCTATACTCACCCTAAGCAACCCTGACTAATTGACCATGAGACTTAATGGGAGGCATCACCCTGATAAGAGCAGCCCCCTACGAAATCTGACCCTAGTATAGAGACTCTATTGATATATATACAATCGGAAGAAGGGCAGAAAAGACAGTATGTGTAACATGCCGATAGAGCTGTAGATTTATAGAAGATTTCACCTCTGCTACATTAAAAGGTGTGAAATCCAGTGATTAACATGCTACTGATTTTAACATTTGCATCACATATCAATTATTTCTTTGAAAAAGTTGACAGCATGAGCATGGGCTCTGTAAAATCTCTTCCACTTGCCTACTACTGTAATCTGTTACAGATTTTACCTGCGCAAATCTGCAGGTTAAATCAGTTGCAATTCTGCTCCATGTGAACTTATCCTAAGGCTACATACACATGAGCGAGAATTCCGTGAGAATTTTGTGCGTTGCGAAACTTACAAAATTTGCACGAATATGAACTCCATTCACTTAACAGATTTTTTTTCCCTCACAGTGATTCTTAAAAATTGCTGCTTGTCCAATCTTTTGACATTCCCTCGGAAAGCCTCGCCCATTGTTTTCAATGGGACCTTTAAAGACATCACATGGCACTCGTATGCCGTGAAATGTGCATGCAAGTGTGATGTGATGTTTCCCATTGAAATCAATCGGAAACACTCGCGATCCTCTAGAGTGCGTGAAACGCGCGCCTGAGGATCGCAATTTCACAGAAGTGATGCGAAGCGTTTTTCAATGAGAAACGCCTCGCATCCACATGCAAAACACATTTTGGCAAGCTCGATATGGGGGAGAATTTCGCAGTCCGACATTGCACTCGCCCATGTGAATGCTGCCTAACACTGACTATAAGAGCGAACATCGAAGCTTGCATTGGCATGGGTCCTCTGTTTTTGTTGAAAAAAAAGAGAGCGAAATGGAGATTTTAGGTAATGATCTGAAAACACTATAACCAGTTTTTCATACTTGGCATGTTCAGTCACTTTGATAATAGCCCTGCTAGCAGGTCTGAACAAGTTATAAGTTGCCAATAAAAAGATATGATCCTGAAAATAATATTTTATTTTATTACAGGCCTTGTGCTTTTTCAAGTACATTTAGTTTTGCAGATGAGTGCGAGGATCTACAGTTTCCTGTCGAATATTTGCCTTAGAATGAACAAGGAGCAAGAACACAGTGACATTTGCTTGAGCTTGCATTATCATTTTCCAAAATGCAAAACAGTATAATATATTTCTTTTGTTTTCTGCTTCTGATACTTCACCACCTATGGGTCATATCCTACAACAGAGGCCGAGATGCCAAATCTGTAAAAGGGACCCATACTTATAATACTGGTGTCTTCTTATGTGATTCGTCCCACTAAGTCTCTAGGGCCCGGTAGCAGCTGCTACCCCTGCAACCACTATAGCTATGCCCCTGCCCTGCAACATCCGGAATTCACTTGTTTAAATGTCCACCCTCCAGAACACTTCTTACTTATTCCCTGTTTTTGGTGTTGATGTGTTGCTTCACTGGCTTTTTTTTTTTTTAAAAAAAGAAAGAAATTTGATATGGCAGGTACATCTTCTTTGACCTGTCATATGGGTGAACAGAAGAAACATGACCTCAAAGAGTGGTCTTTCAGACTGGAGGTTAAGGGGTTGCTAGGCAATAATAACTTCCGTAGAATTCAGGGTGTTTTTAAGGTAAGTTTCAAGAAGATAAATGTAGGCTCATAAACATATGCAATACTGATTAAACTACATGTATAACAGTTCCTATAAGGGAATTAAATCCTTGTTCTTACACCAATTAACCTATGGTGATGGCAAATACTGTGTCAAATATCAGGATAATTGCTTATTAGAAACTATGAGGCTTATTTACTAATGCAAAACCACAGAAATAGGGAAATATAAACAGACAAAAAAAAAAGAAGAAAAAACAGAAAGCGGTCATATACTTACTGATATACTGATACAAGGGGGCAGGTAGAAACACCAACTATCCCCAACATACAGACAACCAGACTGCTATATGGAGGAGCAATGCACAGGTGAAGGCACTGATGAACAGCCACTCACACACCCTCCTTATATTTAGGCGGGCGGCTGCTTAGTACTATTCTTGCATAAAAAAGCATATACAGGGTGTAAGGCCACATGGTACCTGTAGTGCACCATGCAGGCTTACAGCCTATTAATGATGTCATGTTTCAATCAAGCGGGCTGCCCTGCACCTCATAGGTGAACTATATTGGCACTGGCACCCAGTATGGTTCACCTATGAGGTGCAGTGCAGTCCACTGGATTGAAATATGGCATCATTATTAGGTTGTAAGCCTGCATGGTGCACTACATGTATCATGTGATCTGGCATCTTGTATATGCTTTATTTGTGTGCAAGTTTAGTACTAAGCAGCCGCCCCCCTCAATATAAAGAAGGGGCGTGAGTGGTTGTTCATCAGTAGCTTCACCTGTGCATTGCTCCTCCATATAGCAATTTGGCTGTCTGCATATTTAGGATGCGGTGTTTATATCTGTGTCTTGTATCAGTGTATCATTAAGTATACAGACGCTTTGTGTGATTTTATTTTTAAGTTACTTATTCTGTCTAATAGTTGGATAGTGGAATCTTAGACTAAACAGTATCTTCATTGAATGAGAAATCCATCAAATTTTAAGACTATGTAGTCTTAGTTTAGGCTATCTGTTAGTTGGCCCAACATATACAAATGCTATCAGTTAAATAGCTGCAATGCTGTGCTAATATGACAACAATAGACTTAATTTATCAAAACTATCTCAGAAGAAAACTGACCTCATTGCCCAAAGCAACCAGAGTGCAGATATAATTTTTAAGGAAAACTTAAATCTGCACTGTGATTGGTTGCTATGGATAACAGGACCGGTTTTGCTAAATGAGACCTACTGTGTGTTTACTTTTTCCCATCTTCCACCAAAAAAAAAAGTATCTAAACTTTACACAGTAAAAAATTTCCAATGATGTTAATTGTGAAATTACATCTATTAATCCCAAAATGTCTTTGATTGGGAATACAAAATTCCACTGAAATAAGTAAATGACTTTTTATCTTTAACTGTTTTATTACTTTTAAGTTCAAACCATAAAAATAAAAGTGTTAACCCTTTGCAATCCAATTTTGGATTCAGGGTTTCCTAGGGGGCTCTCTCTTTCTACCATCTTACAATGGCACCATCTGCTGGCTAGAGCCAGTACTGCGGTATGTGACATGCTGGAGAGGCCCCCCCGACAACAGAGCGGCCTGTAATATATAGTAGGAATACCCTGCCGGACGTCTTTTGACATCGGAGCTGTACAGGCTTCAATCAGAATGTCTTAAGACGTCAGACAGTGGATTGGAAAGGGTTAAAGGAACACGGACATGATCAAATAAAGTGAAAAAAGTCCCCTCAACACCTTATCATCGTCCTTTATTCAGCTCCTTTTCAAAATTAGAATCCAATAAATTAAAAGTTCTCTACGGTATTTTCTCTTTCTATTATTTCCAGAAGGCATTAAATCCATCCTTACCTCCTTGTGCCTCCCCTTGAGCTTGGAATTGAATAATAGTTTTGGGAAAATGAACATCGCCTACATTTTTTTGCAAAATACAATAAACTTTTTTTTAAGACTATAATATGATGATGTGAAAGCAACCGGATTATAGATGGCTTACCTTCATAACTAACTCCCACTGAATTCAACGGGAGCTGTGCCTGCAATACCAACCCAGTCTACTGCTGTGATATGGTCAATGCTTTCTGCTTCCTCCACTGACCATGGCAAAAGCACAACCAGAAATCAGCTGATCAGCAGGGACCTGAGTAGCAGGTTACCATGATCAACTATTGATGACCTGTCAGTCATCAATAGTAAAAGTTAAAGAGGTTATTCAGGCAATGCCTGTGGGGATACACCGGGTTGTAGCGGAGGCATATGCTCCGACCCCTGTGTAGTGGCCGGTGCTCGTAGTTGCAGGTACAGCTGTCATTGAAATAAGTAACTTACTTTACTAGGGAGGTCTGTCAAGATCCCTGTACCCCACTGTCTACAGATGGCAACATTTTTATTCATCCACTATCAAAGTTTACTTTTATAACAGTATAGATTATTTTAATTAATTAAAAGTAAAGTTTCAGGCCGTGCTCACATGGGCCACATTTGCTGCAGATTTTCTGTGTAATTTCTGAATAACAATATGGATTCCTATTGAAATCAAAACTAGGCATATTTTACTAGACTCTTAGCAGAAAAATGGGCCAGAATTAGAGATGAGCGAGCATACTCGCTAAGGCAAACTACTCGAGCGAGAAGTGCCTTATGCGAGTACCTGCACGCTCATCTCAAAAGATTCGGGTGCCGAAGGGGGGGTCGGGAGCGGCGGGGGAGAGCGGGGAGGAATGGGGGGGAGATCTCTCTCTCACTCTCTCCCCCCTGCTCCTCCCTGCTCACTACCGCAACTCACCGCTCTCCCCTGCTGGCACCCGAATCTTTAAAGACAAGAGGGCAGGTACTCGCATAAGGCACTACTCGCTCGAGTAGTTTGCCTTATCGAGTACGCTCGCTCATCTCTAGCCAAAATCCATGCAAAAAATACTCCATGTCAACATGCCCTTCTGATGAATTAGGAAAAATAGTGAATTATCCCTGAACTACACAATGAGTTCTTTACTACCATAATTATTTCATATGAAAAATGGTTATTTTTTTCCATCTTTAAACTGGTTTAAACTTTTTCAAGAAGAAAAAAAGGCCACTTTTTGGGTCAGCTTTGTTGTAGTTTTTGATCTAAAGTGGATTCAAAGGGAATAGAAAACATAAATTTACTACTTCTACTTCTCATTGCTGCTACTTCTCTGTCTGGTTAAGGATGGTTTCTCATCTGCGTGGTTCCATAGCGGATCTGGCTCAAAACACTGAAATAAAAAGTACTGCATACAGCGCTTTTTCATCCATCAAAAAGCCTGACAGCTGAGTGGAAACCGAATGGACTCTATTATAGTCAATGTGGTCCATTCGGCACTGTTTGGTTCTGTCCTAAGACAGAGCCACTCGGCCACAGGGTTTCCCCTTTCCTGCTTCCCGAATGAAGTAGAGAAGTGGAATCCCCAATGCAGGTGTGAAACCTATCTTAGAGAAACCATTCTTAAATATTCCACCAGGGAGATGGGTTTTCTATTCAGGATCTTTATCTACTATCCAGTGCAGTGAGTGGCTAGAAGGTGTCTTGCTCACTGATTTAAATGGGGGCTGAGTAATAACTAAATTCCCTGGTGGAGATGCTGCAGAGCAACCAAACATTTTCTGCCTAGTTACCCCACAGATTTCAGCTAATGACTGGGGGCATCTACAGCGACAAACTTTGTACTCAACTTTTAGTTGCGGCATCCTTCTCACAAACAGGTTGTTCTTTAAACATAAGATGCAGAGGGATTTCCATGCAAATGTTTATTGGTTACTCAGTATAAAACAAAGCACAAGTGACATTGTATTAACCCTAAAAAAGCTGTGTGTAGGTTTTGTCCCGCCACTCTCTATTACTAAACCACGAAATTCTAAATATCCATAATTTATCCTGATACTAATCGACTAGTAGACACTGAGAGATTCTATGTTTCTGTCCTGTCATTAATCTCGTATTTCTATCTTTTGTCTTTATTTGCAGAGAATTTAAATATGTGACAGAAATAATGAGAAAGGCATCTCCTCTTTGAGCTTACCAGCTGTATACTCTTGCGACCTAATGAAAGATCATTGAATACGGAGTTTAAACATTAATTGTGTGTTGAATACCCTGGTTAAATAGGAATAATTCAATCATATCTTCTTAGAAATTAGTTGTTTTATCAAACACAAATATTTAGTAAATTACCTAGAATAACGGAATATGTTAATTATTTTTAAACCCATTCAGAACAGATTTTCTCCCCTCTTACTAACATAATTTTGACCTTGAAAACTATAATATCTGCTTCATAGTGAAGCCTCAGAACAAAGAGAATCATTTCCATTTCATCACTATGGTTACACTTTTTTTTTCGGAGTCTAGCAACAGCATTGGAAGTGTTGAATATATAGATTCCTCAAGAGGGTAAGGAGAACTTTGTACAGCATTTAGTTTTCATTAAACCATTCAATGCTGGAGTGTCCTGGAAGACCACTGCATTGAAAGATGTCTTTAAAACCATAATTGTATAACACAGATACACAAGGAAAGCAATACACTGTATATAAATAGCAATGACCTAGCAGTGTGATTTACATAATGTGCTCCAATATCAGCCGGATAAATATGCTGATTTAACAAACACCTTATAAGGGTCAAAGACATCACAAGGTGAAATATAATAGGGTTGGTAAAAGGAATTTATATCTAATAATGCCTTTTTGTGCTAGAAATATATTTTACGTGCAGTATTCTAGAAGTAAAATTGTCAAATTTAATGTGGGAGACATAACTATCATAAATACTGCTCACTGTACAAAAAGGCTGAACCAGGGACATAGAAATAGGGGTGCAGGAATAGCAATTGTTTCCGGACCTCTTAAGGCCCTACAGTCCTTCTTCCACATAAAAAGATGAAAAGTATTATACAAAGCAAATGGTAGGTGTTAGCATTTGGGCCCAGGAGCTTTACGTTATGCCTCTGCTGATATTGATTCTGTATTGGCACCCAGAAACCTAGTACAGGTGCTCGCCTATCTCCAGCAGTCCAATAGAGATTAATGGAGTGGCAGAGCACATACGTGACCACTACTCCAATGATCCTGGAAGCAAAGGAATCCCTGTTCTTATGATCAATGGGAGTCTAAGTGGTTAGACCCCCACCGATCAGACTCTTATCCCCTTTCCTGTGAATCGGGGAAGTTATAGTTATAATTATAGATGAGTGAGTATACTCGCTAAAGGCAATTGCTCGAGCGAGCATTGCCTTTAGCGAGTATCTCCCCCACTCAAGACTGCAGGTTCTGGTGCCGGCAGCTGGCACGGAGCTGCGGGGGAGAGGGGGCGGAACGGAGAGGGAGATCTCTCTCTCCCTCTCTCCCCCCCGCTCCCTTCTGCTGACAGCCGCTACTCACTGCTTCCCTGCGCCAGCACCTAAACCTTCAGTCTCAAGCGAGGGAGATACTCGCTAAAGGCAATGCTCGCTCGAGCAATTGCTTTTAGTGAGTATACTCGCTCATCTCTAGTTATAATCTTGACAAAATGTTATTGCTCCTAGTAAAACAAAATAATCTTATAGTTATGATACCATTTAATGACTAAGAAGAATACATGATGTTACAACAAGCCTTCAAAACTATTTAGGCCTTCAAAACTATTTATAATATACAAAACTGCATAGACATGGCGTGAGAAATTAAGATTCCAAGAGACAAAATGGGCTTGGAGAGTGAACCCTCAATTAGTCCCCAGAGTGTGAGAGTTTTATGGTTTCTTAATGTATGTAGTTTCAGAGACCTAGTTGCCCCCACTGTCCATGGACCAGATCTCTTGGATGTTGTAACCTGCTATAAACCCTTCAGAGAGGTTTAGTCCTGTGTTCAGTTCTTGGTGTAACATCATTTCTTTCAGCCAATAAAAGGTACCATATCTGCAAAGATTATGTTGTTTCTGTTATTGACAGCAACAACATTTTCCTCTACTGCCTAACACAGTACCAAACATTTTTGTTTTTATAAGCTTGGCACAACTGCTTTAAAAGTCAAACTTCTCTTTAAATGTGACATTGATAGCATATCACTATGATATGTCCTCAATGTTCAATCAGTTGTGATGCAACATTGTGGCCCCTGGCTTTCTCTAGCAATCACATAGCTGCTCATCAACTATATTAGGCCATCATAGAAAATGAGTGAGCAGTAAAACCAGGATTGACAATGACAAGGCAGAATTTTAACAATATATGTTAGATGAAGATGCCTTTTAATGAACAAGAGGTGTCAAGCAGGCAGATATGGATCCACTTTTACACACACCAGTTTGACTTTGGGCTATTTGAGTAGGCAGCACCTGAAGAACCCCAGTTTTCATGCTTGACCCCCTTAAATAGGATACTGTCTGAGCTGATGGGACCCCAAGTTATTACACACACAGATAGTCCCATTAATGTGGCTGCTGACACTGCACTGGGCCGAGGCGTGGTACCTGAAGGTCTGAAAAGGAACATAGTGGAGAAACAGGCTGTAGTCAGGGCTGGCGGCACAGGTGCAGTATCCAAACTGAAGGTCAGGGCAGGCAGCAGGCAATAATGAAATCCAGAGTACAAAGCTCAGATCAGGAAACACAAAAGTCAGGATAGTCAGTAGACAAAGAAGAGTTAGGACCAGAATATGCAACCAACAGGGACTTTGCCACAATAGCTACTAAGACCAATGAGGTTGGGGGCAGGCAGCAGGCAATAATGAAATCCAGAGTACAGAGCTCAGATCAGGAAACACAAAAGTCAGGATAGTCAGAAGACAAAGAAGAGTCAGGACCAGAGTATGCAACCAATAGGGACTTTGCCACAATAGCTACTAAGACCAATGAGGTTGATGCCTAATGTAGTAGGTGTACGAATGGGATTGGAGAAGAGCAGGTTTAGGGAGCACATTGTGGCCATAAAAGAGAGGGAGCCGGATTGTGTGCAAGCTCTACGGGCAGACACTGGGGATGCAGACGGGGACAGAGCATGACATGCAGGTTGGTGGAGCCCAGTTACTGGTGAGATAAGACAGCAGTGGTGAGAGCATTACTATATTATTTTGAAGTCTTTCTTGACAAGAAGCCTTATTATTGGGAATCCCTCTTGTTTACTACAGAAAACCAAGATGCACTCTCTCCAACCAATCTGCCTCAAGTGAAAATACCCAAAGGAGTTCTTCCCACAAAGTCCAATTATTAGCTATCCAAGTGTTTTTACATAGCTTGATTTGGTGGCTACTTTTTAAGTGATATTACTGAGCATTGACTTTTCTTTTATTCTTTTTGAACCTCATATTATCTCTGGTTAATGACTGTTATTTTAGTATGTTCAGTATATTGCATTGGTCACTTTCCCCTTTTTTCTAAGAGGCAGCAAGACAGGCTTTATGTTGTCCAGGACACACACTGGGGAAAATCTTAAGAAATGGAGATAGAACCATGTGTGCTGTGTGGTTTTCTTCATTATAATAGAACTATTACTCCCATGAATTCTACAGCCATATTCATTTTCACATTGTTGGATTACTCCCAGAGTAATCCAGGAAATCATAGAGTGAATCATGTGACCTGCTGGAGTGCACAGTGCTCATGCTCCAGCTAATGAAAACATGAACAGCCTGTAGAGGGAAGATCTCCTTCAACCCACTCCCTTGTATCCCTGCTAAGTGCAGAGCAGCCAGATCACACCATAAATAATAATAATATTCTTTATTTATATAGCGCCAACATATTCTGCAGCACGACAGAACTGGCTTTATACTTCCCTGGTACATCCTTGCAATTTCTACATCCATTTCGATGCTGCACAACTGTCCATCCAGGATAAACTGCATAAAAGCTTTTGCATTGGGCGCTGCAATTTTAATGCTCTGCTTTAAACCCTGCTTTTGTTTGGATCAGAGCCAGTACAATCTGAGTATGCAACATGGAGTGTCCTCCTGTAATAATGAACAGCTACAGAATGTGCTCAAGAGATGCTCCTGGCATTGATGAACAGCCAGAGCATGTGTTCTGCACTCTGAGCATGCTCAAAAGGTAAAAATGAATATGTCTTATGATGTCACAATTTGTCCCGAAAAAGAAGTGCTACAAGAACTCTTAAAACCAAAAGTAGATACACTTTGATGGGTTCAGATAGGATAAAAGAACTATAGACCTGTTAGACTCAACCTCAGACATCAACGAAGGTAAAGTGATAGAATCTTTACTGTGCTCCATTAAAAGCCAAAAGTCTTACAAGGTCAAAGCATCATGAGTTTACAACTGGGAAATAAGTGACAGATCAAGTTAGGGGGTATTACAAACCTAAACTTTAGCAAATCAATTGACATTTAAGCTCATTCCAAAGTGAAACAAAAACTTCTAGGGATGGCATGACACTCAAAGGATCTAGTAAATGGCATGGTAGATGGAAGTATAGTGTAGTAGATGGGTACTTCAGGGTTCAGTGCTGAGCAATATTGAACAGATTCATCAGTGATATTACCAATGGTCAATTTTGTCATTAAAGAATTCACGATAGTATTAATTAATAAAATCACTTTATTATCAATCAATTTGAATACAAGTTGTAAAGATGTAGATTTGAAGCGATGATATAAACATAATGCTCATAGGAAATATACTGAAATCACATTAACTTTATAGCATTACAAGGGTTGTTCATGATCTTTTTTCTATAAATCAGCTGCCCATGCCATAAAACAACAAGGAGTCATATACTCCCCTCTCTCTGATGTGTCCAGTATCACTGCTCCGGGTCTTTGCTATGAGGTCAAGGCTGCCCCAGCCAGTTTAGGGGACGTCACAGGTTGCACCAGCCAATGAAAGAGCTCAGCAGGCTGCTGCAATCTGTAAACAAGGAGCAGAGAACCGAGCAGGAATGCGGGACACAGCAGGGAGCAAGGAGATATGAGTATATGACTCCTTCTTGTTTTATGGCAGGGGCAGCTGTGTTTTAACCCCTTAAGGACCAGGCTGTTTTGTACCTTAAGGACGAGACACTTTTTAAGGATTTACCCATATGGTGGTTTATCTGTATAGGGCTATATTTTTTATATCTTTTTTACTGACTTATTTTTCCCATTTTTTTTTTCGTTTTATGGGGCGTAAAAAGCTAAAAAAATTATTTTTTAAACATTTATAGTTATATTTTTTAAATAGGTATATACTTATGCTAAAATAAAGTGTGGGAACGGGTTCCTGATTTTGTTTTGGACGTTTTAATAAATAATATGTATGGTTTTGGATTACAGGGCGCATGTAGCGACGGTTTTGGTTGGCATCAGGTCATTTTCTTTTTTGAGTATATATTTTTATTTTATCCTGTAATTTGGTTTTACTGATGTATGTAATTATGTTTTTTACTATCTATGTCCCCCATGACGTCATATAAGACCTCTGGGGGACATTCACATTTTTTTAATTAAATTTGACCCTTTCCCACTGTAGCTGAGTCATCTATAGGAGCCCCAGTTACAGGGAAAACATCCACTGTAGTGACAATAGTCACTGGCAGAGCTGATCAAGGTCTGCTACGAACTTAAGCTCTGCTGTAGCAGGGAATCCTGGCGGTCACATGACTCGTGTAGTGAAAGTTATACTTCCACTTTCACTTTTTCAGTAAATAGCGCTCATTGAGCGCTGTGTACTAAAGAAAGGAGGAGGCAAGAAAGGGTTAAAAACCCCTCCTGCTTTCTACTCTGGGTTATCAGCTGTGACTAACAGCTGACATCCCAATATTCTTCAGATTTATTGCAGAACAGGGGCTTTAAACTCCTGCTGTAGTTTTACTATCGGCTAGGTTTAAAGCTCAGGACCAAATGCCAAAAAATTAACGGTGCTTGGTCCTTAATGGGTTAAAGAAAATAAAAATCTCAGATAACCCATTTAATATTTTTGAATTCATTATTTCTAGTTTTTTAAACATGTTGTTTTAATACATTATTTCCATCTGCAAAAAATTTCATGCAAAGTCTTCTGGTCAGGATCCCATCAAATTGTTGATTTGTCTTAAATTTAATAGCCAATCAGAAACTAAAAACAGTAGCCCTACACACTTCATTTTCATAATCCATCAAGCTGCCTTCACTTTAGGTAATGCGGGGAGAGCCAAGCTTAGGATTCTCCATATTACTTAAACATACCATCACATGGATTGCAAAATATCACACTTTGGAAAAACCAAGGGACAAACAATGCAGCCTCCAATTTAGCACCCACAGGATTCGCACAGCTTTGTAACAACAAGCAAAAAAAACTGACCTTTTCGAGTAAAGAATCTGCTTAGAAGCAGATGATGAACACTCAGTAACTAGAAAAGTGAGCTTTTCGCAACAATAATATCTACACTCAACATATACGAGTATTTCTGATATAAATATAAATATCACATGACATTTCTTATTAGGGATGTATAAATATAAACCTATGTGGGAAAGGGAAGGAGGGTGTTCTCACATTTGTGACTAAATTACTAGCAATCAGCTGTTCACCCAGGTGGTGCGCTCGCTCTTGTACTGAGATGACCTTTGCAGGAACAGACAGCTCCATTCCCACTGCAGTGGTCACACTTGGTATTGCGGGCAAAGTTCCAATTCATTCAATGAAAACTTTGCATATAATACAAACCCAGGTACCTGCAGTGAGCATAGGGCAGGAATAGTTTACAACTGGACAACCCCTTTAAGACTAATAGAGGAGGGGTGTAGTAGAACTACTTCCTCAGTATCCCAGGCCACCCCAATCTCAACCCCACATGAGGCGCTATGCTAGTCAGCATCAGGAGGTTTTGTGAAAAGCTCAGCATTGTCTGACAGATCCATAGTAACTGCTGGATCAGCATTACTTAAACATACCCTTATAAGAATATATAATTATTATGCGCCACATTGTTATAAAGGATGTATTGTACTTAATTAAACAAATATACCTCCAGGTGCAATATACTGTATATCCAGTTTTAAACTAGATCCTCATGTAGAGAAAAGAGTAACTTCCAATGTGAGTCAGAGAAGACGAAAAAATGATATCTAGTACTCAAGTGACGCACTGCATTAACCCTTTCCAATCCACTGTCTGACGTCTGAAGACATTCTAAATGAAGGCTGTACAGCTCCGATGTCGGAAGACATCTGACAGGGTATTCTTACTGTATATTACTGGCCACTCTGTTGTCGGGGGCCTCTCCAGCATGTCACGTACAGCAGTACTGGCTCTAGCCAGCAGATGGCGCCATTGTATAATGGCCAAAAGAGAAAGCCCCCTAGGAAACCCTGAATCCAAAATTGGATTGCAAAGGGTTAACCAGCAACTATTTTCTTTTCTTTTGTAAGAAGGAACATTAGTTTCATTACTATTCAACAACGCACTGTATGTTTAAAATATTTATGTCCCGGTACAGAAATTGTATTGTAATGCAACAAATATGTCAACTTTCTTTTATTCTCTGTTTATTATAAAACCCAATAAAAAGTTTTGAAAAGAAATATTAGTAAACAATAATATATCTATTAAAAATACACAAATTAAATTGCTCATATGTCTAGAACACTAAAATCATCACAAACCCAAACAGAAAATGCAGTCAGGACAAACATGGACAACAAGGCAAATACTCTTTCAACCATACACCAACATACTAACATTCAATGCAAGATCTTATATTAAAGTCTATGTTTAAAGCATTTGGAATATATATTAAGTCTATGTACCCACTCCAAATCTCTCCTTTTAGTTCTTTTCATTCTATCACAGGCACGCCTAGTGCACGGAATATGATCTATAATGGCAAATATTAAAGGGGTTGTCTCGCGGCAGCAAGTGGGGTTATACACTTCTGTATGGCCATATTAATGCACTTTGTAATATACATCGTGCATTAAATATGAGCCATACAGAAGTTATTCACTTACCTGCTCCGTTGCTGGCGTCCCCGTCGCCATGGATCCGTCTAATTCTGATGTCTTCTGGCATTTTTAGATGTGTTGCGCAGTCCGTGCTTCTGCCTGGTGAATGGGGCCGCTCGTGCCGGAGAGCTGGTCACCGCGTCGTCATCGTAGCTCCGCCCCATCACGTGTGCCGATTCCAGCCAATCAGGAGGCTGGAATCGGCAATGGACCACACAGAGCCCATGGTGCACCATGGGAAAAGACCCGCAGTGCACCATGGGAGAAAACCGCAGTGCATCCCTGGGAAAGGATCGGCGGCCATCTTAGGGAGAAGATTTTTATAACTTCATATTTCGTCAGATCGGTGAGTAGCAAGAGGTTTAAAAACTGCTTTAAATTGCTATTTTATGCCAGGGGGGTGACAGGGGGAATGGGCTAATGTAAAATTTTTATGTTTTTATGTTTGCCGCAAGACAACCCCTTTAAGTCATCTACCTGATGTGCATAGTCATAAAAATGGTAAGTCTACTTTAAATGTACGTATGTTGAACTTAGGTTGATGAATAGGTCTCCCATGCCTATTGTAGGTGGTTTCAACCACAGAGAAGGAGATTGGTAGGTAACACAGTGCTGATTTAATTTTAAACCGTTTTCCTGTCTGCCGATGTGGAAACCACTCCCGTTTCATGAGTTTTTTTTACAATTAATTAGTGAAGACAAGGATAACATTTAAATCCTGTAATCAGTGGGAATACACTATTCAACAATTCACCACTCTTTTCGAATGATATTAGCAATATCCTTAAAAATCTGTGCTCTATTCTATATATTGCTGTGTCAAGAAAATGATATAACATGAGTTTCCATTGTAAATTTAATGTCATCATCTTTAACATTCAAGTAGGTGAAAAACTCCTCTAACTCAATTCGTATGCCAGTAAGAAGACCATTACTACCATTAATACCATTAATAAACCAATACAAACAGGAAATAAGGGTGAAGGCTTATGAAAGAGACCAAAGACTATGCGGGGGCCACAAAAGGGGCTCATTATGGTGTGGAGGACACAAAGGGAGCTCATTACTGTGTGAGGGCCACAAAAGGGTATCATTACTGTGTGGAGGCCATAAAGGTGACTCATTATTGTGTGGGGAACCGCAAATTGGGCTCATTACTGTGTGTGGGCACTGGAAGGTACATTGGGGGTAGCAGCAGAATTGGGACAGTGTGCAAAGACAAGTTGTGGCTGAAAGAAGTCTTTATGGTAGACTAGAATAGAGAAGAAAAAAGATAATTTATTGTAAGAGGGTTCAGTGTATTATCAGTAATAGCAGGGAGCACAGTTTATTGTAATTAACTTCAGGGGGCGGTACATATTATAATTAATTTCAGGGAACACAGTCTATCACTCATATCTAGGGGTATAGTGTAGATTGCTATTTATTGGGGGCGCAGTGAGTAGCAATATTTTTAGGTGACAAAGTATATGACACTATTATTTTTAGAGGAGTCAAAGATGTCTGGACAGGGGGAAGAATTAGCTGAAAGAAGTCATAAGAGTCTGGACCAGATCGAAAAGAAAAGAAACAAGTCCAGAGGACATCAGCTGAGTCACTCAGTGTGATCGCATATTCTGTTTCTGACTGTACTACATCAGTGTTGTGTTCACTTGTAGGGTCTACAGAATTCTAGTTTGTGAAACTACAACTCTCAGCATATCCTTACCATTGTACATGTCATACTATAAGCTGTAGTTTCTCATGGTAAAAACCTCTATAGTACAGGATGTGTTGCCAATAATGCTTTGGTATACTACTTTCCAACTTGCACATAATGGGGTCAAAATGCTGCTTTTTTTTGTGCAAATTGCCACAAAACCAAAAAATACAGGAATATTCCAAGGGCCCGGAGGGGACTTTACCAGCTCCGTACTGGTCCAATCCAAGCCTGCATGACAAACAGCCCTGTCAATCACAAACAGCATGGAGGGCTACCTTTAATAAAAAGCATGTCTATTTTCTTACCCACCCACCCATTTATACAAATGCTGCTTGGATAAGAAAATCCCCATGTCAACCAACCAGGCTATACTGAAGTCTGGTCTGGTTTCTGAATTAATTTGGCAATCTAGTGTGGAGTAAGAATTTTTTTCTATTACTATAAAGCACTGTTTCCCAACCTTTTCTCTCTCTACTTCCCATGGCACCCCAGGTAACTTCTAATGGCACACCAGTATGCAGCAACACCCTGGATGGGAATAACTACTATAGAGGCTGGGGATGGCTGCCGAAATAAGGAGCCAAAGATGTCTTGGTAGCATACTCTGCAGTCGTCAGAAGAAAGCATCATAGTGGTCTGGTTGGGATGGGGATGAAAAGAGAGGCAATAGAACATCTGCAATCAGAGAAATTGCCACATGGGCATCACTGGACTTAACTACACTATAATCACTTACACAGTATAGAACTGATATATACCACAAAATGGTGGTACCATGTAATACCACAATGCCTTTTTACATAACCACTCCCAGAAATATGACACTGGAACCCTGGCACTTGCCATAGATTATGATGAAAGTACAATATTTAGAATTGTATAAGACCATGGAACAACTTGCACAGTTATTGCTGTGACTGATCGATTTCTGGAAAGTATGTCAGCCTTATCCATGTGTTAGTAGAATTTTAAGCAGGAATCCATCAGTATTTTGCAACTCTGCATTTTCCATCATATATTATTTTGCCTTTTTTTGTATGCTGCCGGGAACACATCAATAAGTATGGATTTTTTATGTGATTGTATGTCACAAGTTAGGCTCTGTTCACATCTGCAACATGGTTTTCATTTTAAACCAAAACTACAAGATAGTATCAGATCTGTGACACAACAGACACTAATGGCATTAACTGAGCCTGATGTCTTATAATCACTGGCGTAACTATAGGGGATGCGGTTGCACCCGGACCCAGTAGCCTAATGGGCCCCATAAGGCCTCTCTTCTCCATATAGGGAGCCCAGTACTTTGAATAAAGCATTATAGTTGGGGGCCCTGTTACAGGGTTTGCATTGGGGTCCAGGAGCTTCAAGTTACACCTCTGCATTAAGGGGTTAAGAGAAGTTGGGGGGCCCCAAGATGAATTTTTGCACCCAAGCCCATGAGCCTTTAGCTATGTCCCTGCTTATAATGGATCTGTCTTTGCGTCTGTCATCTTACCAGAAAGAACAGTGCTCCGTGCTGCACTTTTCTTTTCGTCAAATATAACAGAGTCCCCACAAACATACCCTTATTCCAAGACATACCATAGGCTGTGTTAAACTTATCAGAGAGGTCACTGTAACTTTAAATTAATCAAAACTATCTTTACAGTTAAAAAGGTTATGTCATCAGGCTTTCATATTCACTCTTCATTGCATATCCTGGTATAGTATAATGTGTGATTGGTGGAAGTGTTGATACACCCATGATTACCCACATGTGAACAATTACTATCTCTTATATGTTATGGTAGATACAAAACAAAGCTGAGGCCATGTTCACATCTATCTTTAGGGGTTTAATTATCCTGCTGCGTAATAAGAGCAGGAAAGGGGAATCCACTAGCCAAACAGATACGCACGAAATGGACCTCATTGACTTTAATGCTGTCTGTTGCTCTCTGTTCAGCATTTTACCAGACGAAAAAGTTCTTTATGCAGAATTTTTTCTTCCACATTTTGAGTCAGATCTGCGATGAAACCTCCAAATGGAAGTTCCTAACGCAGATGTGAATATAGTCTGAGCCTGTTTTTATCTGCAGAGGGATCAGCCCTATTCTCATTTGCACAAGGAAAGACTAGAAGCAATGGGATGAAACTGAAAGGGAGACGACACAAATTAGATATTAGACAGTGAGGGTGATCAATGAGTGGAACAGGTTGCCACAGGAGGTGGTGGATTCTTCTTCAATAGAAGTCTTCAAACAGAGGCTGGACAGACATCTGTCTGGGATGATTTATTGATCCTGCACTGAGCAGGGGGTTGGACCCGATGACCCTAGAGGTCCCTTCGAACTCTACCATTCTATGATTCTATGATGTCTTCTATAGATATCAATGGAAAGTAACTGTGTAAGCATGGCCACTTGTCCCCCTGGAACAAGGCCTCTGAGTCAGCAGGAGTATCGTCACTCAGATCCCCACCAATCAGACATTTGTGGAATTTTAGGTAATTCTGTATCTGATAGCCTGATACCATTGACCGAACTCTGTTTACAAAAGAGCAATTCTGGAAAATGAAATTATAATTCTGTTAATTATGCTTAGTGGAAATTAATAGTAATTCATTAAGGGAATGTTCACATCATTATCAGAAGTTCCATTAGTTGCCTCTATCGCAGATTCCGCTAATTCTACTAGTAGCTTGCAGCATGATTTTCCATTAAAACAACACACGCTATGAAGGAAACTCAAAGGACCCATTTATGGCTCAAGAGGTGCATCTGGCTCAATTCTTGTCCTTTGACACATACATACCTTCACAGTATGTGACTTCATGGGATCACCCTGCAGAGCTCCTTCCTGCAATAACAGATCTTGGCCAATATGAAGAGCTTACCAGATAAGACCAAGTTAACCCTGTGGACATCAAATATAAACACACTAGCATACCCGTCGCGCGTTGCTGCGAAGACTCTCCAAATCTAGCCCACACACTTGCAGCGATTGTCCTTGTGCTCTGTTGATGGTCATTGCAAAAGCGAGTCGCACCGGAAACGGTAAACGTTTGAGTTCCAATGGCATATCTGTTGGGATAATTGGAATCCGTGGCAACAGGACATCTTCCCCTTGAATTTCCCATTCAAAATTGTAGCTACGATGACATTGTTCATCATCTTTTTCACTGAAAGTCTTGTACCGTTGCAAAGTCGTGGTGGATGGATGTTTCGGAGAAGAATGATAGGCACGCCTATTTTCAATGTTAAAATATGCGGTGGCATACCTGGAAAATCGAGTGAATTCAAGAATTCCATTGGGTAATTGACAGCTTCATCTTGATTCATCACAGTATCGATGGACTTATACGTTGTCGCTTCGCCTGGTATTCCGTTTTGAATGCTGAAATTGATGGCATTGACATCGTTGTTGGTAGCTGCTAATATAGCTCGTGCGCTGAGCCACTGATGATTTTGGTAATTCCGCGCAATATTTGGGAACACCTTTTGAATCAATTCGTCTTTGGTTGATGTCATCTTTCCAAAGTTTGTTGGCAATGTGATACATTGTGTAGATCTGTCGATATGCATTTTCCCATCTCCAATATCCAGCAATTGTTTTGCGAAGCGTTCGGCGGATGCATCATTTTGTAGTTGAACACGCATATTGGTTTTCAAAGTCAATTTCTTTACATGTCGCCATAGAACTGACAGCCTTAATGACATCACAATGCAGCTTTATAGAACATGTTGGGGCATGTTCAAGGGCGTCCGATACGTATAATTTGGACGCGAAGACAGACAGACATACATTTGTTTTTATATATCTAGATAACAACCAATCACAGCGCAGCTTTCATGTTACCTCAGTAGTATAATATATAACAACCAATCACAGCGCAGCTTTCATGTTACCTTAGCAGTAAGAGAAATAACAACCAATCACAGCGCAACTTTTATTCTGCCTCAGCAATATAAAAAATAGCAACCAATCACAGCGCAGCTTTCATGTTACCTCTGCGGTATTATATATAGCAACCAATCACAGCGCAGCTTTCATGTTACCTCAGTGGTATAATATATAACAACGAATCGCAGCACAGCTTTTCCTATTTATGACATAATCAATGTTCGTGCCAAATTTCAAGTTTCTATTACATCGGGAAGCGAGAAAATTCGATTCCGTACGTAAAATTTGGACGCCAATCGTTTTGCGCTTAAAATTGAATAATCGAGTTGGGACCCATTAACGTTTCCTATGTATGACATAATCAATGCTCGTGTCAAATTTCGAGTTTCTATTACATTGGGAAGCGAGAGAATTCGATTCCGTACGTAAAATTTGGACGCTAATTCTTTTGCGCATAGAATTGAAGAATCGAGTTGGGACCTATTAGCTTTTCCTATTTGTGACATATTCAATGCCCGTGCCAAATTTCAATTTTCTATGTGAGAAAATTACATTCCGTACGCAAAATTTGGACGCTAACTCTTTTGCGCATAGAATTGAATAATCGAGTTGGGACCCATTAGCTTTTCCTATTTATGACATAATCAATGCTCGTGCCAAATTTCACGTTTCTATGACACCGGAAAGTGAGAAAATTCGATTCCGTACGTAAAATTTGGACGCTAATTCTTTTGCGCATAGAATTAAATAATCGAGTTGAGACCCATTAGCTTTTCCTATTTATGACATAATCAATGCTCGTGACAAATTTCAAGTTTCTATGACATTGGGAAGCGAGAAAATTAGATTCCGTACGTAAAATTTGGACGCTAATTCTTTTGCGCATAGAATTGAATAATTGAGTTGGGACCCATTAACTTTTCCTATCCATGACATAATCAATGCTCGTGCCAAATTTCACGTTTGTATGACACCGGAAAGTGAGAAAATTACATTCCGTATGTAAAATTTGGACGCTTATTCTTTTGCGCATAGAATTAAATAATGGAGTTGGGACCCATTAGCTTTTCCTATTTATGACATACTCAATGCTCGTGCCAAATTTTAAGCTTCTATGACATTGGGAAGCGAGAAAATTAGATTCCGTACGTAAAATTTGGACGCTAATTCTTTGGCGCATAGAATTGAATAATTGAGTTGGGACCCATTAGCTTTTCCTATTTATGACATAATCAATGCTCCTGCCAAATTTCATGTTTCTATTACATTGGGAAGCGAGAGAATTCGATTCCGTACGTAAAATTTGGACGCTAATTCTTTGGCGCATAGAATTGAATAATCGAGTTGGGACCGATTAGCTTTTCCTATTTATGACATATTCAATGCCCGTGCCAAATTTCACGTTTCTATGACATTGGGAAGCGAGAAAATTAGTTTCCGTACGTAAAATTTGGACGCTAATTCTTTGGTGCTTACAATTGAATAATCGAGTTGGGACCCATTAGCTTTTCCTATTTATGACATACTCAATGCTCGTGCCAAATTTTAAGTTTCTATGACATTGGGAAGCGAGAAAATTAGATTCCGTACGTAAAATTTGGACGCTAATTCTTTGGCGCATAGAATTGAATAATCGAGTTGGGACCCATTAGCGTTTCCTATTTATGGCATAATCAATGCTCGTGCCAAATTTCAAGTTTCTATGAAATTGGGAAGCGAGAAAATTAGATTCTGTACGTAAAATTTGGACGCTAATTCTTTGGCGCTTAGAATTGAATAATCGAGTTGGGACCCATTAGCTTTTCGTATTTATGACATAATCAATACTCGTGCCAAATTTCATGTTTCTACGACATTGGGAAGTGAGAGAATTAGTGGCAGTGATGGAAATCGAACGATCTACGTGGGGGGGGCGTAACTTTCGACGACGCTCGCACGCGCGCCATTTATCGTAGGATATTTGTACTATGCCTATAATCTTCCCAGGAGTGTACTTAACAACTTCCCAAAGTTTCATGGCGATCGGATGAATGGTGTAGTAGCGCATAAAGGACAAACAGACACGCAGACACGCAGACACGCACGCAGACAGACATACATTCAATTTTATATATATAGATATATACACTTATTCTATATTGTCATCACATCCGTCATGTAACACATCTGGCCCTGACAAAGCAGAATAGTGAAAATGATTAGCACAGATGTGAATTCATCCTTATGCGGTCATGTGTTATTCGACTACTTCTGCTCCCTTTTCTTGCTGACCTGATTGGTAGTAGGAAAGAAACAGGTCGGCAGATTCACAATATACATGAGGCTTGTTTCTAGTCTATAGCAATAGAGATACATGTCTGCATGACCCCATTTATATTTGTCACACATACTATATCAAAAAATTCTAAATATTATATCAAAAATCAAAAAAGTGTAGTAAGGTTTTCAACAGTGAGGCTCCACATGCTGGGACCTCAAAAGATTACTCAAAGAAAGAAATAGCAGTGCTCTGAAGGTCTAAAGATCCACGTTGAATAGGTCTGATGCTGATTTTTTTGTAGCACCAAAAACCTCATCAAAATGGTCTTTGTTTGTTTTTTTTTGCAGAATCTATGCATTACAAAAGGTAAAATTTGCAGAGAAAATCCAAAGTATTTATTAAGATGCACATATTTAATGTCCAGACCGCAACCTGATTCCACTGCAAGCTCCATGTAGTTTGTTTTCAACAGCATGTGATTGATATTTGTTAAAAGCTCATCCACTTTGCTGCAACTGTAAATGCTGCACATTTTCTGCACAGAAAATCTACAGTAGACCCCTCCCTTGTGGATACACCTTTTTGGGTAAATTTGTTTTTGGATTTGTTTCAGAAATTCCTATATTTGTCCCATTTATATGAATGAGCTTTGCAGAAATCCATCATGTTCCATTTATATGTATGGAATGGATTTTTCAGTCCTGGAAATTCCCACAAAGAATCTGCTGCATGTGAACGCATCCCTACAAATACAGCAGCCCCTCGGCTTTTACTATAGTTCGACAAATATGGAATAAGGGGGGACATCTTGAAATGTTAAACATTTTTCAGAATATTGGGTTTAAAATCATACATATGTGAAAACACATCCAAGAGCAACAACATAGTTTCATATTATTGAATCACACATGCTATATATTTCTATATATTTCTATATTCTCAGCGCTGAGCCAATCAGGGGGCAGGTCTGACTCACACCCCCTTCACACCCACTGCAGGCCGACCGCGCGGAACTCCGGCTGCCGGGAGCAGGTAAGTATATATATATATTCTTTATTTTAACACTTTTCTGGATGAATTGCAGGGAAGGGCTTATATATTTAAGCCCTTCCCGACAATTCATCCCACACTCGCCCGCAGCGCATTGCTTTCAATGGAGCGGGCTGTATTGCCGGCTCCATTGAATGCAATGCGCTGGACAGCTCCGGCCCGTTTCTAATGAAACGCGGCTAGGAGCAGATTTTCGGGCGATTTTCGGGCACCGGTCACGCGATTTGCGGATGCGCATCCGTAATGCGATCCGCAAATCGCGCGAAAAAACGCCCGCCTGACTAAGGCCTAAAGCAGGTCTGTCATTAAAAAAAAAATCTATAAATCTATACTCACCTATTCCTCTTCCATCAGTCTACTTATCAGTTCTTCACCTCACTGATCTTCTCCTGCAGTCCCGGCGAGTCACCTCACCTCCAGTTGGCTGATTCCTCTCCTTCCTGTGAGGTTACGTACATTGCCGGCAGTCTTCTTCCTGCCAGCCAATGTACGTTATGTCACAGTTCATAGGCCATCAGGCAGAGTGTCGAGCTAATACAGAGATTGCTCATGTGAGCTGTCTCAGCAATAGATCAGAATTCCTTCTTAGGCAGCGAAGCTACAGCACAGGGACATGACCTGCACTGACACGGCCGGAAGAGAATGCAAGGAATGCCAGCTTCATAACAGGCCGGCCGGTGTGCAGTGAGATGGCCCGGTGTACTGGAGAAGCTCAGCAAGGAGAAGATGTGGTAAGGAGATTGCCAGGGACGAAATAGATGAGTATAGAATTTTTTTTATGACAAAACCCCCTTAAGTGCTCACTGGAGAAGGTTGCACTGTGGGTAAGCACCATGTAAAACAAGCTGCTGTAACTAACCTATCTGGGATCTAAACTGAGCTAGTCATTAGAATATGGAGATCACAAACGAAGATTTTTCAGAATAACCTTTTTCAACATCATTTTTGACAGTATTGTTCTTGCATTAAATGATTAAGTTGGCTATGATGGTACAGTTATTATATGTTTATCAATGTTTACACCATTCTGATGTATTGACACAGGCCCAAACTTTTCCTACATGTGCCTCTGGTTCTATATATTGAGGTGCACGTAGACTTTTCTCAAAGATCCTGTATAAATCCATGAAAAATTGTGATATAGTCTGTTCTAGGGAACAGCAAGGTGCTTCAGAGTCAATGAAAGCCACATAGTGCCCACAAGTCTATAATGTTATACTGTGTGCATGAATGAAATTGGTAAGAAATCACAATCTAAATGCTATTACCTTTATCTTCAAGATGACATAACAGGTTGCAATTCTTTCCATCAGCCTATAAAACAGTCCGCACTGCATATCTACCATCTCTAATTAATGAAAAGCTCATTTCCTCCATGTAATGTGAAACGTAAAATGTTTTTGTCTCTATGTTTTTTCAACAAAAACTTATAAAATAGAAGGTTGTGTCAGCTTCAATACACTGCAGGCAGCAATAAGCTGGATGTGACATTTGCATTGCTGACAGAAAGAGTATTGACTTTAATAATACAATCATGTTGCATTGAATTCTGCCTCCCTGATCCAGCCGAAGATGACATCTCATGTACTGTAGATATAATGTATCATCTGCCGTACCTATTAGCTCCTTCTGAGGCATCCACAAATGTTACATTTGTAGGTGTTTTATTATTCAATGATTTAAATATTTTACAGAGATCAAAACACTGGATTTTCCATCTCTAATGTGTAAGGGAGATAAGAATCAGCTAGCGTTAGCCTGAATAATAGGATTGTCTGCAATACTCAAGACATCTTAAGCCTCTGCAGATTGAAGCCATATATGAGATGAAACACAGTTGTATACTCAGTTTTATTTTATAGTAGAAAGAAACATGGCAATAAGGAAACAAAAGGATTCTCATCTATCTATCTCATATCTATCTATCTAAAGGCCCATTTACACAGAGCGATGATCACTCAAATGACAGTTTGAGTGACAGCTTTGAGCGATCATTTTGCATAAACTATTAAGTAGCTACTCAGCTACTTAATAGCAATTTAGTGTGCAAAGGAAGCCTTTAGCTAAATGCAGTTAATAGCCCGAGGGCTATTATCTGCGCTCCGATCCTTTGTTCTCCAATGGGAAACAATGCTATCAGCACTACCCGCGGAGAACTGCTGATAAGACCAAAAGACGATTTTTAGGTTGGCCTGAATTTAATGATCAGCTATGAGTGCACGAAAAGTGTACCATGGCTGCACATTTAGACACAACAATGATCACTCAAATGATTGCTTTTTAGAGATTTATAAGTGATCATCACTCCGGGTAAATGAGCCTTAATATCTATCTATCTCATATCTATCTATCCATCTAACTCCCATCTATCTATCTATCTATCTATCTATCTATCTATCTATCTATCTCATATCTATCTATCTATCTACCTAACTATCTATCTATTTATCTATCTATCCATCTATCTCATATCTATCTATCTATCCCATATCTATCTCATATCTATCTATCCCATATCTATCTATCTATCTATCTATCTATCTATCTATCTCATATCCATCTATCTCATATCTTTCTATCTATCTATCTATCTATCTATCTCATATCCATCTATCTCATATCTTTCTATCTATCTCATATCTATCTATCTCATATCCATCTATCTCATATCTTTCTATTTCTCTATCTATTTCTCTATCTATCTATCTATCTATCTATCCCATATCTATCTATCTCATACTCATTTATCTATCTATCTATCTATCTATCTATCTATCTACCTACCTATCTCATATCTATCTATCTATCTATCCATCTCATATCTATCTATCCATCTATCTCATATCTATCTATCTGTCTATCTCATATCTATCTATCTGTCTATCTCATATCTATCTATCTATCCATCCCATTTCTATCTATCTATCTATCTATCAATCTATCTATCTATCCCATATCTATCTATCTATCTCATATCTATCTATCTATCCCATATCTATCTATCAATCTATCTATCCCATATCTATCTATCTATCTATCTATCTATCTCATACTCATTTACCTTATATTCATCCATCCATCTATCTAATATTAATTATTAAATTTATTTTTCTATCTACCTTTACAAGATCTAGTTATACTGTATATATGTATTCAAGATCTGGGCAAGTTTCATCTCTAAGATGCATGTTTTAGTGCAGTAAATATTATATTCCCATGAAATAAGAATGCCAAAGCATCATCCCTTAGAAGTAAGCATTTCTCTATTATTTCTCCTGGAAATGTAAAAATACATTGAAAACTGAGTTATACTACTCATTTTATCCATAAAGTTTGTCCCAAGTCTGGTACTGTCAGTGTTGACTGTGTAGAGGCAAGGAAAAAGGTAAAGCTCAGTTGTCAAATTATTCATTGTTTTCCAGGAGGAATAACAGTGAAATAGTGCAATACAAAGTTCTAAGAAAAGTTGTTTCAAAATTGTTATTTCATGGAGAGCGCAAGTATTTACTAAAATATACATTTTAGGATAATTCACAAAAACTCTTTAAAAAAGCTTGCTCCTGAAGATATGTCTTTTCATCCCTGCCCCTTCACCTGATTGCCTGTCTATTCTGCACTATTTTCCATGCAGGGCAGCCTCCTCTCTGATGGTTATCATACACCATCTTGAAGTTGCTTTCAATCTAACTATTCTGTGCTATTAATCCCATGATGCATCTGCACAGCATCAGACAAGCAACTACAGAATGTACCATCACGGCCTGCTGGGAAGACACTATAAATATCATTAACCTGTACATACACCTAAATAAGCTAAAGCTCCAGGAAGATTATTTACATATTCCCAGTGCATTCTGAGAAGAGTCACTCTGAGCAAGAAGATTGCTGGGTTTAGCCGGGTCTAGCTGGTTTACACTTAGTAGCATCTTATAGGTTATAGATCATCAATATAATTCTTGACTCTAAGTAGTTTGGACGTGGAAATCAACTGACAACATGGGAGGAGTGAGTAGCCATATGGTGAGCTGCAACATGTGTTACGTCTGCTGGGCACACTAAAGCACCGCACCCACACGGATGCAAGATGGTGTCCCAACAAAACCACAAGAACTCTAATAGTAATTGCAAGGACAACTCACACAACTCCAAGCATAGATAGAAAGACACCTGTCCCTTACTAATCAGGGAAAGTGGGGTACCCCTGCCTAAAAGTGGGGTAGGCACCCTAATAAGGATGGCCCCACTGTCTTCATCTGGGACTTAGCTATCCCTGCAGGAGATTGCTTGGCTGGAGAAACTCCACATCCAGCTAGCTCAATTATCCCTCACCTGTGAAGGTATGCTCATGGAACCACAGAGAACTAAATGTCCCATGGCACAACCTAACAGTACCTACACCTTAAAAAAAAGACTCTAGACCCTTAGGGCATAAAAAAACTTAGTTCCTCCTCCAATAGACACAGGTCATACAGGACTTTTCCTATGGGCCTTGACACCAAACGTATGAATAACATACCAGAGGGAGTAACGTAGTGTGCACCTCTAAACAGGACCATTGTGCCTTACACAGCCGGCAGTGTGCAGAGAAAAGTGCACAAGCCCAGAGGGGAAAAGATGGCATCCTTCCCTACTTACACAACATCACATAAGACTTGTTCATATGGACCTAAAGCAGGACACATACATGTGAAGTAGGAGAGGGAATAAAACACAGGTACATACCACACAGGGGTCTGCAGCAAAGGGTAGGGCTGGTCATTATGTTACATCCGCTGGGCACACTAAAGCACCACATTCACACGGAGGCAAGATAGTGTCCTAATAAAACCACAACAACTCTCAGGCCCCTGGTCCACGGCTGTTGCGGAACATCGCCAGTGACATTCTGCCGTGGGGGAGTGCTGACAGGTCTCAGCGGTGAAAATCGCAGCATGCCGCGATTTAGATCCCACGAGTGGAGAATCACTATGATTCTCCACTCGTGGACGCTGCGGTTGCGCTTTCCATAGCAATGCTTATACCATCTTTATTGAAAAAATATAGGATTGACAAGGCAACTGTTAGGTGGATTCACAACTGGCTGAGTGATCGTACTCAAAGAGTGGTCATAAATGGCTGCACATCCAAGTGGAAAAATGTATCAAGCGGGGTACCACAAGGCTCTGTCCTAGGCCCAGTGTTGTTCAACATTTTTATAAATGATCTAGATGCAGGAATTGAGGGGAAAGTAATCAAATTAGCCCTCCTCTCTCTCTTCTAGTATTAGCTATCCCTTCTAGCTCTGTCTTTTCGGCAAATTTGATCAGTTTCCCCTCAATCCCCTCAAATGGTACCCACTTGAGACATGTTTCCAGTTGGATGTGCAGCCATTTATGACCACTCTTTGGGTTTAATCATTCAGCTAGCCTTCTTCACTATAACTGTGTAATAGGAGCCTCTGATCATCAGTAGTATTGTGATAGGAGTTTCTGTACCCCTGAGAACAGTTTGTGTGTTACACTTCATGTAATTTCATCACACAATAAGTTATAGTAATGACCTCTTAAGAGAACATAGAATTTTCAGATTGAAAGGTTTAACTAAAGATAGTGAATCTATCTGATTTAAATAGTGTAGGTGTGTGTTGGGGTGGGGGGCTGGTTACATAATGAATGGGAAAAAAATTAGGAAGTGCTTCTTTCAGTGTACGTGATCCATATGGGAATTACTCCCAGAGAATGCTTTTGGACCAAAACAGTGTGGACCCCATATTTCCAACTGGTAGTGTCCCAGAGGTAGAATACCTATCAAAGATTTTGAGCATATTTAGAGCTGAACCTTCACACCACGACTGTGAGTCTTTAGCTACATCTCTGAGAATATTTCTATTTATCAAATAAACATATCCACAAGCGCGACGCTGTAGAACAATATTGATATTTTGGAGGAGAGAATATGTTTTCCAAGCTTATGTAGTTACATTGAACATTTTCATACAGATAAAGATAATGATTAAGTGTTATTTTTTTTAAGTAGTGTGAAATATTGCTACAGACATCATAAATGATTTATAGTCACCCTAAGATCCACTGAGAAATCCCACAAGATTTACATCTAAAAAGACATTGCATCCTTCTTTTGTGAGTAATGTGTTCATGCATTCTAGTCCCTGTGGTATAGTTCAGAAAAACAAGAAAGACAGCTTAAATTGTTAATATCATCTTGGAAATTCTCCAAATAATTTTCTAAACTTGTCACTGTCTGTGGTTATCTCAACTACTTCAAAAAAGTGTACCACTTAATGTATGTATACATTTTGAAATTCAAATTATTTCATTCAAATGTAAATAATTATTATATGAAATATCAAGTTAAAAAAAAACAACTTCTGTAGTTTGATATAAAAAAAAAATTAGAAACAAAAATGTTGGGTTTATGCCCAAAACTAAAAGCCTTCAAGTTTCTAATGTTTAAAGTGTACATCCAAGAGCACTTAGAGCGATCTTCTGGTCGTGGACAAACAAAGATGGCCGCAGCAGTTCTCTGACTCCCTCGTACATATGGTGTATTAGTATGTATTAGAGATGAGCGAGTACCAAAATGCTCGGGTGCTCGTTACTCGGGACGAAATTATCGCGATGCTCGAGGGTTCGTTTCGAGTAACGAACCCCATTGAAGTCAATGGGCGACCCGAGCATTTTTGTATTTCGCCGATGCTCGCTAAGGTTTTCATGTGTGAAAATCTGGGCAATTCAAGAAAGTGATGGGAACGACACAGCAACGGATAGGGCAGGCGAGGGGCTACATGTTGGGCTGCATCTCAAGTTCCCAGGTCCCACTATTAAACCACAATACTGGCAAGAGTGGCCCCCCCCTCCCAACAATTTTTACTTCTGAAAAGCCCTCATTAGCATGGCATACCTTAGCTAAGCACCACACTACCTACAACAAAGCACAATCACTGCCTGCATGACACTCTGCTGCCACTTCTCCTGGGTTACATGCTGCCCACCCCCCCCCCACCCCCGCACGACCCAGTGTCCACAGCGCACACCAAACTGTCCCTGCGCAGCCTTCAGCTGCCCTCATGCCACGCCACCCTCATGTCTATTTATAAGTGCGTCTGCCAGAGGAAAAGCAGGCACACACTGCAGAGGGTTGGCACGGCTAGGCAGCGACCCTCTTTAAAAGGGGTGGGGCGATAGCCCACAATGCTGTACAGAAGCAATGAGAAATATAACCCTGTGCCACCGCCATCAGGAGCTGCACACGGGGGCATAGCAATGGGGAACCTATGTGCCACACACTAATCATTCTGTCAAGGTGTCTGCATGCCCCAGTCAGACCTGGCTTTTTAATTCATAGACACAGGCAGGTACAACTCCCTATTGTGAAGTTCCTGTGGACCCACAGCATGGGTGGGTGCCAGGAAGCCACCAGCGGTACATAAAAATATCCCATTGCATTGCCCAACACAGCTGAGGTAGTAATGTCGTGCTTAATGCAGGTGGGCTTCGGCCCACACTGCATGCCCCAGTCAGACTGGGGTTCTTTACAAGTGGACACATGTAGGTTAAACTCCGTGTGCACCTACAGCATGGGTGGCTCCCTGGAACCCACCGGCGGTACATAAAAATATCCCATTGCATTGCCCAACACAGCTGAGGTAGTAATGTTGTGCTTAATGCAGGTGGGCATTGGCCAACACTGCATGCCCCAGTCTGACTGGGGTTCTTTAGAAGTGGAAATAGATGCATTTATAATTCTCTGTGGACCCACAGCATGGGTGGGTGCCAGGAAGCCACCGGCGGTACATAAAAATATCCCATTGCATTGCCCAACACAGCTGAGGTAGTAATGTCGTGATTAATGCAGGTGGGCTTCGGCCCACACTGCATGCACCAGTCAGACTGGTAATATGTACCTTAACAGTAACCGCGTTGGTGGTAATGTGGTGGTGACTGCGGACCTAGTAGCGCGGTTTTATTTTGTTGGTTTTCGGAATGTGGCCAGGATTAAGTGGGCTGTGGCGGGGGATGTTTTTGAGGCACTACGTGTCCTCTCCACGTGTCCGTGGTTATATGCACCTTAACAGTAACGAAGAGTAGATAAGAGCAGCACTCAGGGGTTGATTCCAGAAAAACTTTATTGCCCACAACGTTTCAACTCAGAAGAGTCTTTGTCAAGTGCTAGGTTACATACACACCTGCCAACATTAAATAGTCACCATAACTCCGCCTCCACCAATCACATACATAGAAACAACATCACATTACATTAAGTCCACCTTCATTGGGTGAATCAGTTTCACATTACCGGTGCAGCATAATCAAATCAATACAGCCATAGTGTTTTTAACCTCACGTGTGTTGCCAACGGGCGCTGGAGAGGTCGCACACTGATGCCGTCATTCCTGTCCGGGACTCCTATTCTTAGCATCACAGAATTCAGTCTGTGAGAATCCCATGCATACGTCAGAGTCAGCTGACAGAACACATGATCGGAGCTCACACCCGGCTCCTCCCACGCAATCCGGCCGCTGTACCCAGCAGTGTCAAGGGACTCCTTCAGTCTATTTAACAAATATACGTCACTTGCAACTGACAGAGCACGTGATCGGAGCCTCCACCGGACCTCCCCCACATGCATCAGTCGCTGAAAAGTGCCTGACGTGATCCTCATTATTGGCTATCACTCATGTTTATACATTATTGCCCCAAATCAGGCTCAGAATCAGTGATCCCTCCGTAAAGCCCAGAGGGATATCCTCAATTCACAGCCATTATTAACTCATCCTTACACATGTAGTCACATGACCTCATGTATAGGTTGCAAAAACAGGGCTTTCGCCCTGAGGGACAGTATCAATTATATGTCATATATACACCTTACGGCACATACATGTCGACTCATACAGCTAGCGCTAGTGAATACCCAGACCCATACTGATGTACCATTGGCACTATATACCTATGGCAATCAATTAAACAACATGAGACCTCAAAAGACCATCAACGCATAATGTGTTATGCTAGTATGTTTTTATTTTTTATTATATTATTATATATAATGTAGCACCGGACATGGGAAAGCTGCATCACCCAACGGGACCTATAAAAAAACAAACAAGTGTTAAAAACGGAAGGATAAAAACAATAAGCAAAGAATCAATGCAAAACCAATCTATAAAAATCATGGCACAAATCAATCTACATATAATAAAGGGTTATAGTCCACATTAAGACCCCTGGGGGTTAGGGAATCTAACCTGAAAATCCATTTGGCCTCCAACAACTTCAGCCTCCGTTCCCTGTCTCCTCCCCTCTCGTCCCTCTCAACAGAATCGATAACCATAAATCGAAACTGACTAATCGAATGGTTGTGGTCTTCAAAATGTCGTGGAATGGGGAGGTCAAGTTTTCTGGTCCTGATGTTGCTTTTGTGGTTTGACATGCGTTTCCGAACCTCCGTGGTTGTTTGTCCCACGTATTGGAGGCCGCATGGACAGCTGATTAAATACACCACAAAAGCAGACCAGCAACTGTACCATCCCCGAATACGGAATCTTTTACCTGTCCTTGGATGTGCAAAACTATCCCCCTTGACCATGTTGTGACATGACGCACAACCAAGGCAAGGAAAGTTACCGTTTTTTAAAGGTGCCAGTGTTCTCTGTACTGAGCCACTGGGACCAGGAGAAGAGGTGCAGACAAGCCGGTCTTCCAAGTTCCGTGCCCGCCTGTACGCCATCATAGGTGGATCTGTGAACTCCACGATGTCCGGGTGGCTCCTCGCCAAAACATGCCAGTGTTTGTTCAATATAGAGCGAATTTCCCCACTATGGGCTCCATACGTGGACACAAATGGAATACGTTTCATGTTGGCCTTGTTGTTTTTTGAAGGGCTGAGAATCGACGTACGAGCTATTTGTTTCACCCTGTCTGTCTGTTTACTCAACAAATCCTGTGGATATCCCCTAGCAGCGAATCTTCTACACATAGCCTCTAGTCTTTCATCAAAAAATTCGTCGCTGACCACCCGCCGGACCCTGAGCATCTGACTCCAGGGTAGAGATCTCATCATTGCCGGCGGGTGGCAACTCGAGTATTGTAATAAATTATTACGGTCGGTGGGCTTAGTGTATAAATCAGTAATTAAACCGGATCCTTGTTTAATAATCAGAACATCCAAGAACTGGATAGATTTATCCGATGCAGACAGGGTGAACTTCAGTTCAGGAAAAAAATTATTTATTTCTTCATGAAACGCATTTAGTTGTTCCATAGAGCCATTCCAAATGAGGAACACGTCGTCAATGTACCTCCACCAGACCTGGGCAAAGGCCCAGGCTGGGGAGGTACAGAGACGCGTTTCCTCAATGTACCGCATGTATATGTTTGCATAAGATGGGGCCATATTAGACCCCATCGCAGTCCCTTGTAACTGCCGGTACAGCTTGCCACAGTACAGAAAAAAGTTATTAGACAACACCATCAATAACAGTGTAAGCACCAAATTTACACATTCCTCAGGTAAAGTTGAACGAGATAGAAAAAATTCCACTGCCGCTACACCGACCTCATGCTGAATAATTGTGTATAACGATGATACATCGAAAGAAGCCAAAATGGCCTCCTCTCTGACGGTAATTCGCTCAAGTTTACACAAGAAGTCAGATGTGTCCTTAATGTACGATGTAGCCTCTGTGGCATGCTGTCTCAATATAACATCAAGAAAACGGGAGACATTATTGAACAGAGACCCCCTCCCTGATACAATGGGTCGACCAAGAGGGCGTTGTATGTCCTTGTGGACCTTCGGTATTGTATAAATTTTGGCCAGAATCGGATATTCAGGATACATAAATTCAAGCAGTTGTTGATCGATTAACCCATCGCTCCTCGCCTGATCTAAGACCAACTTCAATTGAGATCGAACTGCATTGGTTGGATCCGACGTTAACACTTCATAAACCAGAGTGTCTGACAGTTGGGTACTAAGTTCTTGGTGGTAATACTGGGAGTCCATGATAATAATGGCTCCTCCCTTGTCCGCCGGGCGGATCGTTATTGAATCATCACTGCTTAATGAATTTATCGCCAGCCACTCTGCTTTATTAATATTAGATCGAATCCGCCGTCTATTCGATCGATCACGCAACCTAGTAATGTCATGATTTACCAAATTCTTATAAACATCAACCGCAGCATCACTTACTGGTGGCTGAAATTTACTCGGATTACGCAAACCCGTACCCCTAGAGGAAAATGATGTAATAGCATTATCGATAGATTCATTTGAGGTTTGATTGGTCTCAGCAGAAGCAAAATAAGTTCGTAGCTTCAAGCGTCTAATAAATTGTCTAATGCTGATATCCATATCAAACCATTCAGTGTTTACTGTTGGAACGAAAGACAAGCCCTTGGATAGGGCCCGCTCCTGTATGGGGGACAGGGATTTGGAAGAAATGTTGACCACAGGTACCTCCATTATCTCCTGGTCCTGGATCCTGACCGGGTCTGTATCGTCCTGGGATTTCTTGCGGGACCGATTATGTTTTCTTCCTCCCCGTCTCTTTCCCTTGTACGGATCGAAGTAGCGGCCCCTCTCGGGGGTCGTTGACCTAAAAAAGATTCTGTTGTGGAGGAAGATAAACCCAACTCCTCAGCTGACTCAGATCCTGCCGAGGACCACCCAAATTGGGATCTGCCCCATCGTGGTCTTCTTTGTCTCACCCTTTTGTTAGCAGGGTTCTTACCAGGTTGTCTATTGGGAGTATTCTGCCAATTATAGACCTTTCCTGCTATATAGTCCTGCTCATCTCTGGACCATTTATTACGTTTCGTATATTCAACCTCGTTCCTATATCTTTGCAGGGCTGTCTTGATCTTCTCCATGCAGTTGTTCAATTCATGCTCTGACATCATAGTGCGAATCTCTTGCTCCATCGTCTCAATGGTCGCTGAAGTCTTTGTTATTTCATCCTGTAGAAACTCCAGGTTGAGTAGAATCAAATCAAAAGCAAATTTATT
The DNA here is from genome assembly GCF_035609145.1 of Eleutherodactylus coqui. Classification (NCBI taxonomy): domain Eukaryota; kingdom Metazoa; phylum Chordata; class Amphibia; order Anura; family Eleutherodactylidae; genus Eleutherodactylus; species Eleutherodactylus coqui. The sequence goes on from NC_089841.1 coordinate 229,749,338, forward strand.
TGCTATACCCACAAATTTTTCCAAAAAGGCTTCGTTATCAGCAAATAATGTGGGACGAGTGTGTGGACGCAAACCCCTAGGGATTCTTTGTGCCAAAAAGTACTACCGTAGCGTCGTGGAGTGTAATTTAGAGGCAATGAGATGTTTATTCATTGATTCAAATTTGCGTAGATGCACCTTCACGTCCGGTGTACTAAATAAGGCATTGTCCTTCTCAGAGCGGTCAATGATGCGAAGTGCATCATCAGCTGTGTATGAAAACACTTTAGGCTTACCAGACTCCCCAGCTGGTCGATTCAATATGGAGGAATCTTCTAGTGGTGCCCGCGAACCCGGATCCATCCTTCCAGCAATCCCAAATAAAGATTGGATCACAGCACACGTAAATCCTGTGTATCTCCAGGGAAGATATTCCACTCCAGATGGTGCTCGCTCTCAAAGGTCCTGGATCCTGGACCGTATTCCGAATAGCAAAGAAGAGTAGATAAGAGCAGCACTCAGGGGTTGATTCCAGAAAAACTTTATTGCCCACAACGTTTCAACTCAGAAGAGTCTTTGTCAAGTGCTAGGTTACATACACACCTGCCAACATTAAATAGTCACCATAACTCCGCCTCCACCAATCACATACATAGAAACAACATCACATTACATTAAGTCCACCTTCATTGGGTGAATCAGTTTCACATTACCGGTGCAGCATAATCAAATCAATACAGCCATAGTGTTTTTAACCTCACGTGTGTTGCCAACGGGCGCTGGAGAGGTCGCACGCTGATGCCGTCATTCCTGTCCGGGACTCCTATTCTTAGCATCACAGAATTCAGTCTGTGAGAATCCCATGCATACGTCAGAGTCAGCTGACAGAACACATGATCGGAGCTCACACCCGGCTCCTCCCACGCAATCCGGCCGCTGTACCCAGCAGTGTCAAGGGACTCCTTCAGTCTATTTAACAAATATACGTCACTTGCAACTGACAGAGCACGTGATCGGAGCCTCCACCGGACCTCCCCCACATGCATCAGTCGCTGAAAAGTGCCTGACGTGATCCTCATTATTGGCTATCACTCATGTTTATACATTATTGCCCCAAATCAGGCTCAGAATCAGTGATCCCTCCGTAAAGCCCAGAGGGATATCCTCAATTCACAGCCATTATTAACTCATCCTTACACATGTAGTCACATGACCTCATGTATAGGTTGCAAAAACAGGGCTTTCGCCCTGAGGGACAGTATCAATTATATGTCATATATACACCTTACGGCACATACATGTCGACTCATACAGCTAGCGCTAGTGAATACCCAGACCCATACTGATGTACCATTGGCACTATATACCTATGGCAATCAATTAAACAACATGAGACCTCAAAAGACCATCAACGCATAATGTGTTATGCTAGTATGTTTTTATTTTTTATTATATTATTATATATAATGTAGCACCGGACATGGGAAAGCTGCATCACCCAACGGGACCTGAAAATCCATTTGGCCTCCAACAACTTCAGCCTCCGTTCCCTGTCTCCTCCCCTCTCGTCCCTCTCAACAGAATCGATAACCATAAATCGAAACTGACTAATCGAATGGTTGTGGTCTTCAAAATGTCGTGGAATGGGGAGGTCAAGTTTTCTGGTCCTGATGTTGCTTTTGTGGTTTGACATGCGTTTCCGAACCTCCGTGGTTGTTTGTCCCACGTATTGGAGGCCGCATGGACAGCTGATTAAATACACCACAAAAGCAGACCAGCAACTGTACCATCCCCGAATACGGAATCTTTTACCTGTCCTTGGATGTGCAAAACTATCCCCCTTGACCATGTTGTGACATGACGCACAACCAAGGCAAGGAAAGTTACCGTTTTTTAAAGGTGCCAGTGTTCTCTGTACTGAGCCACTGGGACCAGGAGAAGAGGTGCAGACAAGCCGGTCTTTCAAGTTCCGTGCCCGCCTGTACGCCATCATAGGTGGATCTGTGAACTCCACGATGTCCGGGTGGCTCCTCGCCAAAACATGCCAGTGTTTGTTCAATATAGAGCGAATTTCCCCACTATGGGCTCCATACGTGGACACAAATGGAATACGTTTCATGTTGGCCTTGTTGTTTTTTGAAGGGCTGAGAATCGACGTACGAGCTATTTGTTTCACCCTGTCTGTCTGTTTACTCAACAAATCCTGTGGATATCCCCTAGCAGCGAATCTTCTACACATAGCCTCTAGTCTTTCATCAAAAAATTCGTCGCTGACCACCCGCCGGACCCTGAGCATCTGACTCCAGGGTAGAGATCTCATCATTGCCGGCGGGTGGCAACTCGAGTATTGTAATAAATTATTACGGTCGGTGGGCTTAGTGTATAAATCAGTAATTAAACCGGATCCTTGTTTAATAATCAGAACATCCAAGAACTGGATAGATTTATCCGATGCAGACAGGGTGAACTTCAGTTCAGGAAAAAAATTATTTATTTCTTCATGAAACGCATTTAGTTGTTCCATAGAGCCATTCCAAATGAGGAACACGTCGTCAATGTACCTCCACCAGACCTGGGCAAAGGCCCAGGCTGGGGAGGTACAGAGACGCGTTTCCTCAATGTACCGCATGTATATGTTTGCATAAGATGGGGCCATATTAGACCCCATCGCAGTCCCTTGTAACTGCCGGTACAGCTTGCCACAGTACAGAAAAAAGTTATTAGACAACACCATCAATAACAGTGTAAGCACCAAATTTACACATTCCTCAGGTAAAGTTGAACGAGATAGAAAAAATTCCACTGCCGCTACACCGACCTCATGCTGAATAATTGTGTATAACGATGATACATCGAAAGAAGCCAAAATGGCCTCCTCTCTGACGGTAATTCGCTCAAGTTTACACAAGAAGTCAGATGTGTCCTTAATGTACGATGTAGCCTCTGTGGCATGCTGTCTCAATATAACATCAAGAAAACGGGAGACATTATTGAACAGAGACCCCCTCCCTGATACAATGGGTCGACCAGGAGGGCGTTGTATGTCCTTGTGGACCTTCGGTATTGTATAAATTTTGGCCAGAATCGGATATTCAGGATACATAAATTCAAGCAGTTGTTGATCGATTAACCCATCGCTCCTCGCCTGATCTAAGACCAACTTCAATTGAGATCGAACTGCATTGGTTGGATCCGACGTTAACACTTCATAAACCAGAGTGTCTGACAGTTGGGTACTAAGTTCTTGGTGGTAATACTGGGAGTCCATGATAATAATGGCTCCTCCCTTGTCCGCCGGGCGGATCGTTATTGAATCATCACTGCTTAATGAATTTATCGCCAGCCACTCTGCTTTATTAATATTAGATCGAATCCGCCGTCTATTCGATCGATCACGCAACCTAGTAATGTCATGATTTACCAAATTCTTATAAACATCAACCGCAGCATCACTTACTGGTGGCTGAAATTTACTCGGATTACGCAAACCCGTACCCCTAGAGGAAAATGATGTAATAGCATTATCGATAGATTCATTTGAGGTTTGATTGGTCTCAGCAGAAGCAAAATAAGTTCGTAGCTTCAAGCGTCTAATAAATTGTCTAATGCTGATATCCATATCAAACCATTCAGTGTTTACTGTTGGAACGAAAGACAAGCCCTTGGATAGGGCCCGCTCCTGTATGGGGGACAGGGATTTGGAAGAAATGTTGACCACAGGTACCTCCATTATCTCCTGGTCCTGGATCCTGACCGGGTCTGTATCGTCCTGGGATTTCTTGCGGGACCGATTATGTTTTCTTCCTCCCCGTCTCTTTCCCTTGTACGGATCGAAGTAGCGGCCCCTCTCGGGGGTCGTTGACCTAAAAAAGATTCTGTTGTGGAGGAAGATAAACCCAACTCCTCAGCTGACTCAGATCCTGCCGAGGACCACCCAAATTGGGATCTGCCCCATCGTGGTCTTCTTTGTCTCACCCTTTTGTTAGCAGGGTTCTTACCAGGTTGTCTATTGGGAGTATTCTGCCAATTATAGACCTTCCCTGCTATATAGTCCTGCTCATCTCTGGACCATTTATTACGTTTCGTATATTCAACCTCGTTCCTATATCTTTGCAGGGCTGTCTTGATCTTCTCCATGCAGTTGTTCAATTCATGCTCTGACATCATAGTGCGAATCTCTTGCTCCATCGTCTCAATGGTCGCTGAAGTCTTTGTTATTTCATCCTGTAGAAACTCCAGGTTGAGTAGAATCAAATCAAAAGCAAATTTATTTGCTATACCCACAAATTTTTCCAAAAAGGCTTCGTTATCAGCAAATAATGTGGGACGAGTGTGTGGACGCAAACCCCTGTTAACAGTAACAGCGTTGGTGGGAAATGGCCTCACCGCCATCATGTCTTTGGGAAGCCTCTGTTTCCACACCCCAGAGACATACCATTAGCAGCGGTATAGGCAGAGCCCAGAATTAGTAACATTTCAGCCGTAGCATTAGGACAGGCCCCACTAACATATCACTAGCAGCATTATAGGGGGAGCACAGTATTAGTTCCATTTCAGTAATAGTAGCACTCAAGACAGGCCCCAGTAACAATTCCGTGCAGTATAGTGGGAGCGCAGTCTTCGTTCCATTTCAGTAGCTGCAGTATAGACAAGGCCCAAGTTACATTTATGTAGCTAAAGTGTAGGCCAACCCCACACACCTTTCTGTACCATGAGTGCAGGCGAAGAACATAGAAATTGCTATGATTACACTGTAGGTGAGTGCCCAAAAAAATTGGTGTACCAAGAGTACTAATGTACCTCAGTAAAAATTGGCCATGCCCAGCCAAGATGGCAGGTGAAACCCATTAATCGCTTTGGTTAATGTGGCTTAAGTGGTAACTAGGCCTGGAGGCAGCCCAGTTTAACGAAAAATTGGTTCAAGTTAAAGTTCCAACGCTTTTAGGAGCATTGAAACGTATAAAAAATTTTTAGAAAAATTATATGAGTGAGCCTTGTGGCCCTAAGAAAAATTGCACGTTCAGCGTGATTACGTGAGGTTTCAGGAGGAGGAGCAGGAGGAGGAGGAGGAATATTATACACAGATTGATGAAGCAGAACTGTCCCCGTTTTGGATGGTGAGAGAGAACGATGCTTCCATCCGCGGGTGCAGCCTACGTATTGCTTAGGTATCGCTGCTGTCCGCTGGTGCAGAAGAGAAGTCTGGGGAAATCCAGGCTTTGTTCATCTTGATGAGTGTTAGCCTGTCGGCACTGTCGGTTGACAGGCGGGTACGCTTATCTGTGATGATTCCCCCAGCCGCACTAAACACCTTCTCCGACAAGACGCTAGCCGCAGGACAAGCAAGCACCTCCAGGGCATACAGCGCTAGTTCAGGCCACGTGTCCAGCTTCGACACCCAGTAGTTGTAGGTGGCAGAGGCGTCACGGAGGACGGTCGTGCGATCGGCTACGTACACCCTCACCATCCTTTTACAGTGCTCCCGCCGACTCAGCCTTGACTGGGGAGCGGTGACACAGTCTTGCTGGGGAGCCATAAAGCTGTCCAGGCCCTTAAAGACTGTTGCACTGCCTGTGCTGTACATGCTGCTCGATCTCCGCACCTCCCCTGCTACCTGGCCCTCGGAACTGCGCCTTCTGCCACTAGCGCTGTCGGGTGGGAATTTTACCATCTGCTTGTCCGCAAGGGTCCTGTAGTATAGAAACACTCTCGAACGCCTTTCCTCTTCAGGAATGAGAGTGGGAAGGTTCTCCTTATAGCGTGGGTCGAGCAGTGTGTACACCCAGTAATCCGTAGTGGCCAGAATGCGTGTAACGCGAGGGTCACGAGAAAGGCATCCTAACATGAAGTCAGCCATGTGTGCCAGGGTACCTGTACGCAACACATGGCTGTCCGCACTAGGAAGATCACTTTCAGGATCCTCCTCCTCCTCCTCCTCAGGCCATACACGCTGAAATGATGACAGGCAAGCAGCATGAATACCGTCAGCAGTGGGCCAAGCTGTCTCTTCCCCCTCCTCCTCATCCTCCTCATGCTCCTCCTCCTCCTCCTGAACGCGCTGAGATATAGACAGGAGGGTGCTCTGACTATCCAGCGACATACTGTCTTCCCCCGGCTCTGTTTCCGAGCGCAAAGCGGCTGCCTTTATGGTTTGCAGGGAACTTCTCAAGATGCATAGCAGAGGAATGGTGATGCTAATGATTGCAGCATCGCCGCTCACCACCTGGGTAGACTGCTCAAAGTTTCGAAGGACCTGGCAGATGTCTGCCAACCAGGCCCACTCTTCTGAAAATAATTGAGGAGGCTGACTCCCACTGCGCCGCCCATGTTGGAGTTGGTATTCCACTATAGCTCTACGCTGCTCATAGAGCCTGGCCAACATGTGGAGCGTAGAGTTCCACCGTGTGGGCACGTCGCACAGCAGTCGGTGCACTGGCAGATTAAACCGATGTTGCAGTGTCCGCAGGGTGGCAGTGTCCGTGTGGGACTTAATGAAATGTGCGCAGAGCCGGCGCACCTTTACGAGCAGGTCTGACAAGCGTGGGTAGCTTTTCAGAAAGCGCTAAACCACCAAATTAAAGACGTGGGCCAGGAATGGCACGTGCGTGAGGCTGCCGAGCTGCAGAGCCGCCACCAGGTTACGGCCGTTGTCACACACGACCATGCCCGGTTGGAGGCTCAGCGGCGCAAGCCAGCGGTCGGTCTGCTCTGTCAGACCCTGCAGCAGTTCGTGGGCCGTGTGCCTCTTATCTCCTAAGCTGAGTAGTTTCAGCACGGCCTGCTGACGCTTGCCCACCGCTGTGCTGCCACGACGCGCGACGTGCTGCTGCTGACACATCTTGATTGCGAGACAGAGGTTGCGTTGGAGGAGGAGAAGGAGGAGGGTGCTTTAGTGGAGGAAGCATACACCGCCGCAGATACCACCACCGAGCTGGGGCCCGCAATTCTGGGGGTGGGTAGGACGTGAGCGGTCCCAGGCTCTGACTCTGTCCCAGCCTCCAGTAAATTCACCCAATGTGCCGTCAGGGAGATGTAGTGGCCCTGCCCGCCTGTGCTTGTCCACGTGTCCATTGTTAAGTGGACCTTGGCAGTAACCGCGTTGGTGAGGGCGCGTACAATGTTGCGAGAGACGTGGTCGTGCAGGGCTGGGACGGCACATCGGGAAAAGTAGTGGCGACTGGGAACTGAGTAGCGCGGGGCCGCCGCCGCCATCATACTTTTGAAGGACTCCGTTTCCACAACCCTATACGGCAGCATCTCAAGGCTGATAAATTTGGCTATGTGGACGGTTAACGCTTGAGCGTGCGGGTGCGTGGCGGCGTACTTGCGCTTGCGCTCAAACACTTGCGCTAGCGACGGCTGGACGGTGCGGTGCGAGACATTGCTGGATGGGGCCGAGGACAGCGGAGGTGAGGGTGTGGGTGCAGGCCTGGAGACGGTAGTGCCTGTATCCTGAGAGGGGGGTTGGATCTCAGTGGCAGGTTGGGGCACAGGGGGAGAGGCAGCGGTGCAAACCGGAGGCGGTGAACGGCCTTCGTCCCACCTTGTGGGGTGCTTGGCCATCATATGTCTGCGCATGCTGGTGGTGGTGAGGCTGTTGGTGGTGGCTCCCCGGCTGATCTTGGCGCGACAAAGGTTGCACACCACTGTTCGTCGGTCATCAGGCGTCTCTGTGAAAAACTGCCAGACCTTAGAGCACCTTGGCCTCTGCAGGGTGGCATGGCGCGAGGGTGCGCTTTGGGAAACAGTTGGTGGATTATTCGGTCTGGCCCTGCCTCTACCCCTGGCCACCACACTGCCTCTTGCAACCTGCCCTGCTGCTGCCCTTGCCTCCCCCTCTGAAGACCTGTCCTGAGTAGGCGTTGCAAACCAGGTGGGGTCAGTCACCTCATCGTCCTGCTGCTCTTCCTCCGAATCCTCTGTGCGCTCCTCCCTCGGACTTACTGCCCTTACTACTACCTCACCGATAGACAACTGTGTCTCATCGTCATCGTCCTCCTCACCCACTGAAAGGTCTTGAGACAGTTGCCGGAAGTCCCCAGCCTCATCCCCCGGACCCCGGGAACTTTCCAATGGTTGGGCATCAGTGACGATAAACTCCTCTGGTGGGAGAGGAACCACTGCTGCCCAATCTGAGCAGGGGCCCGAGAACAGTTCCTGGGAGTGTTCCCGCTCCTGAGCATGTGTCATTGTAGTGGAGTGAGGAGGCTGGGAGGAAGGAGGAGCAGCAGACAGAGGATTCGGATTTGCAGCACTGGACGGCGCAGAACTCTGGGTGGATGATAGCTTGCTCGAAGCACTTTCTGCCATCCACGACAGGACCTGCTCACACTGCTCATTTTCTAATAAAGGTCTCCCACGTGGACCCATTAATTGGGCGATGAATGTGGGGACGCCAGAAACGTGCCTCTCTCCTAATCGCGCAGCAGTCGGCTGCGACACACCTGGATCAGGAGCTCGGCCTGTGCCCACACCCTCACTTGGGCCTACGCGTCCTTGGCCGCGTCCACGTCCTCTAGGCCTACCCCTACCCCTCAGCATGCTGTATTACCAGTGATTTGATCCCAGGCAGGAAATAAATTGGCGCAAGCCTGCAGGCCAAATATACTTTTTTCCCTTTTTTTTAAAAGGAAAGGCCCACTGCGTCTATTCAATGAATAATAAGTTTAATAACTGTGTTGTGCCCCTGCAAATGTGTCACAGAACTTTAGTGTTGCAGAGTTATTAACTACAGCTGAGCAAGGAATTTCACAGGCAGGAAAGAAAGTGGCGCAAGCCTGCTGTAAAACGTAGCTGGTTGCGTCTGATTTTTTTACGTTCTCCACGCAGCACACACGTACCCAGAGCCCCGAGGACTGTCAGAGGCAGGCCAAATATACTTTTTTCCCTTTTTTTTTAAAAGGAAAGGCCCACTGACTATATTCAATCAGATAAGAAATCTGTTCCACAGAAATGCAGTTATATGAAGTGCAGCAGAGCGGTGATTTTTCCCAGGAAGGCAGGAAATAAATTGGCGCAAGCCTGCTGTTAAACGTAGCTGGCTGCGTATGAATTTTTTACTATCTCCACCCACCACACACGTACACAGAACGCTGAGGACTGACAGAGGCAGGGCACATAGAATTTTTCCCTTTTTTTTAAAAGAAAAGGCCCACTGCGTATATTCAATCAATAATATATGTCTTCTGGCCCTGCCTACACAATTCTGTCCCTGTAGTATTACTGCAGGGCGCAATGCTCTGCACAGCCGATTTTGCAAAAAAAAAATGCAACACTGCTAACAGCAGCCTGCACAGTACTGCACACGGTTAAATGTGGCCCTAAGAAGGACCGTTGGGGTTCTTGAAGCCTACACTCACTCCTAACACTCTCCCTGCCTAACCACCACTTCTGTCCCTGGACTATTACTGCAGGGCGCAATGCTCTGCAGACAGCCGATTTTGAAAAAAAAAAAATTGTGCAACACTGCTAACAGCACCCTCCACAGTACTGCACACGGATAGATGTGGCCCTGAGAAGGACCGTTGGGGTTCTTGAAGCCTACACTCACTCCTAACACTCTCCCTACAGCAGCACCAGCAGCAGCACTTTCCCTCAGCTAACTCAGTCACAAGGCATCTGAGGCGAGCCGCGGGAGGGGCCGACTTTTATACTCGGGTGACATCTGATCTCCCCAGCCACTCACAGCAGGGGGGTGGTATAGGGCTTGAACGTCACAGGGGGAAGTTGTAATGCCTTCCCTGTCTTTCAATTGGCCAGAAAAGCGCGCTAACGTCTCAGAGAGGAAACTGAAAGTAACCGGAACATCGCATGGTACTCGTTACGAATAACGAGCATCCCGAACACGCTAATATTCGCCCGAGCATCAAGCTCGGGCGAGTACGTTCGCTCATCTCTAGTATGTATCCGTAGTCTAAGACACTGCATGCTGCTCTGACTGGCCAGTACTGCTCATGTGATCAGCACTGGCCAATCAAAGCACTAGGTTGTGTCTTAGACTAATGACATATACTAATGCACAATGTGCATCCCTTGGTCAGAAAACTGCTTTGGCCATCTTTTTTTTGTCAAGGACAGGAGGGTCAATTTAATGTATTCCTTACATTAATGGATGATTAATACCAGAAAAAATCCTTTTAGGGCTCATGCATAATATCATATCCCTTAGATTTCATAAATTTGCTCTATTGGATGTCAAAGTACGAAAGTGTTCTCATACAGAAGCTTTGCTACTAGGAGAGAATATCTCGAAGATATAATGCTGTATGGAGCACCCTAGGGCAGGACACAGAGTGCCTATGGCTCAATGGTATAGTACAAGTCGCAGGGTTTCCATACAGGCTCTGTGCACATAGGTCTGCTGTGTACAAGATGCCATAAGCAGCTAGGTTAAGACTGCCAGCAAAAAGCATCACTTCAGTCACATTTTATCTTCTTGTGATTATTATTCCTGTCATTTGGTTATAGCAATTTTTATTTTCCAAACTAGTTTATTATTTCTTAATGTAGCTATTCGTCTTATAATTTTCTACTCCATATGACATCACTTTTATACTATAGTCAGGTTTTACTGTATAGTAAGGCCTCATGTCCACGGGTAGATTTTTGCTGCGGAATCCGAAGCATGCTATGGAAAAATGATTTTTCATGTACACAAGCGGAAACCAATTGCGGTTCGCACTCGCGGATCAGAAATCGCAGCATGCACCACTTTTTTTTTTTTTTTTTTTTAAAGGAACATTTATTTAGCCAAAATAGATACATATACAAAAACAGCGGACACCAAAAAGAATGCACATCTTGTTGATACATCACAGTATATGAGAATTGAGAGAAAAAGAGGACAAAAGTAAAAACACTGAGTGTTTCGCATATTTGTGTGCATTTCTCATAAAACATAGTATTTGGCTGTTCATTTTCGCATTTATTTATCAACTGCTCATAATAAAATAAACCCAAACTAGGTTAGGGCTCCAAGCCTCGGAGTCCCAAAATACCAGGAGAGAAAGAAAAAGAAGAAAAAGAGAACGGGAGGACCCCCCCCCCCCCCCCCTCAGGTCAAAATAAACAAGGGGACATAAGAAAGATTAGAGAAAACACCCCCCCCCCTCCCAGAAAGAGTTTTAACCCTCCCCCTTAATCCCTTAAACAACAAACCTGTGCGACTCTTAAAGAAAAAAAAAAAAAGGATTAGCCTAAACAGTAGATCGGTTCAAGCGGGTGTACCTTATTTTATCCCTTCCTAGTTTCTAGACAGGCATCTCTGCTGCCGTTGCAGGACAGTTTACCCAGCCCCCCCAAATTTTGTCAAACTTCTCAGGACATCCTCTCGCCATATATGTCAGTTTATACATTGGAAGCACAGAGTTCACCACCTGGATCAATGCGTTTCTGGTCGGCTTACCAGGGTGTTTCCAATTCAACAAAATCACCTTTTTAGCATAGAAAAATAGTAGTTTATATAAGGTGCGGGTTGCCGCTGCCACTGGTAGGTCTCCAACAAGCTCAAAGAGGCACACCCCAGGGTGCATGATCCTCGGGGCCCCCAGGCGAGATTCCATAAATATGAGGACGTCCCCGCAGTAGTCTCGCATGACACCGCAGTCCCAAAACATGTGTATGATGGTCCCATCGGCAATTAAACATCGGGGGCAGGTCGCCGAGGGGAGTAGACCCATTACATGTAGCCTAGATGGGGTGTAGTATATCCGGTGTAGGAACCTTACCTGGATGAGCCTATCTCTAGCACTAATCAAGGGAGGACCAGAGCTCGTCAATATGTCTTCACCCTCTCCCTCCAACAGATCAGGAATGTCAATGATCCATTTTTGGGTGGCTCTCTCTCTCAACGGGGCAAGACACTGCACTAAGTGGGCATAGACACTGGACAATGGTCTTACTATGTTGCACATCTGTGCCAAACCCTCCAACCGAGTCAGAGACAGCGGTATGGACAGGCCTTGAAACTGAGCCCTGATCACATGTCGTAGCTGGTAATATCTGAAATAGGAGTCTTCAGGCAGGTTGTAGACTATCTGCAGTTGAAGGAAGGTGCAGAAGATGCCCTCAGTAACTATGTCAGATAGTAGATTAATACCATGAGCTCTCCAGAATGCAGACTCTGTAAAGCGCTGCAGGTGCGGCAAGTGTGGATTATCCCACAAGGGAGTATGTGGGGACCATGTGACTTCCACTACAGGGGTCAGCCGCAATGCCTTGTGCCATATTTTAAGTGTTACCAGCATGGGGGCAGGTAAGGGGGCACAAGAAGAGGAGTGGCCACGCATCAGCAGACCCCTCACAGCATGCTCCACTTTACTGCGGTTCTCACATGGACTGCTTCCATTGAAGTTAATGGAAGCTGTCCGATCCACAGCCTGACCATAGTTGACACTGCAGAGGGGTAGTGGATTCCGTGGGAAGAGCAGGAGGTTTGTACTGCACACTTGTCCTGGCGCCCAAGCCGACAGTTTCACACACATCCACAGTACAGAACTTCAAGACATGGACAGATACGCAGGGTCGTCGGCTGCGGGCATGGGTGCATTCCGTGTGGGATTCCTCATGTGGAATCTGTGCATGCCCGTGGACATAAGGCATAAGTACGATAAATGAACCATTGTTCAGTGGACCAAAAATGTAAAGAATAGAGATGAGCGAGTACCCAAATGCTCGGGTCCTCGCTATTCGAGTCGAGCTTTTCGTAAAATTCGAGAGCTCTATTCGAGTAACAAACCCCATTGACTTCAATGGGAGATTCGAGCCCTTTTGTATTGGACCCGCCAGTTGACGATCTTTTATTTATTTTTCTTTCTCTCTCTCTCCCAAGCAAGCCACAAACTGCCGTTAATGTGCGCAGCGGGGAGGGGTCAAAAGAGCAACCAACAAGACTCTGCAAGGCTTTTGCAGTAGACTTGTCTTCAAATTTGTAAGTTTTAAGCTCTCGCCCTTTTTGGGAAAGTTGACAAATATGTAGGGTTGTGTTTACCTAAAACTCTTTGCTCCAGAATATGTAAATGGCTTCCAGTGAGAAATGATGTGCTGGAACCGCAAATTAGGGTATCCAAATGTGTCAATGCATAGAATTAAAAGAATTCCATCTTTATTTAAGCCACACGGGCTTGATGCCAACGTTTCGGCTGTCGCCACAGCCTTTGTCAAGTCTGTAAAGAAGTAGAAGTAGCTCCTAACTATAAACTCACTATGAATTAGAATTAGAAGCTCTTCTGTCACATAAATGTAACTATACTTGTCTCTACAAGAATCTATAGTAGTCATCCACTGTGGTCACTGCTGGAAGCTGGGTTTAATGGGTGCCATTCCTTTAGGCATGACCAAACTTGAGGTCTAAAAAAAGCCACTCACCTTCATGCGACCAAATGTTCCTGTGCAACAGCTAGTGCATTGAAGTAGGAAGTAGAGATGAGCGAGCACGCTCAGTAAAGGCAGATACATGAGCGAGCATCACTCTTCTCGAGTATCTGCATACTCATCCGGGGGGGCAGCAGGGAGAGGTCGGCGGGGAGAGAGAGAGATCTCTCACTCTCTCCCTCACTCCCCCCCCCCCCCCCCGCATTTGCTCGGTCGAGTATGCAGATACTCGAGAAGAGCGATGATTGCTCGAGTATCTGCCTTTACCGAGTAAGCTCGCCCATCTCAAGTAGGAAGCCAAATTCATCACATAGCTCCAAGCTTATACAACTGTATTTTGGATGATCCAAAATACGATACTTAATCATAAGACATTTGTAGCATTTCTAATGCTAAAGATTGAAGTAAAATAGCATAATTTTCCACTCAAATGAAAATAGAAGAAATTAGAGTGTCAAGAAGTGATTACTGGCTGTTCTGAGTAACCTCCAGTTGGCAGGATTTCTGGGTAGCAGGATGTGTAAGCAGTAATATTTTATGGTTGGAACTGCAAGGCTCAGTGCAGGTATATCATGAGCAGGTGTTTCTCCAGCCAAATCACAATGTGTTGCACAGGTAAACTAGGACACAAATGGTTGAAACAGAACTTCAACACAGCAACAAAACTTTAGAGTCTTGGACTTACTGGCCTAAACATGGATGTGGCGGTGCTATTAGCCCTGGGTATACTATGATGAGCCCACTATTGTGGTCACCGTGCTTGTCTAACTGCCTACTTCTTTATGTCCCCAAGCATACACACTAGAAAGTTTCTCAGATGCCTCTGTTTTCCTGTTCCTCTGACTCAGCAGTCTTCAGAGGTTTCTGCCACAATGCTTCCAAAATCTGCAGCCAATTGAAGTTGCATTCACACATTGCTGTTTTGCTGCACATTGTGGTGCAGATCAGCAGAAATTTCAGCCTTTTAATTTAATTTAAATTGAAGGGGTAGAATCTGATGCAGATGTGCGCCAAAACTGCAGCAAATCAGTGACATCTGAACGCACCCTAACTGTGTTGCGGCTTGCTATATTTCACACTACTCTGCCAACGTCTGAACAGAACAAATAAATACTATATACTGCTCCCTGTGACACATGAGCAGTGTAACATTCGGCGTCACCTGGTCTACCACATTCTTCTACCATTTTGGTGTTAATGTGGCCATAACTCTTCCTGGTGTTGAAGTAAATATTAATTTAGGTGATACTCAAGGGGAATCGTAGCCTTATTAATTAGCTATGCCTAATTATTATTCGATTTATCAGTGAAGAAAACAACGAGAATCACTCAAGTGATGTTTCCAAGCTCTTCTTTTTAATTGTTCCAATGCAAGATATATAGTGTGGCATCCCCCACAAAGTAAACAATTCAAGTCTACAGCATGTGTGATACTTCTCTCTTAGTAAAACATTGCAAAGGTTAATAATGACAAATCTGCATACTCAGCATCTGAGAGTAGAACTTCACTACAATGCGTGTCTTTTGCACACGTACTTCTTGCTATACATACGGCACAAATAATATGCACACAATACTGCTGCGTAAAATATAATTCAATACTTTCACACTGGGCTTTAAAATACCACTAATTTACAACAAAAGTTTACTCCCAAATCTGTATTTAACTCTAAATATCGTTAACAGTAAAAGGAGGTTTCTCCCCATTCTTTTACACCGGGATACACACGTTATCTAGCCAAATGCCACCCTAGTCAAAGCACAGTGCCACATTAGGCAAATTTTCCCCCTTCTTTAATGGACAATGTAACTCTGCATGTGCAATATGTCCCAGGGCAATTGCTCTATTTATAACTGCCTGGTAGACCACTATAAATGTACAAAAGCACAAACAATGGCTGAAAGAACAGGATTTTTTCTTAACTTGGCACAATATACCCGAAAATCTTTTGAATCCACTGTAACAAGGCAGCTTCATCCTACTGGAAGGGAAGGGGTTAAGGAGCTCCGGCGGTGTGTATTCTTA
This sequence comes from Eleutherodactylus coqui, assembly GCF_035609145.1. Lineage (NCBI taxonomy): Eukaryota > Metazoa > Chordata > Amphibia > Anura > Eleutherodactylidae > Eleutherodactylus > Eleutherodactylus coqui. The sequence continues at coordinate 229,764,714 of NC_089841.1, forward strand.
GAAACTTAAAAATCCACACAGTAAAACAATCGACTGAAGTGTAAGGCAAGTCTTTTCTAAAGTGTTATACCCTGACCTAAATCAGTCTTTCCCTTTGAATCAGTTTATGTTACCAGTTATTTAGCAGATTGATTGCTGCTATGGAAACTGCACAGCCTCCTGTATAGACACTAGCATTAGTCCTTGATTCTTTCTACTGCTTATGTTGTCTCTCAGACCACATTTGGCGTAAGCTAAAAATTAGGAAACATTGAGGGAATTAATTTGCTTTGACATTGCTGATACCAAGCCTGCATATGTATACACTTGCCGAGATAAAACAAAACAGTAGGCGCTATTGCATTCCCGTTTGTTTATTGCTTCCCAAGTGATCGAAAATGTATAACCTCAAATATTTCTCTTAGAGGATGGCTGAAGCATTATTGCCTATTATCATCGCACAGATCAGAGATTATTAGGTTGTTGGAATGCATTACAGACTCTGTTCATCTTGGAAGCAATTGGAACATCATTTTATCTGCTTTCTTAAAGGCAGACAGAAATCTTCCCGATAGCTAGGCATCTGCTGCCCAGTTCTGCTGATATTTGAGATGAGACGCGTGATTCTTTCCCTTAGGGCTCCTTCTAGTCTCTCAGAAATGCAGAGCCATTTATGAAGGTCAAATGACGAGACATCCGGGTAGCTCGCCTCCTCCTGAAGTACAGTAAAATGGACAGGAGATCTCTCGTGAATCATCTGTTCTCACTATGTTTTAATCGAATGCAAACCTGCACATCTGATCTCACGAGGAGACATTCAATAAGGGGGTGAAGTGTATTAAGTTAATGTAAATGTTCCTGTGAAAGTCTCTAAAATTCATTTAACAGCTTCACAGGAACAACAGCAGCATTGATGCAGGATCTCTATCTTTATACACGGTCCAATATAGATTCTGCCCCTATGTGGATGTCAATGAACAATGAGTATAATTTATATGGTTGATCATTCGTTTGTATGGAAGAGGGCCATATAATGTTACATGGCCAGAAAATCTTTTCCTGATGATAGCAGAAGACTGTTGGGATGTTTTTATTCCAAAGTGGTGATCTTGGTTGAGAAATTTCCTTCTTCGTTATCCAACCTAGAAGAGAAAATGAAGAATGTAGACAACATAAAGGAAGCACAAGGAAAGAGTGGAAAAGGGAATGAAGTGAGGGTATTAATGGGGTGATATCCACCAATTAGTGTTCCACTATAGCTCTTGTCTTTTGCTCCCCCGCATGTCAAGGTGGCTATAGGTTAGATCTTAATAGGGCTTTCGTGGTGCTGATTTATTAATCTCTACATAGACTTTCGGACGTTGGCCATACAGGCCTATGTTTTAGTGTGTATATGCCCAGTTACACATGATACTACCGTGTTTCCCCAAAAATAAGACCGTGTCTTATATTAATTTTTGTTCAAAAAGGTTTAACATTTTTACATGTATAGCTGCCTGGACACTATTTAAATTGACTTTTTTAAATTAACTGTTAGCAGGGCTAATTTTGGAGTAGGGCTTATATTTGAAGCATCCTCAAAAAGCCTGGTAAATCATGCTATGTCTTATTTATTTATGTCTGTTTTTCAGGGAAACAGGGTAACTGATGACTGCTGGTCAGATTTCATTGCTGCTACCATTTGTCCCTTTATTTTAAATATCATTCAATATTGCATTTGTCTTTTTTGAATAATAAAGTATTTAGATTATATTTTAGGAGATATTACTTATGGGTATTTTTTGCCTTTGGCAATAAGAATTGTGTTTATATAACCCAGAGTACAATGCTGCTCATTGCTTGCTGGGAGTGAGGAGAAATGGGGGGCTCAGAAAACCTATTCTAGTGATTGGTAGGGGTAAAAACCATTGTACTCCAGCAATTAGACACTTATCTCTCCTATGGATACGTGATAAATAGTGACTATGGGACAATCCTTTTAAGCAGTTCTAGAAATACACTTTTATGATTTGAGTATATTACATTAGTCAACTTGTCAGGATCATGAATTGTAGATCCACTGAGTCACACATTGGTTTGGCTTGGGGCCAAATACAGAGGCAACACTTGAGGAACTCTGGTCTTCATTTCTTAACCCACCGGTCGGGATGTGATGTGGGGTGCCAAGACTGTTACTCTGGAAGTGGTCCCAGTAACGTGGCAGCTGATGCTACTATAGACCAAGGTTGTTACAGTATACTACTCTTGATACGCCAGCCCGGGTGCCCTAGGCAAAAGGTTTCAATAATGACTTATGAAGAACCCTATGAACCCTCCATGTAGCTGGCAAATCAAGTTCATAAGCAAGCGGATTTACTACACGCCTGATGACAAAGCGACCCACGTAATGCGGCGCCAGTTTCAAAGACGGAACCTTCAATTTGAGATTTCTAGAAGACAAATATACCTTCTGTCCCATCCTGTAGGGTTCAGATACTGACAGACTCCTCACACTACGCAACTGCATACGAGCCCCCGTTGCTTCCAGGTTCTTCTGTACTTCTTTCCATACCCCCTGCAGCGCATCTGTGGCGACATCAGCTGCAGGACAGGTAGACCGAGTAAAAATAGCTGTATGGAAGCAAGGATGCTGACTATATATGCACAGGAGTGGAGATACCCCAGTGGAAGAACAAGTACGGTTGTGTAGTGCAAACTCTGCCAACGGCAGGAATTCTGCCCACTGATGAGCCTTTTCGCTCGCAAACAATCGTAAAAATTGCACTAAATCCTGGTTCTTCCGGTCAGTCTGACCATTAGTTTGCGGGTGGAATGCTGACAAGAAGGAAAGCAACTTTCCCAGGTTTCTACAGAAGGCTCGCCAAAATTATGCAATAAACTGAACACCGCGATCAGATACAATGTTCTCGGGAACCCCATGTAGATGAATGATTTCTTTTACAAAAATCTTCTTTAATGCCACGAAATGTGCCAGCTTTGAGAAACGGTCTACAACAACTAGGATAGTGGTGAACTTCTGAGACTCAGGTAGATCAGTGATAAAATCTACCCATAAATGCGACCACGGATGAAAAGGCACCGGTAACGGTCTCAGAGGCCCCTCCGGACGCCGACAACCACTTTTACTGCGCATCCCTTAACAAAGTTGCGGATCTCCCAAGACATGCCTGGCCACCAGTAGTGTCTTGTACAAAGATCCAGAGTCCCCTGAACCCCTGGATGGCCTGCGAGAACAGATGAGTGAGACTCTTCAATGACTCTGACGCGCAAGGTCTCTGGCACAAACCATCTGCCCTTCGGCACCCCCGAGGGAGCGTCCTGCTGACAACTTTGTAGATGAGGAATGAGATCAGATTCTACAGCTGCCATCAGTATACACGGTAATGGGATGCCTTACCCCCTCCAGATGGTGATGCCACTCTTCTAGAGACCACTTAATCGCCAATAACTCACGATTACCCACATCATAGTTACATTCCGCTGAACTGAACTTCCATGAGAAGAACGCACATGGACTATACCCAGGTCTCCCGCTGACTTCCTGAGACAATACAGCCCCTGCCCCTACCTCAGACGCATTGACCTCAATGAAGAGCGGTCGCCACGCTTCAGGCTGTATTAGTACCGGGGCAGCTGTAAACGCCCTTTTGAGATGACTAAAAGCCTCTAGGGCCTCTGGCGACCATCTCACCAAGTAGGCACCCTTCTTGGTAAGATCGGTCAGGGGCTGAGCAATAACAGAATAATTCTTAATGAATCTACGGTAGAAATTTGCAAAACCTAAAAACTGCTGGAGAGCTTTCAGGTTATCTGGTCTGACCCATTGGGAGATTGCTGCCACTTTATCAGACTCCATTTGAATCTCCATGGGTGAAATCATATAACCAAGAAAAGACACTTGTTTAGTACCAAAAATGCATTTCATCAACTTGACAAAAACGGGTCAGACCCAGCCTCAGGTGCCGCACATGTGAATCCCAGTCTGGGGAGTACACCAGAATGTCATCAAGATATATGACCAAAAATACCCCCAGGAAGTCATGGAAGACCACGTTCATAAACCCCTGAAACACAGCGGGGGCATTACAAAGTCTAAAGGGCATGACTAGACATTCAAAATGTCCGAAGAGGTGTTGAACGCGGTCTTCCACTCATCTCCCTTTCGGATGCGAAATTAAATTGTAAGCCCCCCTTAAGTCCAATTTGGAAAACCAGTGGGCCCCTACCACCTGATTTAATAAATCAGGAATCAGGGGCAAGGACCACTGGTTCTTCACTGTAATTTTATTCAAAGCCCGATAATCCACACAAGGCCTCAATGTCCCATCCTTCTTCTCTACAAAGAAGAGACCTGCCGGGGCAGGGTAACTGGATGGCCTGATATGCCGTTTGACCAGAGACTCCAAAATATATGACTTAAGGGCTTTGTGCTCACGCCCAGACAAATTGAAAATGGCTCCCTTAGGGATGGGACTGTCGGGGATCAAATCAATACCGCAGTCCCACTCCCTATGGGGAGGCAAAGTCTCAGACAGTTTCTTGGAAAATGCATCATGAAAATCAGACAAATACTCAGGAATAAGTATGGTATCTGCTGAACACAAGGATATAGTAGCTAAGTGACTATGACAGGACAACCCCCAATGTGTCAATTCCCGAGTGGACCAATCAAATCCGGGATTATGCAGTGCCAACCAGGGCATACCAAGCACTACATAAACAGACATCCTTTCCATTACCAAGAATGACAGATTCTCAGAATGGAGAACACCCACAGTGAACTGTAACATGGGAGCCCTCCATTGTACAACCCCTGCAGACAGAGGGGTAGAATCAATACTTGTGAAGCGTATGGGAATCTTTAACTCCGAGAATTTAGTCGTCAAAGGTCTGACAAAACTTAAACTAATCAAATTGGCGGAATCAACAAAAGCTTGACCGGACCGAGTGAAATTCCGGAAGCCAATCTGAGATGGCACCAACAACTTAGGGAGTACCTGTGATCCTAGGCGATCCTCCCAAAAATCGCCTAGGATCTGAAGTTTTCCGCCGGGTCAGACTGATGTTGTAGACGCTTCTGAGGATGGGATACCGCCAACCCCGCACGGCCTGGCTCATCAAAAATACCTCCAAGTTCCTGAAAAATCAAATCAACTGACTGCAGGCAAGCTGAACTCTCGGGTAAGGAGTAGGCCCATGTCTGGGGGGAACCCCAAAGTAAGGACATAATCAATCCAACTTTCTGGGATTCTGAGCCGAAGGAGCAGGGCCGCATCTGAAAATACAATCTACATGCCTGCTGAAAAACAAAAAACTTGCTTCTCTTCCCTGAAAATACCTCAGGAAGCGGACACTTGGGCTCAGGAATAGAAGGGGCGGTAGAAACATGCACTAACTCCCGCTGCTCCTGGGCCACCATACGACCGAACAGGTCTTGGATCAGGACCACTAAATCCTGCAGCTGACTTGCGAGGGTACTCATGGCCTTCATAGGAGTGCAATTTTAAGGGCCAGTTATTATGTTACGGTATACTACCCTTGATATGCCAGCCCGGGTGCCCTAGATCTCACCCACAACCCCTGTCCCTGCCTACTTTCTCCACTCCTGGCTAACCCCAACGGGCAACTGGGCGGCGATCCCTACTCTCACTAGGGACCGAAAAAGGGAAACTGGTGTACCTGGATGGAAAAGGTAGAATACTGACAGAAAAGGCAGATGTAAATAACCAACACGAGCAATACTAAGCAGAACTGAGGCAGATGGAAAAACCTGGCAAATAATAGCAAAGTATAGAAGACAAGATAACAGAAGCAGGAGACCAACCGAGGCAGACTAGCTAGCACACTGAGGGAAACCAAAAACTTGCAGTGATTGTCAGTCTCTGCCCAACCTTTAAACAAAACCCTCCGCCCAGGGGCTGAGAGAGGGAGACAGCCAACTCCCAACAGAACATAATAAAAGGGAGCTCGTGCAAGGCAACTGCACTCACAGGTGCCGCTCGCCACCAACACCACGCCGCTCACGCCGGCCAGGCACCCGTGCCACCGGCAGCCGGACAACCAGCCGGGGGGATGCGCCCCGACCACGGGACCCCGCATACCGCCGCCCCGGGAGGACCAGCAACCACCGTATGGTAACAAAGGTGCTGTACCGGAGAAAGTGAGCAGAGGCATAGTCAGACAATCAGGGTCAGGACAGGCAGCAAAACTTCAGAAAGAAGAACAAACTGGAGGTTAGCACACGGAATGGGTTCAGCATGGTACAACAAGCCAGAGCTTGGCAGCAGACAAACACATGGTCCGTATAACAAGTCTATGTCAGGAACGGAAAATATAACAAAGTCAGAAATAGCTAAAGTCAGGAACACACAGAATAGCATCTTAAGCAGGACCAAAAGACCAAAAACTCAGGCACACTGCATAGGAGGAGAATGTCTGATGTAGCTAAGGGTACTGCATGATTGGCAGGGGAAGCATTAGCAAAGTGTGTGCAGACCCTTTAAGAGCACCAGCATGTGAATGCCCTCCAGACTGCTGAAATACAATGTAGTTTCTGCCCCTGTGGTAAATTGCAGCAGTGTTCAATAAAATGGTACATGTAAATGTACTCTGGTGTTTTTCTTTGGAAACTACCGGAGGGTCCTATTGCTAAGTGGGGTCACATAAGGAGTCTTATTACTAAATCAGACCACAGCAGGCACATTATTATTATGGTGGGCACTGAAAAGTTAATTAGTGGTTGCAGCAGGTAGACAGGGAGTGTGTGCAGAGGCGAGTCGTGGCTGAAAGTACTCTCAAGGGTGGTCTGGACTCAGAAAGAAGAAAAAAAATACGGATGACTCCAAAAAGAGACATCACCTGTAATCACTGCAGGTAACTGCGCTGTAATCACTATCACTGTGTGGAGGCAATATTTTAGTATATTATATGCTAACTGCATTATTTAAAGGTATACAAAAGCTGATCCACTGTATCTAAGCCTGTCGCATTATAAAGGTTATCTTTAAAAACAGATTATATATATATATATGTAGATATATAGATAGATAGATAGATAGATAGATAGATAGATAGATAGATAGATAGATAGATAGATAGATAGATAGATAGATAGATAGATAGATAGATAGATAGATAGATAGATAGATAGATAGGAGGGGAGTTCTAGTGCTTTATTTATTCACTGAGCTTACTTCTGGTATTGTATTTATGTTATGGGCTTGGTTCTGGTGCTGCATACATATTATGAGCTTGCTGCTGGTGTTATGTTTATGTTACAAACTTGATTTTGCTGTTTTATTTGTTATGAGTTTGGTTCTGGTGCTGTATTTATGTACTTGGATTGGTTATGGTACTGTATGTTATGAGCTTGGTTCTAGTGCTGCATTCATGTTATGAGCTTAGTCCTGGTACTGTATTTTTGCCCTGAGTTTAGTTCTAGTACTGTATTTATAAACAGGTTATGGCCACAGTCAGCTGAGTAATTTTTTTTGCGCGCCTGTGTGCCTGCAAAAGATAGGACATTCGTGTCTACAATGTGCTGGTAAGGTTTGTGCTGTGCATAAAGACATCGTATGATGTTCCGTTAATCTCCACAGGGAGTCCACTCATCACTGAACACTGTGACACCACTGCCATAATATAAAGTGATGATAGGACTACCCACGAGGATGAAAGAATGCCCTCCCACAGCTGTCAATGACTGGCTGAGCACTGCCTCTGATTGGCTGAGTGCTGTGACCAATCACAGGCAGCACTCAGCTGTCATTCAATGAATAGCTGAGTGCTGCCTCTGATTGGTCACACCGCTTAGCCAATCAGAGGCAGCGCTTTCTGGAGGCAGGAATTTTTCAATCCTCAGCCACCAGATTACAGATGAAGACTAATAGGGACAGAGAGAAGAGACGGACAGCGCTTCTAGGTGAGTTAAATTTTTATTTTGTTCTTAACAGCTAGGGATGATTTTTTCGGGGTAGGGCTTATTTTTCTCGTTCCACCACCTCACCCCCAAAAATCATCGCTGCAGGGTTATCTTCAGCCCATTGCTTTCAATAGGGCAGCAGCACCAGCCCCATTGAAAGTAATAGGGTAGCATCGTGGTCCTCTGCCACAGCTGTGACAGATGTGGCAGGGGATTCTTTCATCCCCACAGGGAGTCCCCTCATCACTGAACACTGTGACAGTGCTGTCACAATGTTCAGTGATGAGGTGACTCCCCATGGGGATAAAAGTAACATCACACAATGTCTTTACTTGCAGCACAGACCTTACCGGCATGCAATATAGGCACACATGTCCTATCTTTTGCAGGTGTGAGTATTTTACGCCTCTAAAAAAAAAGGAAATGTGAACACTGCATAGGAAACCAATGGTTCTAATAGACGTGATTTTTTTTTCGCACATAGTCGCACAAAAAAAAAATCACTCATCTAACCGCGGCCTAAGAAGGACATGGTTGGGCTGGCTACTCAGGGGTTGGTCTGGCTAATAGCCACACAATTTTGCTAGTAATTTGCATGGCCCTGGCTTGTCTGGGTGCTGCCAGCTGCATTGTGTTCCCCCCTCACCCTATAGGTGGCTTTAAACGAGCGTGTATTTTGTGCGTGCATACACATGCACAAAAACACGCATCTATTAGCCCCAATGCATTCACTAGCCCCAATGCATTTGCCCGTCATTCATTCGGGGAGAGCTGCCTGTGATTGGCTGAGCACCTCAGCCAATCACACTCAGCTCTTTCAGATCAGCACTGATAGATCAGCACTACAGAGCAGGGGACAGCAGGAGAAGACGCGGCTGAGCCCCGGCAGCTGAAGGGAGGTGAGTATCTATTTTTTCATTTTTTTATAGCAGTTTTACTGGATTTTCAGGGAAGGGCTTATATTTAAAGCCCTTCCCTGAAATCAATTGATGGGGTGCCGGCAGCAGAATCCTTGACCGCAGCTGTCAGTTGAGAATTGAAGAATTCCTCTGCTGAATCTGTCACAGATGTGGCAGATGTAGCAGCAGGGAATTCTTTTTACTAGCAGGGATGAAGGAAACATCTGCCGCATGCGGCAGATGTGTTCTTCATCCCCGCAGGGGACACAGCAGCGGCAGAGAGGTATGTTTATTTATTTATTTTTTACACTAAAATTTTTGTTTTTCAGGGAAGTGCTTATATGTAAAGCCCTTCCCTGAAAAAGAATGCAGGGGTGCCGGCAGACCATTGTTTTCAATGGAGCTGCCGGCAGCAGCCGCGGCTCCTTTGAAAACAATGCACGGATGTGCATTCACGCGTGTTTTTGCACGTACATGGGTGCGCACTTATGTACACACAAAAACATGCTCGTGTGAAACCACCCTAAGAGTGTAATGGATTTGCTGTGGATTTTCCAAAGTTAAAAAATCAGCAGCACATCTGTGTCAAAATCCACACCACAATAAATGTCAAAGTCCACACATTCATTTACATTTTGGCACGGATATGACTTGGATTTTATCCACTGCAGAAAATCCACAGTAAAATCCACCAAGTGTGAATAAACCCTAAGGGTGGGCCACACTTCTTATGGGCTGGTGTTTTGTGCTTGCCCCCTATGCTAAAATTTGCTATCCACCCCGGTGCAACATTGTGCTTGGCTGGTAAAACAGCAGCTCATCTTTGTTGCCTGAGATGACAACCCAGCACTGTCTTACCTAGTGTTTCTTATTATGATAGGGTAAGCGGGCACCAAAAAAACTTGCATCGGGCACCATTTGACCTAAGGCTGGCCCTGGTTATTCCTTTGCCACTGACAGCCTGATTGGAAGTAGTAGAGTTGAAACATCTGCTTGAAGTCCATTGTTCTAAAGAAAGAAATAACATATAAAGCTGAAGCAAACTTTAGGCCAGTTTAGGGCCATGTTGCTCTTATTGTCTATTATGTTATTTTGCAATTAAATGACTTTACTGCATATTCACTATATTAGCATACATTTAAAATAACATTTCCTTATCATATACAGAACATTCCTTGTAGGTTCATACTGGAAATTCAGCTCAGTTCAGCTCTTGCTTTCTCTTCTCTGCATATTTAGTATTTTTACTGAGCCACAGTGTGAATTCAAGACGCAGTTCATGGCTTTCCTTAGCAACTTCCACATTTGTCTCTCGCCCACATTCCTTCCACCCACGTATTCACATTATTAATATGGTAATTATATACCCAAATACAAAACACTAGATACTGATTTTTAAAGAACAGGTTTACTACAGAACAGCTATAATAAAATGACACTCAATGAAAACAGACAATTATGGAAAGAGAATGCTCTGTATTGTACATTGACTAATGCCTACAAAATAGCACTAAATTAAGCCTATGAATGTCCGCTTCAATCACATGAAAGATGTGACTAGAATTGTAAGGCTCTTCTCTCTGATTTTCAATATGTTTAGAATATTTCATCTAACTTTCTGCAGAACAGAATACTTAATTACATAGTATTGATTTTATATCTGCAGGATATACAATCCGGCATACAAATGCAGTTCTTGAATGCAAAAATCCATGTCTGTACTATACGGTGCAAGATCAATAAAGCTTTTCATGAATGGCTGAGGACCCGTCCCTGACAAGGCACTAAGACTTAAAGGGGTTGTCCCGCGGCAGCAAGTGGGTCTATACACTTCTGTATGGCCATATTAATGCACTTTGTAATGTACATTGTGCATTAATTATGAGCCATACAGAAGTTATAAAAAGTTTTTTACTTACCTGCTCCGTTGCTAGCGTCCTCGTTCCCATGGAGCCGACTAATTTTCGCCCTCCGATGGCCAAATTAGCCGCGCTTGCGCAGTCCGGGTCTTCTCCTGTCTTCAATGGGGCCGCTCGTGCAGAATGCCGGCTCCGTGTAGCTCCGCCCCGTCACGTGCCGATTCCAGCCAATCAGGAGGCTGGAATCGGCAATGGACCGCACAGAAGAGCTGCGGTCCACGGAGGGAGCAGACCCCGGCGGCCATCTTCAGCAGGTGAGTATGAAGACGCCGGACCGCCGGGATTCAGGTAAGCACTCTCCGGTTTGTTTTTTTAACCCCTGCATCGGGGTTGTCTCGCGCCGAACGGGGGGGGGGGGGTTAAAAAAGAAAAAAAACACGTTTCGGCGCGGGACAACCCCTTTAAGGCCCAGTCCACACTAGTGCTCACAAAGCACACTATTATAGTTCGTATAGGTCATAGGAGTTGATTTATTTCAACATTCCATTAAGGAGACAACCTCATATTAACAATCTGTAATCTGGAAGCAATGCAATATGATTCATAATTAGAGATGAGCGAGCGTACTCGGAAAAGCACTACTCGCTTGAGTAATTTGCTTTATCCGAGTATCGCTGTGCTCGTCCCTGAAGATTCGGGTGCCGGCACGGAGCGGGGAGCTGCAGGGGAGAGCGGGGAGGAACGGAGGGGAGATCTTTCTCTCCCTCTCTCCCGCCCGCTCTCCCCTGCTCCCCGCTGCGACTCACCTGTCAGCCGCAGCGGCACCCGAATCTTCAGGGACGAGCACAGCGATACTCGGATAAAGCCAATTACTCGAGCGAGTAGTGCTTTTCCGAGTACGCTCGCTCATCTCTATTCATAATGTAATCAGAGTATGAATCCATATTATGCCCATTCACACTTACACTCGTCTAAAGGCCTTAGTACTCTTGAATGCATTTTATGCATAAGTTCTCAACCTAGGTGCCCCTAGCCTTTCTGCCGACTAAGGCAAATAGCGAAATGATCCCCCCCCCCCCCCGCCCTTGCAGCCACCACCAAAATTATCCCTAAACTAATAATCCAATATCTATTATTGTAGTTATTAACAGTAGAATAGTTCATTACATAAATACAGCCCCCAAACCAACATCATGACAGTATAAGAACAAAGCCAACCTCAGAACCAAGATCACTAAAGAGATAAACTGTACAGTCAAGTCAGCCCCGGCTATTTAAGTTTGTACTTCCTAATATGACCTAACCACTAAAGTATGATGAGTGTTGTCAGCTCACAAACGAGAATGCTACTACCCATAATCACACTACAGACCATACAGTAACTACATGACTGATCAGAAACAGCCAGTGGCAGAATAAACAATTATACAGTGACTCACACATTTCTAATTGGCATTGGCATTTTCTTCTCCATCCAGTCCAGACTGACATGACAACTTGTCTCTTCAGTGCTTGCCACACAGACATTTTTGGTTCTTTGCTTTTTCATATCCGTAATCCCTATGATAAACTTTTAATAGTGCTAGACATGGTTTCCCCTAAATACTGTCTAAGGGTGGCTTCACATGAGCGTCTGCGTACATAGGTGCGTACATAGATGCGCACCCCTGTACGCGCAAAAACACGTGTGTATGAAGGTCCATGCATTGCCTTCAATGGTCCCGCGGCTGCTGCCGGTGGCTAAATTGAAGGCAGTGGTCTGCTGGCACCCTGTAATTGTTTTTCAGGGAAGAGCTTTAAATATAAGCCCTTCCCTGAAAACAAGAATTTTAGTGTAAAAAAAACGTACCTGTCCGCCGCTGCCATGTCCCCGCGGGAATGAAGAACACATCTGCCACATGTGGCAGATGTTTCTTTCATCCCCACGAGGAAAAAGAATTCCTGCTGCACCTGCCACATCTATGACAAATGCAGCGAAGGAATTCTTCATCCCTGCGGGGAATAAAGAATTCCCTATCACAGCTGTCACAGATGACAGCTGCGGTGGGGGATCCAGCTGCTGGCATCCTGTAATTGCTTTTTCTGGGAAGGGCTTTAAATATAAGCCCTTCCCTGAAAAACAGGAAAAAATGGGGTTGAAAAAAAAAAATCATACTGACCTTCCTTCACCTGCAGGGGCTCAGCCGCATGCTCTCTGCACTGTCCCCAGCTCTCCAATGCAGTTCTTTTAGCAGGTGGGGATTTAAAATCCCTGCCTGGTGAAAGAGCTGCTTCTGATTGGCTGAGGCGCTCAGCCAATCACAGGCAGCTCTCGTCTCTAATTAATTCAGCGAGAGCTGTCTGTGATCGCTGAGGTGCCAATTATGGGGTGTCGGCAGACCATTGTCTTCAATGGAGCCACCAAGAGCAGCCGCGGCTCCTTCGAAGACAATGCGTGCAGTCCCTATGGTGCACGCATGTCCTATCTTTGCAGGCACACGCCTGTAAAGCAGGGACATGTGCACACACCATAGGGAATGCATTGGTTCTAATAGAAGCACACATAATAGTATGCATGCAAAAAAACACGCTCGTGTGAAGCCACCCTAACATTGCAACTCAGGGCACCCCTGAACAAAATACTGAACCCCTGTAGTAAATAAAGAACCATACTGTCGCCTGTAGTAATAAAAAGCTGTATTGTCTTCCTGTAGTTATACCGATATTGTTTCCCTGCAGTAATATATAGCCACACTGTCCCTTCTTTAGTAATAAATAGCTGTGATGTCCCTTGTAGTAATAAATAGCTGTAATGTCCCTTGTAGTAATAAACAGCTGTAATGCCCACTTCATGAATAAATAGCCACAATTAACTTTAAACTCTACCATAAAGGATCATCAGGTTTAAGCGGCAGCCCATTTAGCCTAAGCAGGTAGCAGCTCTTCTGCAAAGTGCTGCCCCCCTGCAATAGGGAATGGGCACCGCCTGTGGCAGAGGGCTGAACTTGCCTCATAGACGAGGTGCCATGATTGTAAAGCTAAGTACAGTATACAAATACCAGAACTACTAGTTAGCACTTGCATGAGGTATTTTGATAGCATTTTAAGTTGTTCTTCTCTAAATAGGCTCCACTATCTTGTACATTAGTTCCTAAAAATAAATCAGTTTATTTGCTCTTTTAAATAATATTTAAATGTACAATTGAATCCTTTTTTTACAGGAGTGGTAGAGTTGAAATTGTCATTGTAATCTTTCTTTTGTGCACAATGACAACTCAAATAACTAAATTCATTTACCTGAAGTTCTATGGAAAAGTAGTGATAACACTCAGGACTGCTGCATCTGCACCTGCTACTCCAAAAACAGGTAGCAACAAGTTCAGAGCAAGATTTTGTACTTGTGCAGCCAAGGGAATTTTTCCTTATGGAATCCAGCTAATTACAGTGTCGATGTTGGTTACAAATTCTCCTAGACTTTTGAGTACAGTATCTAAATCATGGATTACATTTACTCTGCAGTAACATCAATACATTAGAGATTCTACCTGTTTATAACCAGAGGAAGAACAAGGTATCAAAGCAATAAGAAATAGAATTGATGCCTATGTTTTATTGGGTTTTTGCCTGCAAAAATAAAAAAATAGTCTATGATTGGCATTGGCAAATAAATAATGCTACTATAATTGTACACTTACTTTATATGGGAGCAAAGATAGGTATAAGATTCTACATAGTGTGTTGGTTTAATGGTAAAAGCCCATTCAAAGAGAGTTTCACTCAACTTTGAGGTGTCTTAGAATAGATATATATACCCAAAGAAATAGTTACGGCCCATAATGCAGCTAACTGTCATCCATCTTTTGTTCAGGCATGGTTGTATCGGAAAGCAAGAGGTAGAAAGTTAGAAAAGGTAGCAAAGAGCCCCAGTCTTGTCTGAGGTCTCCAAAATTACAAAGGGAAACCCGTAATGATACAAGATCCTCTTCTGTTCCAGATGACAGGTGAGTGGGCGGATGGTTGCTTATTATTGTAGCATGTATTGGGTGAGTTTAAAAAGTAGGTATAGCTAGGGCTTCTCTTCACTAAAGGTAACGTTTCATTAGTCTAGGACACTCCTATGGGAGCAGAACGGACAAAGCAATTACAGAGACTGAGAAGGTTGTAGTCTTATTAGTCTCCTTCCAAGATAGCCATTAAACTCAGGAAGAATCTTTAAGGAGGGAGGTGTATTTTGTTTTATATAGGTATACCAGAATTTATGTGCTGATTAATATATTCCTATATGGGTCAGAGCTCCATATTTTCTGAAAAAAAGTTCCAAACACCCTGTTTTCTTTCACACAGCCACAAAGTTAAATTACAAAATTGTAGACGCGCAGACACCATTAGGGGCATTTAAATAGAATATGTCATCTACTTTTATGCCTATAAGCTAAGCTTTTGGGCTAAAATTAGGTGACCCACTGAGTAAGTGTTATACTTACACCTCCCCCCTCCCCTCCCCTTCATTCTTCCAGTGTCGGCACTGGAACCACAGCTAAATGCATTGAGCAGTGCTGCTAAGTAGTGCAGCCATTCTAATTCTATAATGGGCAGACCGCGTAGCAGCGCTGTTCAATGCACTGCAGCAGTGGCTTACAAGTGCTGACAACAGGAGAACGACTGGGAAGGTAAGTGAAAATTACATTCCTGGATTCCACAGGTCACATACTTTAAGCCCATAAGCTTATTTTATAGGGCTAAAACTAGGTGACAGAGTCTCTTTAAAGGGGTTGTCCACTTATAAACAACTGATGGCATATCATTAAAATAGGCCATCAGCAGGGGTCTACCAGCTGGGATCGCCATGGATCAGCAGTTCCCTGATCCATTGCACTAATGCACTGTACTTATTTCTGCAGGAAGCAGACAGCTCTATTCCCACTGTAGTGGACAGGCTTGGTATTACACACAAAAATCCCAGTCACTTCAAAGGGAATTTTACTTGCAATACCAAGCCTAGCCACTGCAGTGGGATCAGAGCTGTCTCCTTCCTGCAGAAATCAGTTCAGTGCATGAGCACACCAGCCAGGTGTACAATTGATTGGCAGGGATCCTGGATATCAACCCCCCACCAATCTACTATTGTTAGCCTACCCTAACAATAGTAGTAACATAGTATGTTAGGCTGAATGAAGACAATGTTTATCTAGTTCAGCCTATTTCAACCCCTCTAGGTGATCCAGAGGAAGGCAAAACCCCCAAGAGGCAGAAGCCAATTAGCCCATTTGGGGGAAGATTCCTTCCCGACTCCATAATTGCAATCAGAATATTTCCCGGATCAACCTTTAATTGTTCCTACCTGACTGTAAGACCCGGAACTACAAACCCGCTGATCCCCTAATGTCTATCCTGTAATATCCTTCTGCTCGAGAAAAACATCTAGTCCCCTCTTAAACTCCTCAGTAGACCATCACTAGTTAAAGGGGTTGTCCCGCGAAAGCAAGTGGGTCTATACACTTCTGTATGGCCATATTAATGCACTTTGTAATATACATTGTGCATTAATTATGAGCCATACAGAAGTTATCAGAAATTATTCACTTACCTGCTCCGTTGCTAGCGTCCTCGTCTCCATGGTGGCGTCTAATTTTCAGCGTCTAATCTCCCGATTAGACGCGCTTGCGCAGTCCGGTCTTCTTCTTTTCTGAATGGGGCCGCTCGTGCCGGAGAGCGGCTCTGTGTAGCTCCGCCCCGTCACGTGCCGATTCCAGCCAATCAGGAGGCTGGAATCGGCAATGGACCGCACAGAAGCCCTGCAGTCCACCGAGGGAGAAGATCCCGGCGGCCATCTTCACCAGGTAAGTAAGAAGTCACCGGAGAGCGGGGATTCAGGTAAGCACTGTCCGGTTTTCTTTTTTTACCCCTGCATCGGGGTTGTCTCGCGCCGAACGGGGGGGCTGTTGAAAAAAAAAAACCCGTTTCGGCGCGGGACAACCCCTTTAACAAATGGACAACCCCTTTAAGAGCATAGTGCAGATAAGCTCAGTGAAAACTGTATAGATATGTATTCACTAAAATATGCCAAGTGATAAACGCACGCTCTGGCTTTCCAAAGGTTTGTAGCCATCCTATTGCTGTAATGTAATAAGTTACATTTTTTGGTTTACATACGTTTTTATTTATTTATTTTTTCTTTGAAACATGCAAGGTTGTATAAACAGTATAATCCTAATGCAGTAACAGGGGGCAAATGCTAGAAGAGTCGATTAAACTTAATAGGCAATGAATTGCGGAATATAGAATTTCTACTCTAGTGCAAAAGTTACATTTTTTAAGTGGCTTATAAACCTGTTAATACAAAATCTTGCATATTTTCAACTCAGATGGTTTTATTCTTGGAAACACGAGAAAAAAAAGCCATGTGGGAAAAATAAGTGTATGCTTAGCTG
Source organism: Eleutherodactylus coqui (assembly GCF_035609145.1). NCBI lineage: Eukaryota > Metazoa > Chordata > Amphibia > Anura > Eleutherodactylidae > Eleutherodactylus > Eleutherodactylus coqui. The sequence goes on from NC_089841.1 coordinate 229,781,782, forward strand.
AACTATTCAACCGGAAAAAAACAAACAGAAATGAAAAACCGTAAGAGCAATGATAACAGCAGATGTGTAAGAGAATCCACCACAGACGATGATATGGCTCAAAGTCTCACACAGAAAATTATCTTTTATTGAATCTGGCAACTCAAACATAAACAGCTTTTTTTCAGCAAACAACCTAAATCTCTTCTTTAAGACAACACATATGGCCAGCAGGATACAGTCTATAAAAGCAGCATACGTTTGCTAGAGCAAGAGCAGCAATCTAATATACGTGTTACAATTTGTCATCCAGGGAATGATAATTTTCCACAACTGATGTTATGTTGAGGAGCAGTACGCCTTATGGTCGATCAGCAGGTATGTGCTCAACTAGACAGACTAATGCTTGGCTAGATCTCTCGCTATTCAATTATCAATGTCTAATACCCATATGTGTAGAGAGCAAACTTTCTTCAGTCATTAGAAATGTAGAAACCATCTGTTATGTGTGCACAGCCAACTAGATATTATATTTGTTGGTTCCACATAAACTGCACGCACAACTTTTCTAACTATGTTTCATTATAAGTGCTTCAAGTCTACCAAAATTCCGAATGAGGAATAGCATACAGCTCTCAAGAGGCTCTTATATAATGAAGAAAGAGAAAAAACAAACTGTCAGAAAAAGGAGATCCGCGCTCACAGAAAAAAAGGACTGAGGACAAATTCACGTGTAGACAGTGGTGAGATGAAACACTTACTTGGAAGGAGGGGGGTATGATGTACAGATGCCCCCTCCTCAGAGTGTCCACCACAAGGTATAAAGCTAAGCTTCAAGTCACCAGATGATTCTCCAGTCGTTAAGATCAAACAGAACTTTTAATACGGCAACGCGTTTCGGTGCAGAATAAAGCACCTTTCTCAAGCCATTAACATATAAAACAATATACAATGCAGATATTTATACACAGTTAAGAACAGACAATTAAGAAAAGACATACCCCTCCCATGTTCATCTGTGCTGTGTGTCCAGCATTCCCCAGGCTGGGCGTGCACTGATGACATCAGCGGCACCATGTGATCCGGGCGTGCACTGATGACATCAGCGGCACCATGTGATCTGATAGCCGTACTTTATATGTACTAATCAAGTATCTAAGATGAGACATTAATTTAAGCTAACTCACACTAATGTCAGAGAGTGAAGTAACGTTTCAGTAGTACTCAAATGCAATAATCTAATTGCCGGGCGGGAGGGGAGGGGGAGGAGCCTTCCTTGGGTCATTAGCTAAGTGCCCTGGCTCTTTTGGCACCTAAGATCAACCCATTCAATTGTATCTAGTGCTTCTTCCTCCCTAACCAGACTCCAAGGTATTTTCAAAAGTCTATTTGACTATCAATCTATTTTTTGTTGAATCTTGATAATTTAACATAAAGCAAGGTTACATTAGGCTGGTGTAAATAATCAAGTGGGTCATGCCACACAGATGAGTCCAGGTGGGTACAAGTAGCAATTCAGATTCTCATTAGGACGACAATTGAAAGGAGAAACACTACAGTGATAGGCCTAACTATTAAAAATATACTGAAATCTTGCTGTTTTCACTCTGTCACATTCTATTCTGTAGAGAAAACTTTTCAGCTATCATCACAGGCAGGATTACAACGAAAGGTGACACCTATATAAAGATAACATAGGATATATCATTCAAAATAGGTGACGGTCACAGGTTACCTCCCCTACCCCTGTACATGTCACAGAGCATGCCTATAACACACTCCCATAGAAGTGAAAGCACTTGACTACAGTTTCCTACATGCTATTTGACCAGTGTAAGGACATTTCTCAATGCTGCTAATGGCAACTCAGGCAATATAGCAGCCCCCATAATGATGTACAGAAAACAGAATTCAAAATCTACAATCAGAAAATAAGAACTTTAGAAGAATGGAATATGTTCACTATCTGGTTTTAGTTAGAAAATAAATAGGTAATACATCTCATTTACCTGAAGAACAATACAGGAAGAATGTAAGCTACTCCCAGTACATAACTCTCATCTTAAAGATCTGGGTTCTACCAAGCGGGCTAAACCCTTTATATAACTGTTGACAATACCCTCACCCCACCTAACATACACAGGTGACCCAAGTGTGCTTGTGTTCTCATTGGGATAAGAGTAGGAATTAGAGATGAGCGAGCACCAAAATGCTCGGGTGCTCGTTACTCGGGACGAAATTATCGCGATGCTCGAGGGTTCGTTTCGAGTAACGAACCCCATTGAAGTCAATGGGCTACCCGAACATTTTTGTATTTCGCCGATGCTCGCTAAGGTTTTCATGTGTGAAAATCTGGGCAATTCAAGAAAGTGATGGGAACGACACAGCAACGGATAGGGCAGGCAAGGGGCTACATGTTGGGCTGCATCTCAAGTTCACAGGTCCCACTATTAAGCCACAATAGCGGCAAGAGTGGGCCCCCCCCCTCCCAAAAACTTTTACTTCTGAAAAGCCCTCATTAGCAATGCATACCTTAGCTAAGCACCACACTACCTCCAACAAAGCACAATCACTGCCTGCATGACACTCCACTGCCACTTCTCCTGGCTTACATGCTGCCCAACCGCCCCCCCTCCCCCCCACAGCGCACACCAAAGTGTCCCTGCGCAGCCTTCAGCTGCCCTCATGCCACGCCACACTCATGTCTATTTAGAAGTGCGTCTGCCATGAGGAGGAACCGCAGGCACACACTGCAGAGGGTTGGCACGGCTAGGCAGCGACCCTCTTTAAAAGGGGCGGGGCGATAGCCCACAATGCTGTACAGAAGCAATGAGAAATAGAATCCTGTGCCACCGCCATCAGGAGCTGCACACGTGGGCATAGCAATGGGGAACCTATGTGCCACACACTATTCATTCTGTCAAGGTGTCTCTGCATGCCCCAGTCAGACCGGGCTTTTTAATTCATAGACACAGGCAGGTACAACTCCCTATTGTGAAGTCCCTGTCGACCGACAGCATGGGTGGCTCCCTGGAACCCACCGGCGATACACAAAAATATCCCATTGCATTGCCCAACACAGCTGAGGTAGTAATGTCGTGCTTAATGCAGGTGGGCTTCGGCCCACACTGCATGCCCCAGTCTGACTGTGCTTCTTCACAAGTGGAAACAGATGCATTTATAATTCCCTGTGGACCCACAGCATGGGTGGGTGCCAGGAAGCCACCGGCGGTACATAGAAATATCCCATTGCATTGCCCAACACAGCTGAGGTAGTAATGTCGTGCTTAATGCAGGTGGGCTTCGGCCCACACTGCATGCCCCAGTCAGACTGGGGTTCTTTACAAGTGGACACATGTAGGTTAAACTCCGTGTGCACCTACAGCATGGGTGGCTCCCTGGAACCCACCGGCGATACACAAAAATATCCCATTGCATTGCCCAACACAGCTGAGGTAGTAATGTCGTGCTTAATGCAGGTGGGCTTCGGCCCACACTGCATGCCCCAGTCTGACTGGGGTTCTTTACAAGTGGAAACAGATGCATTTATAATTCCCTGTGGACCCACAGCATGGGTGGGTGCCAGGAAGCCACCGGCGGTACATAGAAATATCCCATTGCATTGCCCAACACAGCTGAGGTAGTAATGTCGTGCTTAATGCAGGTGGGCTTCAGCCCACACTGCATGCCCCAGTCAGACTGGGGTTCTTTACAAGTGGACACATGTAGGTTAAACTCCGTGTGCACCTACAGCATGGGTGGCTCCCTGGAACCCACCGGCGATACACAAAAATATCCCATTGCATTGCCCAACACAGCTGAGGTAGTAATGTCGTGCTTAATGCAGGTGGGCTTCGGCCCACACTGCATGCCCCAGTCTGACTGGGGTTCTTTACAAGTGGAAACAGATGCATTTATAATTCCCTGTGGACCCACAGCATGGGTGGGTGCCAGGAAGCCACCGGCGGTACATAGAAATATCCCATTGCATTGCCCAACACAGCTGAGGTAGTAATGTCGTGCTTAATGCAGGTGGGCTTCGGCCCACACTGCATGCCCCAGTCAGACTGGGGTTCTTTACAAGTGGACAGATGTAGTAACAACTCGCTGTGGACCCACAGCATGGGTGGGTGCCAGGAAGCCACCGGCGGTACATAGAAATATCCCATTGCATTGCCCAACACAGCTGAGGTAGTAATGTTGTGCTTAATACAGGTGGGCTTCGGCCCACACTGCATGCCCCATTCAGACTGGGGTTCTTTACAAGTGGACAGATGTAGTAACAACTCGCTGTGGACCCACAGCATGGGTGGGTGCCAGGAAGCTACCGGCGGTACATAAATATATCCCATTGCATTGCTCAACACAGCTGAGGTAGTAATGTCGTGCTTAATACAGGTGGGCTTCGGCCCACACTGCATGCCCCAGTCAGACTAGGGTTCTTTACAAGTGGACACATGTAGGTTAAACTCCGTGTGCACCTACAGCATGGGTGGCTCCCTGGAACCCACCGGCGATACACAAAAATATCCCATTGCATTGCCCAACACAGCGGATGTAACGTCAGCTGTAATGCAGGTGGGCTAAAAATTCATTTGATTACACTGTAGGCGAGGGCCCACAAAAATTGCTGTATCAACAGTACTAATGTACATAAAAAAAATTGGCCATGGCCAACCAAGAGGGCAGGTGAAACCCATTAATCGCTTTGGTTAATGTGGCTTAAGTGGTAACTAGGCCTGGAGGCAGCCCAGTTTAACGAAAAATTGGTTCAAGTTAAAGTTTCAACGCTTTTAAGAGCATTGAAACATATAAAAATTGTTTAGAAAAATTATATGAGTGAGCCTTGTGGCCCTAAGAAAAATTGCCCGTTCAGCGTGATTACGTGAGGTTTCAGGAGGAGGAGCAGGAGGAGAAGGAGGAATATTAGACACAGATTGATGAAGCAGAAATGTCCCCGTTTTGGATGGTGAGAGAGAACGTAGCTTCCATCCGCGGGTGCAGCCTACGTATTGCTTACGTATCGCTGCTGTCCGCTGGTGGAGAAGAGAAGTCTGGGGAAATCCAGGCTTTGTTCATCTTGATGAGTGTAAGCCTGTCGGCACTGTCGGTTGACAGGTGGGTGCGCTTATCCGTGATGATTCCCCCAGCCACACTAAACACACTCTCTGACAAGACGCTAGCCGCAGGACAAGCAAGCACCTCCAGGGCATACAGCGCGAGTTCAGGCCACGTGTCCAGCTTCGACACCCAGTAGTTGTAGGGGGCAGAGGCGTCACGGAGGACGGTCGTGCGATCGGCTACGTACTCCCTCACCATCCTTTTACAGTGCTCCCGCCGACTCAGCCTTGACTGGGGAGCGGTGACACAGTCTTGCTGGGGAGCCATAAAGCTGGCAAAGGCCTTGGAGAATGTTCCCCTGCCTGCGCTGTACATGCTGCATGATCTCTGCGCCTCCCCTACTACCTGGCCCTCGGAACTGCGCCTTCTGCCACTAGCGCTGTCGGATGGGAAGTTTACCATCAGTTTGTCCACCAGCGCCCTGTGGTATAGCATCATTCTCGAACCCCTTTCCTCTTCGGGAATGAGAGTGCAAAGGCTCTCCTTATACCGTGAATCGAGCAGTGTGTACACCCAGTAATCCGTAGTGGCCAGAATGCGTGTAACGCGAGGGTCACGAGAAAGGCATCCTAACATGAAGTCAGCCATGTGTGCCAGGGTACCTGTACGCAACACATGGCTGTCTTCACTAGGAAGATCACTTTCAGGATCCTGCTCCTCCTCCTCTTCCTCCTCCTCAGGCCATACACACTGAAAGGATGACAGCCCAGCAGCATGTGTACCCTCACCAGTGGGCCAAGCTGTCTCTTCCCCCTCCTCCTCATCCTCCTCATGCTCCTCAACGCGCTGAGATATAGACAGGCGGGTGCTCTGACTATCCAGCGACATACTGTCTTCCTCCGGCTCTGTTTCCGAGCGCAAAGCGTCTGCCTTTATGCTTTGCAGGGAACTTCTCAAGATGCATAGCAGAGGAATGGTGACGCTAATGATTGCAGCATCGCCGCTCACCACCTAGGTAGACTCCTCAAATTTTCCAAGGACCTGGCAGATGGCTGCCAACCAGGGCCACTCTTCTGTAAATAATTGAGGAGGCTGACTCCCACTGCGCCGCGCAAGTTGGAGTTGGTATTCCACTATAGCTATACGCTGCTCATAGAGTCTGGCCAACATGTGGAGCGTAGAGTTCCACTGTGTGGGCACGTCGCACAGCAGTCGGTGCACTGGCAGATTAAACCTATGTTGCAGTGTCCGCAGGGTGGCAGCGTGCGTGTGGGATTTGCGGAAATGTGCGCAGAGCTGGCGCACCTTTCCGACCAGGTATGACAAGTGGGGGTAGCTTTTCAGAAAGCGCTGAACCACCAAATTAAAGACATGGGCCAGGCATGGCACGTGCGTGAGGCTGCCGAGCTGCAGAGCCACCACCAGGTTACGGCCGTTGTCACACACGACCATGCCCGGTTGGAGGCTCAGCGGCGCAAGCCAGTGGTCGGTCTGCTCTGTCAGACCCTGCAGCAGTTCGTGGGCCGTGTGACTCTTCTCTCCTAAGCTGAGTAGTTTCAGCACGGCCTGCTGACGCTTGCCCACCGCTGTGCTGCCACGCCGCGTGACACCGACTGCTGGCGACGTGCTGCTGACACATCTTGATTGCGAGACAGAGGTTGCGTTGGAGGAGGAGGAGGAGGAAGGTGCTTTAGTGGAGGAAGCATACACCGCCGCAGATACCACCACCGAGCTGGGGCCCGCAATTCTGGGGGTGGGTAGGACGTGAGCGGTCCCAGGCTCTGACTCTGTCCCAGCCTCCACTAAATTCACCCAATGTGCCGTCAGGGAGATATAGTGGCCCTGCCCGCCTGTGCTTGTCCACGTGTCCGTTGTTAAGTGGACCTTGGCAGTAACCGCGTTGGTGAGGGCGCGTACAATGTTGCGGGAGACGTGGTCGTGCAGGGCTGGGACGGCACATCGGGAAAAGTAGTGGCGACTGGGAACCGAGTAGCGCGGGGCAGCCGCCGCCATCATGCTTTTGAAAGCCTCCGTTTCCACAAGCCTATACGGCAGCATCTGTAGGCTGATCAATTTTGCAATGTGCACGTTTAACGCTTGAGCGTGCGGGTGCGTGGCGTCGTACTTGCGCTTGCGCTCAAACTGTGGCACTAGCGACGTCTGGACGCTGCGCTGAGAGACATTGCTGGATGGGGCCGAGGACAGCGGAGGTGAGGGTGTGGGTGCAGGCCAGGAGACGGTAGTGCCTGTGTCCTCAGAGGGGGGTTGGATCTCAGTGGCAGGTTGGGGCACAGGGGGAGAGGCAGTGGTGCAAACCGGAGGCGGTGAACGGGCATCGTCCCACCTTGTGGGGTGCTTGGCCATCATATGCCTGCGCATGCTGTTGGTGGTGCCTCCCCAGCTGATCTTGGCGCGACAAAGGTTGCACACCACTGTTCGTCGGTCGTCAGGCGTCCCTGTGAAAAACTGCCACACCGTAGAGCACCTTGACCTGTGCAGGGTGGCATGGCGCGAGGGGGCGCTTTGGGAAACAGTTGGTGGATTATTCGGTCTGGCCCTGCCTCTACCCCTGGCCACCGCACTGGCTCGGCCTGTGCCCACACCCTCACTTGGCCCTCCGCGTCCTCGGCCGCGTCCACATCCTCTAGGCCTACCCCTACCCCTCAGCATGCTGTATTACCAGTGATTTGATTTCCCAGGCAGGAAAGAAATTGGCGCAAGGCTGCACTCAACCGTAGCTGGTTGCGTCTGATTTTTTTACGTTCTCCACGCAGCACACACGTACCCAGAGCCCTTAGGACTGACACAGGCAGGGCAAATATACTTTCTTCCCTTTTGTTTAAATGGATAGGCCCACTGCGTCTATTCACTGAATAATAAGTTTAATAACTGTGTTGCGGCCCTGCAAAAGTGTCACAGAACTTTACTGTTGCAGAGTTACTAACTGTGGCAGAGCAGGTATTTCCCAGGCAGGAAAGAAATTGGCGCAAGGCTGCACTCAACCGTAGCTGGTTGCATCTGATTTTTTTACGTTCTCCACGCAGCACACACGTACCCAGAGCCCTTAGGACTGACACAGGCAGGGCAAATATACTTTCTTCCCTTTTGTTTAAAAGGATAGGCCCACTGCGTCTATTCACTGAATAATAAGTTTAATAACTGTGTTGCGGCCCTGCAAAAGTGTCACAGAACTTTACTGTTGCAGAGTTACTAACTGTGGCAGAGCAGGTATTTCCCAGGCAGGAAAGAAATTGGCGCAAGGCTGCACTCAACCGTAGCTGGTTGCGTCTGATTTTTTTGCGTTCTCCACGCAGCACACACGTACCCAGAGCCCTTAGGACTGACACAGGCAGGCCAAATAGAATTTTTTCCCTGCTTTTTACAAGGAACACCCACACTGCGTCTATTCAATGAATAATGTATGTCTTCTGGCCCTGCCTACACAATTCTATCCCTGTAGTATTAATGCCGGGTGCAATGCTCTGCACAGCCGGTTTTGAGGGGGGAAAAAAATGCAACACTGCTAACAGCAGCCTGGACAGTACTGCACATGGATAGATGTGGCCCTAGAAAGGACCGTTGGGGTTCTTGAAGCCTACACTAACTCCTAACACTCTCCCTGCCTAACCCCCACTTCTGTCCCTATTGCAGGGCGCAATGCTCTGCAGATCCAATTTTGGAAAAAAAAAAAAAATACTGTGCTAACACAGTACTGCACACTAGTAGATGTGGCCCTGAGAAGGGCCGTTGGGGTTCTTGAAGCCTACACTAACTCCTAACGCTCTCCCTACAGCAGCTCCAGCACGATAGTACTTTCCCTCAGCTAAGTCACAAGGCATGTGTGGCGAGCCGCGGGAGGGGCCGATTTTTATACTCGGGTGACATCTGATCTTTCCAGCCACTCACAGCAGGGGGGTGGTATAGGGCTTGAACGTCACAGGGGGAAGTTGTAATGCCTTCCCTGTCTTTCAATTGGCCAGAAAAGCGCGCTAACGTCTCAGAGAGGAAACTGAAAGTAACCGGAACACCGCGTGGTACTCGTTACGAGTAACGAGCATCCCGAACACCCTAATATTCGCACGAATATCAAGCTCGGACGAGTACGTTCGCTCATCTCTAGTAGGAATCCATAGCTAGACACCTCTGGTGGCGGCTTATCTACCTTGAGGACAAAAGAATTGGTTATGTTGAAATTCAACATAACATTAGATGGTTGTTGGTTAGTCTGCCAAAATCAGCTGCCAACATTTCTGTAATGTGCATAGCCACTTTAAAGAGTATCAGACGTTTCAGATATTTTTTTTCATAAAAATCTGTCATATGTGTGTACATAAGGGATGACACTATATCTGGCCATTATATGACTTGTAGTCTGCATTTTCACCATTTTACCCTCTGCAGGCTGTATCTCTAAATCTCAGTTCTCTCTGAACTAGTGCAAGGAGTCTTAGCGGTTATGTCTGCGTTGTGTATACTATGCAAACTAAAAATTCCGCTCCTAACTTACTGTAACACACAGAAATAACCACATTGTATGGGACAGTAGAGATGTACTGAGCAATGGTGATATGAACAAACAACAGTAAATAACTCACTATTAGCTCTAACAACATGTCTGTGTTTGTCTCTGCTTCTCTCTATGTTCAGTTTAGTCATGCATAAAACTGGATGACGGATCGACCCGTGCAAAAAGGCAATCGTTCATTTATGAACGTCTGCCTATTAACTGTAAATTAAGGCGGGCGGGCCAGAATGATCCCGGCCGCTCTATCTCCATTCATTCAGCAATGATTGGTTCTGTGTAAGAGTACAAGATTAGAACGATTATCGTTGAGGCAACTTGTGGGGGACGTGCGCCCGACAAGTCATCCTGTCTAAAAGGGCCCTAAGCACAAGTTGTTTAAAAAGTCAGTGACAATTTCAGACCTTCTGTTTTAGACCTTAATACAGTCTATAACTTAAAGGGGTTGTCCCGCGGCAGCAAGTGGGGTTAAACACTTCTGTATGGCCATATAAATGCACTTTGTAATATACATCGTGCATTAAATATGAGCCATACGGAAGTTATATACTTACCCACTCCGGTGCTGGTGTCCCCGTCTCCATGGCAACGACTAAACTTCTGCTCTGGTCGCACGAACAGTCGCACTTGCGCAATGAAGATTCCTCTTCTGGATGGTCCGGGCTCACGAGCTGCATCCAGGCTCCTCCCCCTTCTCAGCGTTATCACGTAGCTCCGCCCCGTCACGTGGTGCCGATCAGCCAATGAGGTGGCTGTAATCGGCAGTGGAGCTCAGAGTGGAGAAGAACATCCACAGGGCACCATGGGAGAAGACCCGCAGCGCACCATGGGAGAAGACCAGCGGTGCACCTTGGGAAATGACGGCGGCCATCTTGGAAGAAGATTTTTATAACTTCATGAAACAGCTTCATGGTGGGTAGAAACGCTCTAAAAAACCGATTTACATGGGTAGTCTGTGATGTTTGCTTAACATGGGGAACTGGGGTGTGACAAATTTTTCGTTTTGGCCGCGGGACAACCCCTTTAATGGTTATCTAAGCCGACAAGTAGAAATGTACAAGGTCAAATATAAAGTTTACTGCTATGCAAGCGAATGGGAAAAAAACTGCAAAGATTTTAAGGCATATGATGGATTATAATTGCGAGAATACCCTATATGAGGCTGACATCCCATACGATTGTAGATTTGAAGCGTGTATGGATTTTGCTGAGGATTTGTGTCCATACCCATAGTGAATACAGTTCCAGACACAGTGATAAGTACAGTGTTATGTATTAAACAATGAAGGGGCTTTACACTCCATTAAACTCATCATCCGTGTTACTAGAAAATGGACCACCAATGAACAAATATCGATGACCATCAATATTAAAATCCCAGACAACCATTTAATATATTTGTGAGAGTAAAACGTATTGAGCAATGCATTTACCAGCGGCATGAGTTTGATTTTGCCTATATCTACTGCAGTAACCACTAGAAAATGTCAGCATTCCACTAGCTAGAAGATTAGCAATTGTTAGCCCGCATTAAATCTCTCAAAGCACTGCATGAGTTGCCCTCCAATAGGATATTGCAAAAATGTCAGAAAATAAGCAGAAACCTTATTGAATGCAATTACTACATCTCAGGCCTAAAAGTGTAATTAAACTAGTCTCAGTGATATCCACATCCTTAATTGGTACTGCTGACACTAGGAAACAAGCCGTGATCATTATGTGCAGTATCCACACATATGGAATGATATAAATACAAGGGCCAAAGTAATTACGAGAAGACAACGACAAGTTAGCGTGCCTAATCAACAAATGATATCAGGAGAGACAGGTAAATAAGGCTGAAATAGCAAAGTGCGGATCTTATGTTTGTCACGAAAGATCATTTAATGGCAAACAAAACAAACAAAAGCTATCAGTAATAAAAAGCTAACGAGAAATCTAACTCTGCAAGATCAAGTGGAGTCGCCAGTGTTTTATTAAGGATGGGATTCTGAGACTGCTTATTAAAAAAAAAAAACATCATTCATTGACCTTGATAGATATTAGACTCTTTTTAGACCTTGGAATACTTTCGGCATATATACTAAACATGCCCTTAGTCTACAATGGGTCTGCTGTATGTCAACAGTGTTTTCTTCTGGCTGATATTTTTGGGCAGTGTACATTGGCATACCTTTTTTTTCTCACTATATTGAATAGTTTGTAGTGAAAAGGAGACCTGAATGCTATTTTCAGAATCCATGACCAAAAAATGATCCAACATCTTTGCACCAAAAGTTGTGTTCCCCGATGTAATCTGGCCAACTAAGCATTTCAGTATTGGAGTAAATGGCGAAATATACAACTGCATGGTGTACACAGTTGGACTATTAGTTATCATTCTGCAGAAGCCTCTCGAAATTTTGTCTGGTTCATATATTCTAAATATACTGTGAAAACTAGACATGAGCGGAGCCTGATGCTCCTTCTACACTGAAGGAGAACATCCCCACCAGCTCGATTGCACTCATGCAGCCTATTTAGACAGCACATCCATCATTGGGAATCTCTCACTTCTTGTTCCGTGTTCAATACCCTATGAGAAACACTAAATGAGAAGCGTTTAAATGGAACGTCAAGTGAATGAACCAACGATGATTTTTAGTCCTGCAGAAACTGAATGACGAACGAGAATGAAGACTTCTTGTTTAGTTATTAGCTCACGCTTAGACCGAGCGATTATCGTTCACTTTTAATCATTTGAAAGATTTTTTGAATGATATTGCTCCGTCTAAACGCACCCTTATGCTCCTATAGCCGCAATCCCCACGAACTGTCCGAGACCCTATTATTATGACATGTCCAAGGGAACATCCTACAACGAGTCGTACAGTTTAATTACAAATAGTGCCTGGCGTTGGTGCCTTTAGTTAACCTATCCCTCATAGAAAGTATCTATTGTGAACCTGTCAAATTACTGGGGATATTTATGCTCATTTTGATGTCTGTTATTATCGGTTTTGATCAAATTTAATAAATAGAAAATGTATAAAAGACTAAGTACTTAGTTTGTATCAGCTTGATGGCTCTTTCAAACTCTGGAGATAATGAATTACCTGAGCTTGGGCTTTATGTGAAACACACTTCACTGCATCTCTAAGGATTTCAGTCAGTGTCTCGTCTTTGTATAATATTAGTAAAAACTAGAAAACAATAATTATAGAGAGATGCTAAAATGTTATGCTGTAAATAGACTTTTATAGATGTGGACATAAAAGGTATAAAGTTTTTCACTAAACATAAGATTTAGAGATGAGAGAACGTACTCGTCCGAGCTTGATACTCGTTCGAGTATTAGCGTGTTCGAGATGCTCGTTACTCGAGACGAGTACCACACGATGTTCGAGTTACTTTCACTTTAATCTCTGAGACGTTAGCGCGCTTTTCTGTCCAATAGAAAGACAGGGAAGGCATTACAACTTCCCCCTGCGACGTTTAAGCCCTATACCACCCCCCTGCAGTGAGTGGCTGGTGAGATCAGGTGTCACCCGAGTATAAAAATCGGCCCCTCCCGCGGCTCGCCACAGATGCATTCTGACATAGTTCAGGGAAAGTGCTGTCTTGCTGGAGTTGCTATAGGGAGAGCGTTAGGAGTTATTTTAGGCTTCAAGAACCCCAACGGTCCTTCTTAGGGCCACATCTAACCGTGTGCAGTAGTGTGGAGGCTGCTTTTTGCAGTGTTGCACTTTTTTTTTTTTTTGTATATCGGCCGTGCAGAGCATTGCGTCCTGCAGTAATTTTACATTGTCCAGGGCCAGTAGTGGTGAGGCAGGGACAGAAGACATATTTAGTGTATATAGGCAGTGGGCCTTTCCAAAAACATTTGGGAAAAAAAATCTATTTGGGCTGCCTGTGACCGTCCTCAGTGTACTGGGTCTCTGCTGGGGGTAGTTGTCCTAATTCATACGCAGCCAGCTAAGTGTTACAGCAGGCTTGCGCAAAATTCTTTCCTGGCTCTGCTGTGCGTTCCGTAAGCGAAGTCAGCCTCCAACCACAGGCCAATAAGCGGCACATTTAATTACAGCGTTCTGTTTCTGCACTACTGGTAATACACCATGCTGAGGGGTAGGGGTAGGCCTAGAGGACGTGGACGCAGCCGAGGACGCGGAGGCCCAAGTCAGGGTGTGGGCACAGGCCGAGCTCCTGATCCAGGTGTATCGCAGCCGACTGCTGCGGGATTAGGAGAGAGGTACGTTTCTGGCGTCCCCACATTCATCTCACAATTAATGGGTCCACGCGGTAGACCTTTATTAGAAAATGAGCAGTGTGAGCAGGTCCTGTCGTGGATGGCAGAAAGTGCATCCAGCAATCTATCGACCACACAGACTTCTGCGCCGTCCACTGCTGCAACTCTGAATCCTCTGGCTGCTGCTCCTCCTTCCTCCCAGCCTCCTCACTCCATTAAATGACACATTCTGAGGAGCAGGCAGACTCCCAGGAACTGTTCTCGGGCCCCTGCCCAGAATGGGCAGCAATGGTTCCGAATCCTCTCCCACTGGAGGAGTTTGTCGTGACCGATGCCCAACCTTTGGAAAGTTCCCAGGGTCCGGGGGATGAGGCTGGGGACTTCCGGCAACTGTCTCAAGAGCTTTCAGTGGGTGAGGAGGACGATGACGATGAGACACAGTTGTCTATCAGTGAGGTAGTAGTAAGGGCAGTAAGTCCGAGGGAGGAGCGCACAGAGGATTCGGAGGAAGAGCAGCAGGACGATGAGGTGACTGACCCCACCGGGTTTGCTACGCCTACTGAGGACAGGTCTTCAGAGGGGGAGGCAAGGGCAGCAGCAGGGCAGGTTGCAAGAGGCAGTGCGGTGTCCAGGGGTAGAGGCAGGGCCAGACCGAATAATCCACCAACTGTTTCCCAAAGCGCCCCCTCGCGCCATGCCACCCTGCAGAGGCCGAGGTGCTCAAAGGTCTGGCAGTTTTTCACTGAGAGTGTAGACGACCGACGAACAGTGGTGTGCAACCTTTGTCGTGCCAAGATCAGCCGGGGAGCCACCACCACCAGCCTCACCACCACCAGCATGCGCAGACATATGATGGCCAAGCACCCCACAAGGTGGGACGAAGGCCGTTCACCGCCTCCGGTTTGCACCGCTGCCTCTCCCCCTGTGCCCCAACCTGCCACTGAGATCCAACCCCCCTCTCAGGACACAGGCACTACCGTCTCCTGGCCTGCACCCACACCCTCACCTCCGCTGTCCTCGGCCCCATCCACCAATGTCTGTCATCGCACCATCCAGCCGTCGCTAGCGCAAGTGTTGGAGCGCAAGCGCAAGTACGCCACCACGCACCCGCACGCTCAAGCGTTAAACGTGCACATAGCCAAATTTATCAGCCTGGAGATGCTGCCGTATAGGGTTGTGGAAACGTAGGCTTTCGAAGGTATGATGGCGGCGGCCCCGCGCTACTCAGTTCCCAGTCGCCACTACTTTTCCCGATATGCCGTCCCAGCCCTGCACAACCACGTCTCCCGCAACATTGTACGCGCCCTCACCAACGCGGTTACTGCCAAGGTCCACTTAACAACGGACACGTGAACAAGCACAGGCGGGCAGGGCCACTATATCTCCCTGACGGCACATTGGGTGAATTTAGTGGAGGCTGGGACAGAGTCAGAGCCTGGGACCGCTCACGTCCTACCCACCCCCAGAATTGCGGGCCCCAGCTCGGTGGTGGTATCTGCGGCGGTGTATGCTTCCTCCACTAAACCACCCTCCTCCTCTGCAACCTCTGTCTCGCAATCAAGATGTGTCAGCAGCAGCACGTCGGCAGCAGTCGCTGTCGCGCGGCGTGGCAGCACAGCGGTGGGCAAGCGTCAGCAGGCCGTGCTGAAACTACTCAGCTTAGGAAATAAGAGGCACACGGCCCACGAACTGCTGCAGGGTCTGACAGAGCAGACCGACCGCTGGCTTGCGCCGCTGAGCCTCCAACCGGGCATGGTCGTGTGTGACAACAGCCGTAACCTGGTGGCGGCTCTGCAGCTCGGCAGCATCATGCACGTGCCATGCCTGGCCCACGTCTTTAATTTGGTGGTTCAGCGCTTTCTGAAAAGCTACCCACGCTTGTCAGACCTGCTCGTAAAGGTGCGCCGGCTCTGCGCACATTTCCGCAAGTCCCACACGGACGCTGCCACCCTGCGGACCCTGCAACATCGGTTTAATCTGCCAGTGCACCGACTGCTGTGCGACGTGCCTACACGGTGGAACTCTACGCTCCACGTGTTGGCCAGGCTCTATGAGCAGCATAGAGCTATAGTGGAATACCAACTCCAACATGGGCGGCGTAGTGGGAGTCAGCCTCCTCAATTCTTTACAGAAGAGTGGGCCTGGTTGGCAGACATCTGCCAGGTCCTTCGAAACTTTGAGGAGTCTACCCAGATGGTGAGCGGGGATGCTGCAATCATTAGCGTCACCATTCCTCTGCTATGCCTCTTGAGAAGTTCCCTGCAAAGCATAAAGACAGACGCTTTGCGCTCGGAAACAGAGCCGGGGGAAGACAGTATGTCGCTGGATAGTCAGAGCACCCTCCTGTCTATATCTCAGCGCGTTGAGGAGGAGGAGGAGGAGCATGAGGAGGATGAGGAGGAGGGGGAAGAGACAGCTTGGCCCACTGCTGAGGGTACCCATGCTGCTTGCCTGTCATCCTTTCAGCGTGTATGGCCGGAGGAGGAGGAGGAGGAGGATCCTGAAAGTGATCTTCCTAGTGAGGACAGCCATGTGTTGCTTACAGGTACCCTGGCACACATGGCGGACATCATGTTAGGATGCCTTTCTCGTGACCCTCACGTTACACACATTCTGGCCACTACGGATTACTGGGTGTACACACTGCTCGACCCACGGTATAAGGAGAACCTTTCCACTCTGATACCCGAAGAGGAAAGGGGTTCGAGAGTGATGCTACACCACAGGACCCTGGCGGACAAGCTGATGGTAAAATTCCCATCCGACAGCGCTAGTGGCAGAAGGCGCAGTTCCGAGGGCCAGGTAGCAGGGGAGGCACGGAGATCAGGCAGTATGTACAGCACAGGCAGGGGAACACTCTCTGAGGCCTTTGACAGCTTTCTGGCTCCCCAGCAAGACTGTGTCACCGCTTCCTAGTCAAGGCTGAGTCGGCGGGAGCACTGTAAAAGGATGGTGAGGGAGTATGTAGCCGATCGCACGACCGTCCTCCGTGACGCCTCTGCCCCCTACAACTACTGGGTGTCGAAGCTGGACACGTAGCCTGAACTCGCGCTGTATGCCCTGGAGGTGCTTACTTGTCCTGCGGCTAGCGTCTTGTCAGAGAGGGTGTTTAGTGCAGCTGGGGGAATCATCACGGATAAGCGTACCCACCTGTCAACCGACAGTGCCGACAGGCTTACACTCATCAAGATGAACAAAGCCTGGATTTCCCCAGACTTCTCTTCTCAACCAGCGGACAGCAGCGATACCTAAGCAATACGTAGGCTGCACCCGCGGATGGAAGCATCGTTTTCTATCACCATCAAAAATGGGGACATTTTTGCTTCATCAATCTGTGTATAATATTCCTCCTCCTCCTCCTGAAACCTCACGTAATCATGCCGAACGGGCAATTTTTCTTAGGCCCACGAGGCTCAGTCATATAATTTTTGTAAACAATTTTTATACGTTTCAATGCTCATTAAAGCGTTGAAAGTTGCACCTGAACCAATTTTTATTTTAACTGGGCTGCCTCCAGGCCTAGTTACAAATTAAGCCACATTAACCAAAGCGATTAATGAGTTTCACCTGCCCTCTTGGTTGGGCATGGGCAATTTTTCTGAGGTACATTAGTACTGTTGGTACACCAATTTTTTGGGGCCCTCGCCTACAGTGTAATCCAATTAATTTTTTGCCCACCTGCATTAAAGCTGACGTTACATCAGCTGTGCTGGGCACTGCAATGGGATATATTTATGTACCGCCGGTGGGTTCCAGGGAGCCACCCATGCTGGGGCAAGCAGTGTGGGCCGAAGCCCACCTGCATTAAATATGACATTAGCTCAGCTGTGATGGGCAATGCAATGGGATAGGTTCCCCATTGCTATGCCCACGTGTGCAGCTCCTGATGGCGGTGGCACAGGATTATATTTCTCACTGCTTCTGTGGGCTATCGTCCAGCCCCTTTTAAAGAGGGTCGCTGCCTAGCCGTGCCAACCCTCTGCAGTGTGTGCCTGCGGTTCCTCCTCATGGCAGACGCACTTATAAATCGACATGAGGGTTGTGTGGCATGAGGGCAGCTGAAGGCTGCGCAGGGACACTTTAGTGTGTGCTGTGGACACTGGGTCGTGCAGGGGGGGGGGGGGGGGTTGGGCAGCATGTAACCCAGGAGAAGTGGCAGCGGAGTGTCATGCAGGCAGTGATTGTGCTTTGTTGGAGGTAGTGTGGTGCTTAGCTAAGGTATGCATTGCTAATGAGGGCTTTTCAGAAGTAAAAGTTGTTGGGGGGGGGGGCACTCTTGCCGGTATTGTGGCTTAATAGTGGGACCTGGGAACTTGAGATGCAGCCCAACATGTAGCCCCTTGCCTGCCCTATCCGTTGCTGTGTCGTTCCCATCACTCTCTTGAATTGCCCAGATTTTCACAAATGAAAACCTTAGCGAGCATCGGCGAAATACAAAAATGCTCGGGTCGCCCATTGACTTCAATGGGGTTCGTTATTCGAAACAAACCCTCGAGCATCGCGAAATTTTCGTCCCGAGTAACGAGCACCCGAGCACTTTGGTGCTCGCTCATCTCTAATAAGATTAAATCTTATATAAACTGCAATATGTCTTGTAGATTGTAGCAGTCGCCATTGCCAAAATTTAGGATGTACTATGTGTTCATTAAAAGTTCAAATAAGATTGGGAAATTTGGATTCAAAGCAACTTCAGTTACATGCCAGCTTCTTACTTACTTTAATTATTCTAAGTGTGCAATTATGTATTTTGGTTCGATGACCTGATCCACAAGTTTATAAGTTTTCATATATTCAAGTTTTGCAATTTATATGTTTTACATAAAACTTCCTGATGTATGCCACAACAGTGATTAGCGAATGTATATTTCCATATTTTGTAAACATCTAAAAAATAAATAAAGACTGAATGTTAAAAAAAAATCAAATACATGAACATCTTTTAAATACAGGCAGGCAACCAAACAACTATTAATCCATCTTTGGTCTCACAGCGTTTTACAACTGTTCATGGAGGCAATTTTTCTACTTTTAGATTTGCTTGAGAGGGTAAGACTACTGGCTAACTATTCTTTCCTGTCCCAATGAAAATTACATACATATACATTTGTCTTTGTTAAAGCTATAGAGAATATCTATACTTTGTACAATGTAATATACCATATTTAAGGTCTCAGCTAGACTGGCCTCACTTAGACTTTGATGCATGAGAGTCATAGCTTCTACCAACCCTAACATTCTCACAGCATTGCCCAGGTTCAAAAATGCTAGTCTCTGCTCCTTTATCTGTTTCCTGCCCTATGCGAGTTAGTCCTCTCCAACTCAGGGCCTCCCTTCTCTTTTATGGGTACTAGCTCCCACAGTCAATGCAGCTCATTCTCCAGCCCCATCTCTCATTCCCACACCAGCTCAACTCACTATGCAGTTGCAATTGTCTTGTTTTATATCAGACATGTATACGGTAGTATGTATTCAGTATACAGTGCCACATTAATATGGTAAAGGGATGAAGGTAATATATCCACTGGAGTTGTGATACCCGGTTGTATGACAAAATATGCAATAAAGTTTCAAAATATACATAAAACATTGCTATCAATACTGCCACCTCTACAATGGGTCAAAGGGCTGTAGAAGCATACATAAAAGCAAAAATCAAAGAAAAAGGGCACTCAATTAGTAGTGGTACTGGTATGAGGATGGTAAGTCTCAGGAAAAGTAAGGTACACACTTGCATCTGTGGTGGCAAGAGGAAACCCTACTCCCTATCCAAAAGTAAAACCACCAAGTACAGTATAATTTCAAGAAGGTTGGAAAATATTGCGAAATTAGACTCTCAAAGCACAATCGTTAACAATCCCTAAAAGAAGGAAGAAAGGGAAGCATTTAAAGAGACCAGGATAGATGAACACAAAACTTGCACATGTTAAAAAGGAAGAAAACCATGTTTATCAAATGGAAAGAGGGGAGAATATTTAAAGAAGAATATAATTCGGTGTGTATGACACTGTAAGGCAAATGTCAGAAAAGCTAAAGCTTGCCAAAAGCAAACGAAAAGTCAAAGATGCTATTGGATGCTTACAAGATGAAAATGGTGAATTGGTTAAGAATGATGTTAAGAAGGCCGAACTTTTAAATTCCTATTTTGTATCTGTTTTCTCTCATAAAGTAGATAGAACATCAACTGATCTTCCCTGTGCTATTGGGGGAATAAAAGAATGCAGGCTATCTATAAGCAGAGAGATGGTGAGGGAACACTTAGCTAGCTTAAATGAATTCAAGTCTCAAGGTCCAGATGAATTACATCCTATGATACTAAAGGAAGCAGCGGAGGTAATTGCTGAATCACTCGCCATAATCTTTGAAAATTCCTGGAGAACAGGAGAAATCCCAGAAGATTAGAAAAGTGCAAATGTTGTCCCTATCTTTAAAAAAGGGAAGAAGGTGGACCAAGTGAACTACAGGCCTGTGAGCCTGACTTCTATACTGGGAAAGATCTTTGAACAAATTATTAAACAGCATGTATGCAAGTACGTTGATAAAAATGGAGTAATTAACCAGAGCCTGCATGGGTTTTTAACAAACAAGTCATGCCAGACTAATCTAATTTACTTCTATGATAGTATCACTGACTGGGTTGATCAGGAAAATGTTGTAGAAATAGTATATCTTGACTTTAGTAAAGCATTTGACAAAGTATCTCATACTATACTTATTGCAAAAAGGACAAAATATGGGATTGACAAGGCAACTGTTAGGTGGATTCACAACTGGCTGAGTGATCGTACTCAAAGAGTGGTCATAAATGGCTGCACATCCAAATGAAAGAATGTATCAAGTTGGGTACCACAAGGCTCTGTTCTAGGCCCAGTGTTGTTCAACATTTTTATAAATGATCTGGAGGAGGGAATTGATGAGAAACTGATCAAATTTGCTGACGACATAAAGCTAGGAGGGATAGCTAAAACTATGGAAGAGAGGGAGAGTATTCAAAAAGATCTAGAAAAGCTTGAACAATGGGCAGTGACTAACAATGGTATTTAACAAGGAGAAATGCAAAGTCCTACATCTGGGCAAGAAAAACAAAAAAAGCACATACAGAATGGGAGGAATTGGGCTAAGCAGCAGCACATGTGAAAAAGACTTGGGCATACAAGTAGATCATAGACTGAACATGAGTTAAGAATGTAATGCAGCAGCCAAAAAGGCAAACACAATTCTGGGATGTACATAGAGTTTAGATCATGTGAGGTAATTATCTTCCTTAGTCAGACCTCATCTGGAACATTGTGTCTAGTTCTGGGCACCCCACTTTAAAAAAGACAGACAAACTGGAGCAAGTTTAAAGAAGAGTTACCAAGATGGTGAGCGTTCTGCAAATCATGTCCTATGTCTATGAGGAATGGTTAAAGGATCTGGGAATGCTTAGCTTGCAAAAAAGAAGGCTGAGAGGACACTTAGTAGCTGACTACAAATATCTAAAGGGCTGTCACAGTGCAAAGGAATCAGCCCTGTTCTCATTTGCACAAGGAAAGACTAGAACCAATGGGATGAAACTGAAAGGAAGGAGACACAAATGAGATATTAGCAAAAACTTTTTGTCAGTGAGGGTGATCAATGAGTGAAACAGGTTACCAAAGGAGGTGGCGAGTTCTCCTTCAATGGAAGTGTTCAAACAAAGGCTGGACAAATATCTGTCTGGGATGATTTAGTAAATCCTGCATTGAGCAGGTGGTTGGACCAGATGATCATGAAGGTCCCTTCCAACTCTACCATTCTATTATTCTATGTGTTGGCAGCCCAAAAGAAAACAATGAAATGTGGAGGCATCTGTTTACACAGCTGGGCATGTGTTTAAACAGACACTGGACTCTCCAAACAACTCATGGAGTTCGTTTTTATATGCAAATGAAGATGATAAAGTGTTAATGACCATTAAAGCCATTAACACTCTAAGCAAATAGATCGCTATATCTTTCAATCTTTTAGTGGTTTGAAAGATTATCTTTGCCTGTGGAAAAAACTTAAGTCTTCTAAGTCATGGACATGCTTCTATTACTACACAATGGGAAGGAACATCTACGCAAAGGAATGGTCACATGACAGCTCAAAATTCAATTTGTTTTTCTAACAAAAAGTTCTGTGAGGGTGGAAACAGTTATAATAATTTGTCAAGGGACATGATTGAATAAAATTACAGTGCAGTAATGATGTGAATAGAGTCACACCTGTACAAGTCTCCTTGAACAAACAAGTGCCTCAATGGTAAGCTAGAAAAATAATATTTCATTTTTGTAAATTTATTACCGGAGACTTGAAACAATCTTAAAAATTCAATGAATATAGAGAATTCTGTGCACATATGCTGGGAAAGGTTATTCGTGTTTACTGTGATTACACTTCTTTTGCATACAGGATCATTTATTAGCATGATTATAATTAAAGGTACATTAACAGGACTAATGGAAAGTTAGATAAATGAGCAAGTAATGAATTCATGCTGCCTCACACATTGGGCAGCCTAGTCTTGTAAGGAGTGGGTGGATATATTTAGATGCATGTGTTAATTAAAATCATTTCTACACACCTTCCACAACACATTTGAATGACAATCATTCTTGACATGAAAATAAGGTGAAACCTCTTATCTCCATACCATCAAGGCAGCATCTTCTCAGAAACTAGTCTTGCAAATTGAAACTTTCTAAATAAGTGTTGATGCTTGAAAAAAAAAAAAGACAAGAGCTAGATTCACACTTAGCGTATTTTGAAGCAAAAAATATACACCAGATTTTGGTGTAGGTTTCACCCCCTCATTTGAAGATAAGAAATCCACAGTAAAAATCCACATGATAAAATTGACATACTGTGGATTTAAAATCAATTGCCAATTCTGCTGCAAAATTTGCGCAGATTTTTTCCGCACTATGTGAACACGAATTCTTAGAGCTCAACCCCATCTTCGGGCCCATTCACACGAACATACCCTAACCATTCAAAGAGATAGGAAGTTAAAACAGGTAGAGGCTATTACGCCATAGATACTTCTAGACAGGATAGTTGTATCTATCAGCAAATGCTCGAGTAACATAGTCATAATGTGGAAGTGAACTAAGAAAGGGTGGTTTCACATCCGCATTGTAACCTTCGCTCAAGTTCTGGTTCTGGTTCAAGTTCTGGTTCTGTCGTAAATCCAGTTCAAAATATCAGAAGAAAAAGAGCTTTTTCTTCTGGCTAAAAGCTGAGTAGATGAGCAGAAATCGACAGACCACATTATAGTCAATGGGGTCCTTATGGCGCTGTTTGGTTCCATCCTAAAACAGAGCTATTCGGCCCAGGGGACTCCCATTTCCTGCTCCCTGAATGGAGCAAGCAAGCAGAATCCCAAACACAGATGTGAAACCATCCATATTCAATCAGAAAATGAAAGCTCACTTGTTTTTAAAATCAGATTGACATAATGAGGAGAATCACAGTGGTATAAGAATCTATATATTTTTCTCAGAGACCCTTCACAGATATTGATATTAAAACTTAATGACTTTTATTGAATAATTTATAAAAACGTGGGCTCACATATAACACTCACAAACATTGAGACGATACAAAAAGGAACAAGTAACAAGGATACAAGGGATTGACCCTGGTTGGTGATCGTGTAGGGTAGCACGTCTCCCAGATTGTTGAGGAAGATCGCTATGAATTTATTTATTCACTTTCTAGTAAACTTAAGACGTCATAGATGAGTCTGTATGCGTCTTTTAAGTACCGCTAATATGTATAGGTGATAGATAAAAGATTTTTGTGTAATAGTTGGGCCCATAATTGAGTCCCGCAATTCACAAAATATGTACCCAAGTCCAAATAGTGGGTATTTGATCGTTTAAATAGTGATGTGGTACATGAGTGATACCCAATTATAACACGATATTGTTTTGCATATTGATGATGCTAAACAACATTCTGTATGAGTACCCAGTTGTAGCAGAGTGTTATATTACACGTAGAAGGTGCTGAACAAACGGGCTCATTGCACATCAATGGTGCTGAACAAAAAAGCTCAAAAAGCTCGACGCGTTTCCCTGTCCTGGTAAAGGGCAGTTCCTCAGGAGCAAGGGTGATTGTCACCAATTAGTTCATGTATCGTAGTTGTCAAATAGACCGATAAACACCAGGGTTCGGTAGTTCGTTAAGAAGATATAGATGGTAGGACCCTGTTTGGGTAGTACCGCCTGCTTAATATTTTCCGTAAATCGCAGTTACCACTTCTTTGTTTCAGTTTCCGACGCGGTATCTACGTTAATACCACTGTTGGATTTTTCCTAAGGAATATTTGGTTAATGCTGACTTATAGCCTGGTATGTTCCAGTATTTCTATGGGTGTGTAAAGTTACACCTCAAAACAAGGGATGGAAGGAACCTAACAGCACCAAGTCTAGCTTGGTCACTCACTGCTAGGACGATGCTATATGGTGACCCCCTGGAGTTTCCCTGCTATAACAGTCAAGATAGTATTCCCCACGGTCTAAGAGTTTCTAGGACAGATATGGGTTAGTGTAACACCCCTTTGTTTAAGCTAGAGGTTTATCTGCCTTATGCGGCCTTCTGATGGCTGCTGTATCAGATAGTGCTCTGCAGTCTATAGAAATCCGCTATTACACAGTTGGTCTAATACCAGTCTGTGTATGTCAGGGAATAATGCCCTAAGAGACGGATGGCTGAGGTCATAGGCAATGCGTGCCCCAGTCAAATAGCGGTTAACTCAGACAAGGGAAAGAGCTGTCCAAGCTAGATCAGGGGATGAAACCCCATTTGTGGTCAATTCATAGAAGCAGAGGAGGACAGAACCCCTAGAATGTCTGTCCAAACTGGATTAGACCGGGGTGTGTATCAGAGACAGAGAGAAAGAAGTGGTGCCTGCGGCTCTGATGGTGAGCGGCCGGCTATGAAGTGCAAGAGCTTCTGACAGCGGTTAAAAGGGGGTATAACTCCTCCTATGGGGGAGGTGTTATATGATCTGGCCAATTAGGAGCCCTAGAGGGCGGTGACATATACTGTGGGAAAACCCTCCTGGCTCTTCTGCCTGGTTATAAAGCCTGTATGCCTCTAGATGGTGTGGTGATTAACTGGGGCTGCAGATAACGATTCAGTTGTTAAATAGTCCGTATCCGATTGTTATAAATGTCTCACGATCCTTTCCTGGCATTACAGCACATAAGCTTCCGCGTTCCACGGTGGACCACATAGCGCGCCGCGTGATGACGTCACCACGCAGCGTGCCTCCACATTGGATGGTATCACGAGAGGGTGGGACCTCATGTTAACCGGCGTGTGTACTGCACTGGGAGACGTGCTACCCTACATGATCACCAACCAGGGTCGATCCCTTGTATCCTTGTTACTTGTTCCTTTTTGTATTGTCTCAATGTTTGTGAGTGTTATATGTGAGCCCACGTTTTTATAAATTATTCAATAAAAGTCATTAAGTTTTAATATCTATATCTGTGCAGATTGACATAATGAAAAGCTAATGAGAAAGCGTCTCACCTCCTGCAACTATAGGCTCCAGTTACCTTCGGTCGTGATCCTCAATGGTGCACCAGTTGACTTTTGTGAAACCTTTCCTATTTTCTGCATTTCAAAATAAACTCAGCCTAAAAATGTAAAGCCATTGGTTAAGTTATAAAAACAGAACCAAACTATACTTATCCGCTTATGGATCAAAATATTCATTAAATGTTCTGAAAGTAAACATGTACAAAACTCTAAGATGATCAGTTCAGTTAATAGTTGAGAGTAAAAATTAAGAACCTAAGTCTTCATCACAAGGGTCTCAAACACACGCTATTGATCAAAGGAGATTAATGCTCATCAGATGAAGGCTCCATGAATAAAGCTGTATTAAGGCTCTCATTCAAGTGTATAGGACTTTACTTCCACATATATCCAATTTATATGGGGTTATACTGAGAATAAATCTGTACATTCAACACTCAATAGAGCCTGCATGGAAGTGGACATAGGCTCTGTGGCTACATACTAGGAAACAGCACAGTGTTTGTGTACTGTCTTACCTATTCCCAGTACATGGCTCTGTGAGGTCACAGAAGTCATCACAAAATTGATTTTCTTAAGGTCCTTTTACACGCAAAGATAATCATTCCAACAAATATAAGATTGAAAGATTTAGCAATCTATTTGCATAAAGTGTTGATGGCCATTAATGCTTTATCATCTTCATTTACATGTAAAAGGACCTCTACGAGTTGTTTGCAGAGCCCAGCATATGTTTAAACACACACTCAGCTGTGTGAACAGCTGCCGACACATTTCATGGTGCAGTCTTTTCAAAGATGAGCGAAATACATTCAAATGGAATGTACGATAAAAGTGGAATAAACGAACGATTTCAAGTGAACCAAAATCTATCATTCAAATTAAAAGTGCGTGTTTACATGAACCGATTATCGTTCATTTTCATCCGTTTGAACGAATTTTGAGCGATAATTGTTGCGTGTATAAAGCCCATTAGACTTTATCCTCATGGTTTTCAGTATATTATTAATGGCTAAAGATCCAAGAGATCTCAAAGAATATCAGAGTATTTCAAAGCTTTGAAATAGTCTTTCCAGACCTAACATGACCCAATGACATATTAGCTTCTAAATATATTTTATTTGCATGGAGTCATAGTATGGCACCAACAGAATCTCATGGGACCAATAGTGATGGTTTGACTCAATTTAATTTCACAAAGAGGTTTTTTTTGTCATGTGCCAAGTTCCATCATATGCTCCTGTAACACATACCTCCGTCACATGGTGGTATCTTATGTCTGCACACGGAGTGTGCACACGTTCAGCGAGATTCAGTGTGCTCCTAAGTGTACAGGACTCTACTTGTATATGAAGACTTCCATTGAAGGAGAACTCACCATCTCCCGTGACAACCTGTTCCACTCATTGATCACCCACACAGTCAAAAAGTTTTTTCTAATATCTAATCTGTGTCTACTCCCTTTCAGTTTTATCCCATTGCTTCTAGTCTTTCCTTGTGCAAATGAGAATAGGGCTGATCCCTCTGCTCTGTGACAGCTCTTTAGATATTTGTAGACAGATGTTAAATCTCCTCTCAGCCTTCTTTTTTGTAAGCTAAACATTCCCAGATCCTTTAACTGTACCTCATTGGAAATTATTTGCAAACCACTCACCATCCTGGTAGCTCTCCTCTGAACTTGCACCAGTTTGTCTATGTCTTCTTTAAAGTGGGGTGCCCAGAACTTGACACAGTATTCCAGATGAGGTCTGACTAAGGAAGAGTAGAGGGGGATAATGACCTCACATAATCTAAACTCTATACTTCTCTTAATATATCCCAGAATTGTGTTTGCCTTTTTGGCTGCTGCATCACATTGTTGACTCATGTTCAGTCTATGATCTACTAGTATACCCAAGTCTGTCTATGTCTTTTTTAAATCAGGGTGCCCAGAACTGGATACAGTAATTCAGATGAGGTCTGATTAAGGAAGAGTGGAAGGGATCTTTTTGAATTCTTTCTCTTCTCTAGTGTTATCCTCTCTCCTCACTCCTAGCTTTGTGTCGTCAGCAAATTTGATCAGTTTGCCCTCAATTCTCTCCTCCAGATCATTTATGAAAATGTTGAACACTGGGCCCAGTACAGAGTCTTGTGGTACCTTACTTGACACATTTTTTCAATTGGATGTACAGCCATTTATGACCACTCTGAGTACGATCACTCAGTCAGTTGTAAATCCACCTAACAGTTGCCTTGTCAATTCCATATTTGGTCATTTTTTCAATAAGGACGGTATGAGATACTTTGTCAAATGCTTTATTAAAGTCCAGCTATACTATATCTACCACATTTTCCTGATTAACCCAGACAGTGATTCTGTCAGAAGAAAATTAGATTTGTTTGGCATGACTTGTTTGTTACAAACTCATGCTGGCTCTGGTTAATTACTCCATTTTCATCCAAGTACTTGCATTTTGCATTATGCTGTTTAACAATTTGTTCAAAAAACTTTCCTAGTATAGAAATTAAGCTCACAGGCATGTAGTTCACTGGGTCCACTTTCGTCCCTTTTGAAGATAGAGATAACAATCTTTTTCAATCTTTTGGGACGTTTCCTGTTTTCCATGAATTTTCAAAGGTTATGGCGAGTGCTTCAGCAATTACCTCCGCTGCTTCCTTTAGTATCCTAGGATGTAATTCATCTGGACCTTGAGACTTGAATTCATTTAAGTTAGCTAAGTTTTCCCTTCCAATCTCTCAGTTGATGTTACATCTACTTTCTGAGAGAAAACAGATACAAAATACGAATTTGAAAGTTCGGCCTTCTCAACATCATTTTTAACCAATTCCCCATTCTATAAGCATCTTACAGCATCTTTGACTTTTCTTCTGCTTTTGACATAACCCCAAATCCTTTTTTATTGCTTTTAGCCTCGGTTGTAAGCCTCAATTCATTATTAGCTTTAGCTTTTCTGACACTTGCCCTACAGTTTCTGCAGGCTGCTTTATATTCTTCGTTAGATATTCCTGCCTCTTTTTATTTGATAAACATATTTTTCTTCCTTTTTAACATGTATTTCAGTTCCGTGCTCATCCATCCTGGTCTCTATTAAATGCTTTTCATTCTTCCTTCTTTTAGGGATTCTTAATGATTCTGCTTTGAGAATTCCATTTCGCAATATTTCCCAACCTTCTTAGACATTTCTGTCCGTAACATCCAGCCATTGGATCCTTGCTAGTCTCCTTCTGAGTCCATTAAAATCTGCCTTTCTGAAATCCAACCTTGAGGTCTGAGTCTTCTCATGTCTTCCTCCCCTTGTTATCATATATTCAAGGATAGCATGATCCCTGCCTCCTTAGGTCCCAGCCACCCTTACTTTCGCAACCATTTCTTCCCTGTTTATTTGAATTAGGTCCAAGATGGCAGATCTCCTGGTTTTCACTTCTACCTTATGGAAGATAAAGTTGGCAGCAAGAGCGGATAAGAATGTGTTGGACCCATTATTTTTGCTTGAGAGAGATTCCCAAAAAATGTCTGGATAGTTAAAATCTCCCATGATCACTATGTCATGGTTTTTTGAGAACTTGACCATTTGTTGTAGAAAGAGCTCCTCCATATCTTATGCTTGTCCAGGCTGCCTATAGTAAATGCCTACAACGATTTCCTTTCTGTTGTTCTCTCTTTGTATTCTTATTCAAACAGTTTTTACAGAACGACCATCCTCTGAAGTTTGAATCTCCCCCCCCCCCCCGAGCCTGCTCAGACAAGAATGCAGTTACTCGAGAAGAGTGATGCTCGCTCGAGTAACTGCCTTATCCGAGCATGCTCGCTCATCTCTAATGCTTACCTAACATAGAACACAACACCTCCTCTTCTTTTTTTAGGTTTGTTTCTTATAAATATTTTGTATCCTTCAAGCCTTATATTCCAATCTTTTGTTTCATCCCACCACGTTTCCTTTATGCCTATGACATCATACTTCACTTAGGGTTATTCTCTCTCTGAGCCCTTAGGCTGCTTTTAATGGAACGATTCTTATTCAAACGAGTGACAGTAAATGAGAATTGTTTGGTCTAAATGCGAAGCAACGACTGAATGACAAACAATAGTCATTGACTTTTCGTCCGTTGCTCATTTTGTGCAGGCATACAAATTATTGTTGGCTTGTTCGCTTATCATTTGGTTTAAACAGCACTTATACAGTCTTTCTGATTCACTTATACAGCAAATGTGAAAGACTAAACAATTCTGAACTATTGCTCATCTGAACGAGCCAACGACGAAGAAATAATTTTTACTCCTCCACTCTCAGACTGTCAGGAGTCTCTGAAAGCAATTCCAATATAACAGAGTATTTTGTATTTTTACTAGGTGGGCAATGAAAAAAATTGAGTTCACACCAAGAACAGAGAACTAGTGAGCCTATTGTGGATTTATAAGGAAAAAAACCTTTGTTTCACAACACGCCTCTATTGGGAATAACAGATTTGATTTAAGCTTTAGTTTAATTGCATATAATAAATTCTCTTTGAGGTGAACCCTATAATCTCTAGCAATTACATGACTTCTGAAAGTACTGAGTGCCCTGACTTGAACAATGTGTAAAAATGGTGTTTCCTCATTATCTATCAAGGATCATTCACATGGGTGGTTATGAGGTTGCAGCAGCAATAGTTATTACAAAATTATATTAATGACAAGCTCCACTGGTTTATAGCTAATAGAGAAAGCTGCTTCCTTATATGAAGAAAGGCATTTGTAATGATGACAAACTACATTGGTATAGGATGAATATTGTCCACCATACACGGTACATACATCAAGCCTGAATGTCTTTTTGATTGTTAACTTTTCTTAAGGCAAATTCTATGCACGTTTTGTTAATCTTGCATAATACTTTCACTGTCAAGGTCACGTGCAATCTGTCTTGCCGTTAAACTGTAAATGGGTCTTACTAAGACTTCAGGAAGATGTTTGTATGTGTTTCATTGTACACAAAAATTTTTGTTGTTGTTGTAACCATTTCTTTAAAGTTTGTGCTGCCATTGCAGTTGAGTGGAGAGGTTCGTGTGTAGGGAGTGGTAGTCTGAAACTAGCTGCTTCCCAGGGGATAAAGCTTATCGGGAAAATAAAACTTACAGGAGTGACAATAGTTTTTCATCTAGGCAGAAGGGAAATGTTAGAGTCCCATGGCCTACCATGAGTGAGAATAACTGATCGTTGCTGAACTACTATAGAATCAGAGAGAAAGCAGTTACATTTGTTGATGAGTGATTGTTCTCAGAGCGAGAAACCAAGTCATCTTGTAGATATGATACCTTTTAATGGCTAACAAAAAATTTATGATGTTACAGCAAGCTTTCGGGGATATCTCGCCCCCTTCGTCAGGCTATTGAATTAAACTAGTTTGGATGGCACATAATTATAACATACAGAAACAAAGGGGAGGGGAGGAGAAGACATTCCTCTTGATCTAAATAAATGTTCACACACAGAAATTTGGGACTGTTTTGCACTCAAAACTTAAAACCAACAAACAAACAAATAGGGTGGAGACATACATCGTAAATCAGTCCACTGAGCACAGGACATTTGTTGATGAAAATCGGCACCATTCACTCACAAAACTCAACAATGGTTGATGATAGTTACAGAAAAAAATCTATTGATGTTGTCCGTATTTAAGTCACCTATTAATAAAACTATGTTGAGCAAGTAAATATGTGGTCTGCCTGGAAATATGTATCCAGGCATATCACATCACATAACAGCTGTATGGTGCCAAGACAAGTCTGTGACCGAGCTTTCTTTAGACACTTCCCAGTGGTGCTTCAAAACTTCAAGCTGGCCAGCCCTGCCATCTCACCTGCCTGGGAGTCCGTTAAAAACTAGCTGAAATATAAGAGCTAGAAATTGCATCTTGGTGTTAGAGTCCAGAATCTTAGCTTTCAAACTGTATTAACAAACTAACTGAAATTCTCAGCCCTCATCTGATGTTAGGTAGTAACATAAAAAGTTCTACTTTCTGTCTGTCTGTAAGGGAGGCATGAGAGGGGGGAAGTCCTCAGGATTAAATATCACAGACTGTTACTGTCATCTTCCCTATGCACCCTACAGAGACCCCAGGAGGGCAATATAGCTACTTTTTTCATGTTATCACCCCATATACCAATCTGGGAGAACACACATCTTCTGATTCATTCATGAGGAGGTTCTATTTTTTTCTACTAAAGGAATGAGACTCTAAGACTGGGTTCCCAAAGAAAGGAAATCCAGCGGGTATCTCAAGGAATGTCTGCAATGGGACCACACTGAAATTCCATGAGATTTACGCAGTGGAAAGGCTGCTTCAAAACACGTGCCAGTTGGCAGTGATTTGAAGTGGCTTGTCCACTTGTATTCCACTGCGGGAATCTCTCCCCATAGAGAGGAGAGCCTGCAGCAAAAACGGCAACACAATTGATATGTCGCGGATTTGAATTCCGGGCTGCATGCCAGTTTCCATGCGGCTTATCAGCAGCATGTGGACGAGATTTTTGAAAATCTCGTCCACTTTGCTGCTTAGTCTCCAACTTAAGAATGCCGGTGGAATTTTCATGCGGAAAGTCTGCGCGGAACTTCTGTGGCAATTCCGCCCCATGTGAACCCAGCCAAAGCAGTTGCCCATTCAATCACCTACTGCCCCATTCACATATTTTTTTTGATTCCATGAGTCAAATGTTCACTGTTATCTTTGTGTGGACATTTTTCCTCTATTTAGTCCTGATGAAAACTTAATGATGTGTGCATGCAGCCATATGTATAATTGGCATGTATGAACTCTGCACATCTAGACCTTTAGTCACAAAAAAATGTTGATGCATTTAAAAAAAAAAAATTTCAGATGTATTTTTTTTACCTTGACTTTTAATATGATATCACAGTGTGCTACTCAATTGTTTTACAGTGGGTTTTGTTGTGTTAAGCTTTTTAATGGACTAAGATAAGATTACTTTCTGTGCTATCACAGTCAAGCTAAACTTTGCTGCATGTGTATTGTGAGGGATTAGCGTTTAGGATCGGTAGCAACCTGGGCATAAGCAGTCAGAGACAGTGACACTTGTGATAAAGTCTTTAGTCCAGGCTTGGCCTGGGTTTATTTCCAAGCAAACAAAGCAAAATACAGGCCTTAACATCAGGCAAACACAAAGTAAATCCTGCTCGTCCGAGCACTTACTGAACATGTAGCGTCCCTGTCTACACACTGGTAATACAAATGGCTCCTGCACACAGCCAGCCAGGACTCTCAGACCTGCAAAGGTCTCAGCTCTCTCAGCCCACACGCTGGGCTAGCCGGGCTCCCTGCTCCACAGAGCCCTCTCTCTGGCTCTCAGCCAGATGCTCACTCTCCAGGCCCTGTAGGCCCAGGCTTTATAAGGCCTGGTACCAGCCTCACCTGGTATGTGGGAGTGACCATCCCACCCTTCACTTTGGTCACTCCAGGAAAAGCCGGCCCGGATTATGTGGCTTGGAGCCACCTACTCACTACAACGTGTCAGTAACTTAATGTTACTGACACCATACTGCCGGCTTCCTCCACCGAGCCCAGGCTGCTCGGTGGCACGTATCTGCCCAAGCGCTCCCCAAAGCCTCATAGGAGAGCATCCTGGGCGAAATATATATGCCCTCCAGCACTTTGCCGGTTACCTTCTCACATACCCTCCCCCTCTGTTCGAGCCTGTGGGGTCGGACACCTTTAGCCGCCTTACAATGCGTCCTTGACAAGGCATCGGCATTGTCCTGTAGCTTTCCTGCCCTGTGTTTTATGACACCAGTACACCCTGGTATATCGGAGAATACATCTGAATTACGTCGTATACATTCCCTAGACTCTTGCTGTTGGGATTTGGACAGGGACCCTGATACACGCACCTCTGGGACCTCACCATGGGGGGTGCTCACTGCAGTCAGGGCTTCTCTGTCCTTCCATGGCTTAATTAGGTTTACATGGTACAACTGTTCTGGCTTCCGCCTACCTGGCTGGTACACCTTATAGTTTACCTCTCCGACTTTCTCGATTATTTCATAGGGCCCTTGCCATTTTGCTAGGAATTTACTTTCTAGGGTGGGCACCAACACTAGTACCCGATCCCCAGGGTTGAAGGTTCTCACCTTGGCGGACCGGTTATATACCCGGCTTTGGGCTTCTTGAGCCTGCTGTAAATGTTCTCTAACAATGGGCATGACCGCCGCAATTCGATCTTGCATGAGGGAGATGTGTTCAATAACACTCCTGTAGGGGGTGGACTCGTGCTCCCAGGTCTCCTTAGCTACATCAAGGAGCCCTCGGGGATGTCTACCATAAACTAATTCAAAGGGAGAGAACCCAGTGGAGGATTGTGGGACTTCACGGATTGAGAACATTAAATATGGCAGCAGACAGTCCCAGTCCTTCCCATCCTTATTGACTACCTTTTTTAGCATGCTTTTTAGGGTCTTATTAAATCTCTCAACCAGACCATCCGTCTGTGGGTGGTACACAGACGTCCGTAAGTGCTTAATATTCAGCAGCTTACACAATTCCTTCATGACCTTTGACATAAAGGGGGTTCCTTGGTCCGTCAGGATCTCTTTTGGTATGCCCGTGCGGGAGAACATGTGAAGTAGTTCCTTTGCAATACCCTTGGATGACGTATTGCGTAAAGGAACGGCTTCGGGGTAACGGGTGGCAGAGTCTACAACCACTAATATATGTTGGTGACCCCGGGCAGACTTTACCAAGGGCCCAACTAGGTCCATAGCGATCCGCTCAAACGGCACCTCTATGATGGGCAAGGGCACTAAGGGGCTCCGGTAATGGGGCATAGGAGCTGTTATTTGACACTCCGGGCATGACTCACAGTAACGTTTTACATCACCATGTGCCCCCGGCCAGAAAAAACGCTGAAGGATGCGTTCCTTAGTCTTTTCGCTCCCGAGATGACCTCCCAGCACAGGCTTGTGCGCCAGGTCTAAGACCATCCTACGATAGGACTGAGGTACCACCAACTGTTCCACAACCTCCCTACGGACCTTGTCAACCTGATACAACAATTCTTGGTTGACTGCAAGGTGTGGAAACACAGTATCAGCCCCTGGGAATTGAGGCTCCCCATTTATCACTTTAACATTTTCCCTAGCTTTTACTAAGGTGGGGTCTCGGAGCTGCTCAGTTCCGAGATTGGCAGGTGAGACCTCTAAGTCAGGCATAGCAACTACTTCATCCTGTACCTCCGTCTCACCTGCCAATACTGTTAAGGGAAAGTTATCCTCATTCTCTTGGGTCACCCCTACTGCTGGAACCGTACCCTCAGGGTCAAACGGTTCTGGACACACATCATACCCATTTGCATTATCATGAACCTTATTTGCAGACGACCCTCGGTGTCGCCACAAGTCCCAAAATAGGGGAAAGTCTCTCCCGAGGATCACGGTGTGCATTAAGGATTTTACGACGCCCACCTCATGGGTGGCAAGTCCACACGGAGTCTCAAGTCTTACAAGGGCAATAGGATACTCTTTGGTGTCCCCATGCACACACACCACTCCCATGCGACGGCCGGTGACGGTTGTGGGATCGACCATGCTGGAATGCACCAGCGTAACCAAGCTCCCGGAGTCCAGTAGAGCTGTCACCGCAAAGTCATTCACCTTTATGTGACATAATGGTCGATTAGTCTCTGACGCAGTCTCTGCAGAACATACTGGCCATGCGAACATCGACCTCCGCCGGGCAGAGTCACAGTCTATGGGTTCCACGGTAAGTGGACAGTTGGCGGCAATATGCCCGGGCTCACGACAGCGCCAACATAGTATGGGGCCCCGGTCCCCTTGGGGTTCTACCCGGGACCGGACTGTCCAGTTGGGACTCCTCTTCTGTCCCTCCCACATGATCCCCCTCTGAGCCGCCTCCCTTTGGGACACTTTTGACACCCCTTGCATACGGAACAGTCTTACCAGGTGCTTCGGCCGACTTGCTGTTCCCGGGGTTGGAACGTCGAGGAGGCACAGCCTGCAGTAAGTCCTCCGTGGCTTTATACCTTTCGACGAGGCTCACGAGTTGGTCCACGTCCTGGGGACCTCCTTGTCCCACCCAGCGCTGGATTGCGGGGGGCAACGAGCGTATAAACTTATCCAGAACCACTTTCTGTACGATCTCTGCCGGGGACGACTCCTCCGGCTGCAGACACTTTCTCACCAGGTGGAACAGGTCGTACATCTGGGAGCGAGCTGGTAGGTCGTCCGTGAAAGTCCAGGCGTGTATGCGTCGGGCCCGCACATGGGTGTCCACGCCCAAGCGTGCCAGGATCTCACCTTTGAGCTTATTATAGTCCTTGGCATCCTGCTCACCGAGGTCAAAATAGGCCTTTTGGGGTTCTCCCGTCAGGAAAGGCGCTACTACCTCAGCCCACTGAGGCGCCGGTAACTTCTCCCTATCGGCCACTCTCTCAAAGACCGCGAGATAGGCCTCGATGTCATCGGTGGGTGTCATCTTTTGTAAGGCCGCCTGTACCGCGGTACGGGTGGTGGGGAGCGAACCAGCCGATCTCTGCACACTTTGCGCCACCGCCCGGAGTTGCTCTTGCAGCTGTTGGTTAACCCACTGTTGCTCCTGCAAAGCTAAATGATTGGCTTCCACCAGTAGAGCATTAGTCTCGGCCTGAGCTCTCATGGCCTCCTCATGGACCTTTTGCTGGGTCGCCGTCATTAGCGTCAGCTGTTTCATCAGATCCTCCATCTTGGCTGTATCTGATGGCTGTGCCGTTGCAGCTTTCACCCAGGACATGGGGGTTTACAGCACTCTCCAGTCAATCTCTCCTGGGCGGTTGCCCTTAGCAACGGTTCTCCAGCTGCTGCAGCAAAATGTCCATTAATTGGTGTATGTCTCTTTAAGACCGCTGCCTGCATCCTCCACCATATGTGAGGGATTAGCGTTTAGGATCGGTAGCAACCTGGGCATAAGCAGTCAGAGACAGTGACACTTGCGATAAAGTCTTTAGTCCAGGCTTGGCCTGGGTTTATTTCCAAGCAAAACAAAGCAAAATACAGGCCTTAACATCAGGCAAACAAAGTAAATCCTGCTCGTCCGAGCACTTACTGAACATGTAGCGTCCCTGTCTACGTACTGGTAATACAAATGGCTCCTGCACACAGCCAGCCAGGACTCTCAGACCTGCAAAGGTCTCAGCTCTCTCAGCCCACACGCTGGGCTAGCCGGGCTCCCTGCTCCACAGAGCCCTCTCTCTGGCTCTCAGCCAGATGCTCACTCTCCAGGCCCTGTAGGCCCAGGCTTTATAAGGCCTGGTACCAGCCTCACCTGGTACGTGGGAGTGACCATCCCACCCTTCACTTTGGTCACTCCAGGAAAAGCCGGCCCGGATAATGTGGCTTGGAGCCACCTACTCACTACAACGTGTCAGTAACTTAATGTTACTGACACCATACTGCCGGCTTCCTCCACCGAGCCCAGGCTGCTCGGTGGCACATATCTGCCCAAGCGCTCCCCAAAGCCTCATAGGAGAGCATCCTGGGCAAAATATATATGCCCTCCAGCACTTTGCCGGTCACCTTCTCACAGTATGCTTTAATGCAAAATTGCTTTTTGCCGCTCATATGATTTTATAATTCAGGTTTGATTTGTTTATGTCAAAATGTGCAAAATTGTACTCATAGTGAAAGAATGAAGGGGGATCGCGGATTCCACGCGTGGGAAAAGCAGGAGTTTAAAAAAAAATCTGTGCTGTGCATGCCCGACGGTACGCCGTGCGGACCATCCTAAGGACAGATGAAAATAAAAGTGATCAGGTACGCACGGGAGCTGCTGCTGCTGTGTGCAGGGGGCCAAATTCTTAAATGATTCACTCTTCTTGCTTTGCTCCATCTTCTTTCTTTATCTTGTGACCTTCTTTTGAATCTTCAATTAAAAGAAAGCTTTTGTATCGCATTTATTTTGTATTATTTATCTTAATTAATGGTTGTGGCTTCCCTTTCATCCTAATTAATATCGCATACAATATTTTAATA
Source organism: Eleutherodactylus coqui (assembly GCF_035609145.1). Classification (NCBI taxonomy): domain Eukaryota; kingdom Metazoa; phylum Chordata; class Amphibia; order Anura; family Eleutherodactylidae; genus Eleutherodactylus; species Eleutherodactylus coqui. Next base: position 229,819,144 of record NC_089841.1, read on the forward strand.
CTTTGGGTTTAAAAGTTTTCCCACTTTTTTCCTTTCAAAGTCGTCAATTTGTGTAAACTATATGCTAATCTTAATCACTCATTCCATTGGCAGGGCTTATTAGGCTAACATTGGAAAGCACAATATATTGTAATACTGAAGTATTGCAAAGGTGATCAACTGATAGCATGCTCAAATTCCCTAGTGGGAGAAAAAAAGAAACAAATGAAAATATGTTTAATAACATTTAATTAATACTTAAAACAAAAAAATATTTAAGGTAAATATATTGGATATGCAGGTCATTGTCCACTTCACAAGTTTCACTCTGCGAGGTCTGCCAGAGCTCTACCGCCAACCCAGCATAATGCATACAATACACACTCCTGGCTGGTGGGTGGTGGCTGGGCTTCTCCCTCCCCTTCCTCTTCACTGGGTTTCTCCTCTCTCCCCCCATCCCACTCCCTGTCCTTCTGAGGTCACCTATTGTTTTGCTTTCTAGTGTACTGATAAAAAGGATCCATTCAACACTGAAGGCAGACAGAAGCCCTAGTTTGCTTGCCTCTTTCCCTGACACTTATAAAAAATCTTTTACAAAGATACACCAAGAGATTGCTTGGGCCCCTTCTCTTCTAAGAATCTCTGGACATACCAGCTTATCTTCAGGCAAGTCTACACGGCATACCACATATGGCATTCACAATTCTACACGGCCTCTAACACTATTTCTAATTCCAAGGACAGTTGGATGATGCTCCCTCTAGTACCTGGATAAAAAGGGACAAAAACAGTATCATCTAAAAATCTAAAGCTACAATTAAGTGGGGTTGGCCAAGACTTTCATGTCACTAATTATTTCTTTTCACTGGTTTTACAGCAAGGAATAAAAGAGCTTGACCCCATCACAACCTCTTATAATGAAAGATCAATTGTAGAACATCGAGCGTGTAATTATAAATGAGAACAAATCCTAACTGGGTAAAATAACCACCTCAGACATAAAATTCAGGTAATTATTTTGCCGTGTAATTCAGCTAATCATTTAGAAAGCTTGAAATACATTTTGTTGATTTTAAGTCAATTATAAAGCATGGCTGAACTAGAAGAAAGGTGATTTAGCAGGTCAAGTCACTAATACATGGCTTGGTATTACAACTAATTCTAAATTAATATGGAATATCAATATTCATAGCAGAAACATTGTAGCCAATTTTTATGCACAGCCATGGTTGTACAGCTGAGTAATTTGCAATTTGTAATCTGCGCTGGACAAACACCCACAAGATTACTCAACAAAGCAGAAAAAAAATTGTAAGTCATCTAATGACTAGTTGGTTGAAGTAAAGTAATCTAAATGTTAATTACATAGAATTACATTAAGTTTAAACAGTCTTGGTTTTGGCTCAAGCTGGGTGTAATTGTAGAGGGTGCAGAGGTACTAGTAGCACCCAGGACACATAAAAAAATAAGTGGTATAAACCCCCTTCTGGGGTAAAAATGTGTAATCTGTTTTACATGTGTACTTTGCAGCAAATCCATATTGCACTTGGTACTTTTGGGTGAGCAGCACCTATACCAGCTGGTGCTTGGTTTGTTGTATCCATATATTATGCCCAATTTTGAGCCCTGGGAAGGTTCCTCTGGTGGACTGGGAAAAGTCTTGCTGCTCCCATCATCGAAAAGGTCTTGTCAGTTATGACACCTAACCCTGAAGCGATTTCATGTAATTGTTCTTATATCTAACACGTGAGCGCATTAAGGTGCTTTACATGGGACAACCTGTAGGGCGCAAGATGTCCAACAGGTTGTCCCAGCGATAATCATTCCTGTGCTTATACACAAGAACTATCATCTCGAGTGAATAGAGGCTGAGTGTCCTGGGATCATTTAGGCCCGCCCGACTCCTATTCAGAGTAAGCAAGTAGTTGTTCATAGGAGAATGACTGCTTGTTTACACAGAACAATATGTTGTCACTGTATGAGGGCTTGTTTTTTGCGGGAGGAGTTGTATTTTTCAATGGTGCTATTTAATGTGCTGAAAAACCTTTAAAAAGTTCTAAGTAAAATGAAAAACAAAAACGAATTCCGCCATCTTTCGGTACGTCTTGTTTCTATGGCCCACAAACTGCAAACTGCTTATTTTTTTCAAAGACAATACATTTAAAAAAAATTATTTAATGGCGAGCCGACTGGATTAATTGGATAGACATATTTCCAAAAATTACAATATAACGGTAACTGGATTATTTTATTCCCCCATAATTGAAAAATCTGCTTAACTCTTACAAAAATTGTGTTGCAGTTGCGGAGTGTTATCGTTCACATTCTCGCTGGATCGCAGGAATGCAAATGACGATCGGCTCATGTAAAAGCCCCTTTAGCTATACATGCTGCTGTCACTTGGCTATTTTCCTAATCCTACTACACTACTTAACACTTTTTGTTCTCTGCCTCTTCTTTTCCGTGGTTCATTTGCCGATGTCTTATAGTTTGCAGTCAGGTTGGCCTGGCAGAGCCAGACTCCTCTGACCACTTCTATATTGGTTGGGCTGAGCACATATAAAGCATTCTCCCAGATCCTAGAGAGAGCTGTGTACTTGGCCACATAGTCCTGTCTCTCTGCTCAGCACTGATGTGCGTTTACACTAGTCCAGCAGGGAACAATATATTAACCCACTAATATACACAAGGTACAAATACCCACTTTTATCATAGACCACAAAGGAATACAATATTAACCCTTTAATTTACCTGTGACCAGTGTTCCCCAACTTCAATCCTCAGGGCACCCCAACAGGTCATGTTTTCAGGATGTTCTATATTAAGAACTAGAGATGAGCGAACATGTCCGTTACGGACACATCCGCACCCGGACACCGGCTTTGCCGAACACTGCAGTGTTCGCGCGTAAAGGTCCGGGTGCCGCCGGGGGGCGGGGAGATGCGCGGCGGCGCGGGCGGCAGTAGCGGGGAACAGGGGGGAGCCCTCTCTCTCTCCCTCTCCCCCCACTCCCCGCCGCACCCCCCCGCGCTGCCACGGCGGCCCCCGAACTTTTTCGCCCGAACACTGAAGTGTTCGCAAAGTTCGGTGTTCGGGCGAAAAAGGGGCGGGGCCGAACGTGTTCGCTCATCTCTATTAAGAACCCCTGTGGCAATGTCTGAGACACTGATAATAATTACATCACCTTTGTAATACTGAGAAAATCCAGAAAACATGACCTGTTGGGCTGCTTTGAGGACTGGAGCTTGGAATCACTGCCAGATTCACATGAGCATATGCGTATTTGCACGTGCACGAGTGTAGAAGTTTTGAAGAACAAATGTTGCTAATTTGCGCACGCATCAGCATATTTTACTGTAGTTTTTAGGTGCGTAAGGCACGTACTTATGTGTGTGGCAAATAAATATGCACCAATTGAAAAGGTTCCTGGTGTGTTCTTTCTCTTGCGCAATTCCAAAGAGTTTCCAGTATCTCCTAGAGTATTTTCTACACCTTTGCGTATCCCCATTGACTACTACGGGGACTTTTGTTGCATAATTAAATCAATGTGTTCTATTAACTGCGTATTGAACTCGTAAATTTTGCGTGCGCAAATACAGCCATGTAAATCTGGTTTTAGACTATGAGGGGCAGGACTTTACGTCACCAGAACTAGTTACAGTAGCTACTCAACTACCTCAGACTACCAAGGATGCTTTAATTAGTATGAAATATTTTTAGCAAACACGATATGTCATCAAGTCAAACTTTCTTCGCAGAACCTTTTGTCTGAGTTATGGAGCTTTAACAGCTTTGTAATATGTGCATCTTTTATTACTGAAAGTTATCAATTGAAATGAAATATAATTGTACACATATTCAGGAGGGTTGTCAGATACATGAGAAAATTATATGCAAAAGTTGAAACAAAGTTTGAAATCTATTTAAGAGATGGAGGTGGCGTAATAAACAGTCTTGGTTTTATTCTTCTTTCAGGCAAGAAAACAGCCTATATCATTAGCAATGACTACATCCCTGTAGTTCTATTCCTTAGAGATACCATCCCTCTATTGTGTTGATTCTGAGTGTAATATGTATGCTGTACTAAGATTATTTATATCATGAACATGTCATCTAATGTTTTGTGCTTAATGAAAGAGTTCTTTGATCCTTGCTGGCATGCTGCATTGTCAAGTAGCTACAATGCCCTTATGTGAAAGCAAACTGTAGGCACCTCATCATAGCAGCTCTTGTACCAGTACTCTCATAAACCCATATTGATAACCCTGTGATCAACCGACATCCACATTTCCACTAATTCCAGTTTTTCAGAGGATTCTGCATGGGATAATTTACATATGGGTAAATGTGGAGAGATACAGATTCCATCGTATTCACTGTACTAATTGTTGATTCCAGAAATGTTACATTTTCATCTTTGCATGTGAACTTGGTTGATCATTTTATAAGACATATATTTCATAGACAAAAGATGTACCGCTGTTATTAACATAATATATTAGGCTCAAAAAGACAAATGTCCATCCAGTTCAGCTTATTTCCCCCACAATGTTGATCCAGAGGAAGGCAAAAGAAACCCAATGAGGTAGAAGTCAATTTTCCCCATTTAAGTGAAAAATTCCTTTCCGACTCCCATCTGGCAATTGGAACAATCCCCGGATCACCGACCCTTCTGAAGGTATTCAATTTTAAATTATTGATAAGGAATTCTTTGGCACAAACTATCTTGTCTCATGGTGAAATCAGTTTATTTAGAACTGAGATTACAGTAAAAGAAGATTGAAGAAGAAAAACTGAAGAATTAAAGGAAATGTGGCCATGTGAGACCTTCACAGAATGACAGCAGATGGAGACCTCCAGAGCCTGAATCATTAGCAAAATGTCTGACTATGTGTCATTAGGGAGTCTCATGAGAAAGTAGAGGCCACCACTTAAGAATTAACACAAATAATGTATAATCAATTTACAAGGATTATGTTAGTGAGAGAATAATTTCGATCTCCGGTCAACTTTATCTTGGGATGGTCTTGTAGGCCTCTTTCTGCATAGGAGAAATCAGCAAACGCATTCTGCCCTAAAACAATCACAGCAAAATTATATGAAGTACATTATTAGCAAGGGAAAAAAACTCATAAGATGTGTATGTATATATATATATATATATATATATATATATATATACATACACATCTGTCATGTTGCGCTTCCATTGCAGCTCACCTGCTCCTGTAGTCATGAAGTGTCGCTGACATGCTCCTGCTCCTTCCTTCTCTGCTCGCTCCCTGAATTTTGCCTGTAGGGCTTGTGCGCGCTCTTACCTAGTCTTTTAAGAGGCCAGTGCCAACTCCCATAACTCTTCCCCCTCCAACCCCATTACTGCATCCCTATATAAAGGCATTTAAAGCCTAGGGTAGATGCCTAAGCAATGGGTCTCGTACTGCCATTTGTGCCAAAGCCTGATTGTGTTTGTTTTGGTTCTGACTCTTGCCTGTTTCAGACTATTCTGACTTCTGTGGTACCCGTCCTCTGCTCTGTATGTCGTTATCGCCTGCTGCCTGCCCTGACTTGCAGCTTGGACTTTGTTACTGCACTTGCGCCACCAGCCCTGACTCCAGCCTACTATACTCCTATTTATATCTTCAGGTACCTCGCCTTGGCGCAGTGCAATGTCAGCAGCTGCAAACCAGGGCTATCTCTGGATTGTAGGGCCCGCGGCAAAATACCAAATCCCGCTTGAAGGGTTCAAGGATGAAAACCGGCATGCGCTAGGTGCTGTCTCCAGAAATAGTCCAAAGTCAAACCTGTACGCGGCAAGGCAGAACCACATCCGCCTGGCTGCTGCATATGTATTTTGACATTTTATTATTAGTAAACGCTATAATAATTATTTTTTACTATCATTATAGTTGAACTAAGTTCATCATCCAGCTTTTCATATGTTTATTTTCTCTTTTCTAAACTAGTTTTGGGCAATTACCTTTTGCAGTTTTTCTGGCAGCTCATTATCATTACTGTAACACTGGACTTCATAGCAAATACAGTAATTAGATCTCTTCTTTATTTTCCTTATCGGGTATATCTGTTGCTATGAAGACCGGTATCTATATTACAACTATGAGCTGCAGAGTACAAGACCATGAAGGTTGTTATTAGAGTCTATAAATTCACACTATGACTCCTCAAGACAAGATTAATATATCGGAATATTTTTCATATATTAAAACATATTAAGGCGGCTTGAAAATGATTCTCAGCGGCGCCAACAGAAGCGTTAGCTCCTGGTAGGGACACAAAGTTTTGCAGGGAGGAAATCAAAGTGCATTCTGCTGAATTTCTCAATAATGTGTTGTAAAAGGGTTAGCAGCTTCCAAAATATGCAAGCCTTAGGCCGGCTGCACATGGGCGTATTTGTGCGTGCAATATGCAGAGAATATAACTAGAGATGAGCGAGCATACTCGGCCACGCCCCTTTTTCACCCGAGCACCGCGATTTTCGAGTACTTCCGTACTCGGGCGAAAAGATTCGGGGGACGCCGTGGGTGAGTGGGGGGTTGCAGCAGGGAGTGGGGGGGAGAGGGAGAGGGCTCCCACCTGTTCCCCGCTGCTACGCCCCGCTCCGCCACGCCTCCCCCCGCCCCCCGAATCTTTTCACCCGAGTACGGAAGTACTCGAAAATCGCGGTGCTCGATCGAGTAATTACTCGAAACGAGTATGTTCGCTCATCTCTAAATATAACCCATTCCAATGAATTTGTGTACATTTTCCACATATTACACGTGCATTTCAGTCGTGCGAAAAAATGTTCTATTTTTCTGTGTATTTGCACTCTAAAGTTTCACACAGAAGTCCAAAGTGGGTTTACAAATGCACAAGCAACACGCAGGGAGATGCTAACACACTACGTAATTGCGCAAGGAAAAAAATATATGGAGCTCATTAAGACTAGCCATTTCAATCGGTGCAAATGATCATGCGATGAGGGTGCAAAAGTTACAGTAAACTACACCGGTACGCACACAAAAACGAATAGTTTATTCTATAAAAATGCAGCGCTCAGGCGTGTGCAAATACGCCTACGCCTGTGTGAAGCCGGCTTTAGCGGACGCTCATATGTAGCTCAGTTGACGTAGAGTTTTTGCACAGCTGTAAGATCAAGCACCAAAACCTGTACCATTTAGTGCTGGTTTGCGTCTGGCCAGGGTGAAGTCTGCTGTGGATTCATGTCAAAATTTGCACCAGCGGTGGGGATTTTGATGTGAAATTTGACGCAGATTTTGGTGCTGATTTTTTTGCGGTGAATGTGCCCTTATGTGGTTCTGTACATTTTTTCTTAAGACATTCATGATATTTATGCATTTCTGAACTCATACAGGTAACAAATAAATGATTTGTGACTCCCTAAACAAGGCAGGGGTGTCAAATAGAGATGAGCGAGCGTGCACCCTAAGGGCAAATACTCGAGCGAGTATTGCCTTTTGCGAGTAACTGCCCGCTCGTCTCAAAGAATTCGGGTGCCGGTGGTGGATAGCGGGGAGAGGAACGGGGGGGAGATCTCTCTCTCTTTCCCCCGCTCACTCCTGCAACTCACCGCTCACCCCTGCCGGCACCCGAATCTTTTGAGACGAGTGGGCAGGTACTCGCAAAAGGCACTACTCGCTCGCGTATTTGCTCTTAGTGAGTACGCTCGCTCATCTCTAGTGTCAAACTCATTTTTGCTGACGACCACATCTTCATTATGGTTGCCTAGGGCCGTTCACACAAAAATATTTGCGCTCCATGTTACTACAATATTTTTTACATGCACAATACGGGGAGCTTAAACACAATTATTTGCATTAGGATATTTGGAAATACATTTTTTCATGTGAAAAAAATCACTGCAAGTCCTTTTTTTGCCTGTATTACGGAGCAAAATGACCAATTCAAGTCAAAGGCATTGCATAAATACGCATGAAGGCAGGAGAAAGCCATGGGACCTTCTTGTAAGGTTTTTTTGTGCAAGTGAAAAGTGCAGTGAATGTGCATTTAAAAAAAAAAATGCAATTAGGTCTAAATACGTATATATTCAGTCTGTGAAAATGCTGTATATTTCATGAAGCAAAACTGCACCCGCCCTGTGAATGAGCCCTCAATGTAAGTACTCCTTAACACGGCTGAGGAGCTCTATACACCATGATGTGTTTCTCCCCTTACACCTCTTTAGCATCAAGCTTCCTACATTAGAGGGTGGCTAGGGTGCCGCGGTAGGGCTGTTAGAGCTGTGCCGCCACCTGTGAGTTGCTGAACAGAGCGCTGAAGCAAGCATTGAAGCTCGGAATTCAAGATGGCATTCGGTCCCTATGCTGGCACCGCCCCCTACTGCGGAATGCAGATAGCTAGTCCTTCAGCATCCAGACCTCATCGAGGGCCACATAAAATGACATGGCGGGCTAGATTCAGTCCACTCGCCTTGAGTTGGACACGTGCATTACAGATTTGCTGTGGATTTCTTGCAGCAGAAACACAGCAAAATCTGCATTTGGTATTTTGTTATGGTTCACCCTAAAAATCCCCCCAAAAAATTTACACGCTAAGAAGTTCAAAATCCAGATGATCTGAATGATCCCTATTTAAACTCAACGACAGCCAATGAGCCGACAATTTTTATGCCCGCTGAAACTGACTGATGAGCGAGAAGCGCACGATTCTCATTCATCATTGAGTCGTTGGCTGCATTTAAACCAAATGGTTATTGTTCACTTTTGTTTATTGGAACGATATCCATTCAAACGCACCTTAAGGCCTTAGTCACACGGGCATTTTTTCCCGCGATTTGCGGATCGCATGACGGATGCGCATCCGCAAATCGCATGACCGGGGCCGAAAAATCGCCCGAAAAAACTGCTCCTAGCTGCGTTTCATTAGAAACGGGCCAGAGCTGTCTAGCGCATTGAATTCAATGGAGCCGGCAATACAGCCGACTCCATTGAAAGCAATGGGGTGCGGGCGAGCGCGGGATGAATTGTTGGGAAGGGCTTAAAAATATAAGCCCTTCCCTGAAATTCATCCAGAAATGTGTAAAAACAAAAATATAATATATACTCACCTGGTCCTGGCAGACGGAGTTCAGCCGCGGCCGGCCGGCAGTTCTCCTGAACTGAATTCATGAATGGGTAAGTGAGAGCTGCCTCTGATTGGTGAGGCTGTGACAAATCAGAGGCAGCTCATTCAGCAGGCGGGGATTTTAAATCCCCGGCTGCTGAATACTACTCAGAGCAGTTCAGGAGAACTGCCGGCCGGCCGAGGCTGAACTCCACCTGCTGGGACGAGGCGAGTATATTTTTTTTTTGTTTTTACACATTTCTGGATGAATTTCAGGGAAGGGCTTATATTTTTAAGCCCTTCCCGAAAATTCACCGTGTGATCACCGGCAGCCCATTGCTTTCAATGGAGCCGGCTGTTACAGCTGTGGCAGAGGAGAATGATTTGTCTACTATATGTTCTCAATGGGGTCGGCGCTGCTGCAGCCGGCCCCATTGAGCGCATATAGAGAACAGAACAGGAATCGCAGATCGCAGATCGCAGATAGGTGCGATCTGCGATTTCTGTCCTATAATTTATCGGACAAGCGCATAAAAAGCGCTCATGTGTCCGATACCATTGCAAAGCAATGGTTTTATAAAATCGACGGACACATTCGCATGTGCAAATCACGCGAAAAAACGCCCGTCTGACCGAGGCCTAAGGCATTGGAGTAGTAAGAAAAACATTGGTTACAGAGGTGTAGATACGATACAAAGTCTTCTAATCCCTACTGTGAGTAATTTATAAATACGAAAATGTGTTTCTTACATTAATATCAATTGACTCCCTTTAAGTGAATCAAATCAATATGAGGACTTTGTTTTTTCACATCCAGACTACTTTGAGAGCAAGATATATATATACCAGTTGCTACAAACTTGCTTTTATTAGGATCCTTTTTTTTATTAGCAAGTAATATCAAAATAACAAAAACCTCATACTGGAACCAAGTGGAACAAACAATACGTGATATAACAAACAGCACGTTTAAACTCTCCCCGGAATATATGATTCTTTCCAAACCCTCCACTGTTTATAAACCTTCTAAAACTAATCTCATCGTCCCTCTCATTAAGGCCGCCAAATCTTTAAAGGGGTTGTCCCGCGGCAGCAAGTGGGTCTATACACTTCTGTATGGCCATAATAATGCACTTTGTAATATACATTGTGCATTAATTATGAGCCATACAGAAGTTATAAAAAGTTTTTTACTTACCTGCTCCGTTGCTAGCGTCCTCGTTCCCATGGAGCCGACTAATTTTCGCCCTCCGATGGCCAAATTAGCCGCGCTTGCGCAGTCCTGGTCTTCTGCTCTCTTCAATGGAGCCGCTCGTGCAGAATGCCGGCTCCGTGTAGCTCCGCCCCGTCACGTGCCGATTCCAGCCAATCAGGAGGCTGGAATCGGCAATGGACCGCACAGAAGAGCTGCGGTCCACGGAGGAAGAGGATTCCGGCGGCCATCTTCACCGGTAAGTATAGAAGTCACCGGAGCGCGGGGATTAAGGTAAGCGCTCCGGTAAGCTTTCTTTAGGTCCCTGCATCGGGGTTGTCTCGCGCCGAACGGGGGGGGGGGTTGAAAAAAAAAAAACCCCGTTTCGGCGCGGGACAACCCCTTTAATCCCGCCACTATGGCTCCAACCTACAGCACCCACACTAAATCAATGGGTCTCTAAGGTAAACGAAATCCGCAGGTTTGAGGAGCTAACGAGTTGGGCTAGCAGAACCCATGACAAATTTTGAGCCTTATGGAAGCTATGGAATCTCAAGTCTTGATCCATCTATATCTGTCGTAGCTTTTAACAGGGATTTTAATGTATGTTAAGCTATCGTTCTTTCTTTAGCACCTACCTTGGGAGGAAGTTACTTCCAATGTAGACAATCGCCTGGTTCATGACACTGTCTACTCCTTCGGAGCTAGTATTACAAAACTGTCCCCTCCTTCCTCCCCTCTTTACCCCCAACCTCAGTCCCCCCACCCCCACCTACTTTGTCCAATTATCTCCTTTTTTTCCCCTTTCTTTATTATATCTTTGGAAAAACTTATGGTTCATCTAATTGTAATGTTCACGCAAGGTGTTGTTACAAACTTCTGCATATTGCATCTGCTATTTGTATCTTCAATAAGAAACAGAGTTTACAAAAAAATAAAAGCCGAGAGAAAGAACAGGGCATCAAAAAGGAAAAAAATAAACAAAAACTTTTCTTTTTTGGACATTTGATTTGCAGTCACTAAATACAACACAATGTTGAATCGCTGAAGAATGATGAGTCAATCCAAAATGTCCATTTATAGCCATATGTGTAGACGCTTCCAACAAGAAGTTAACAAATAAGACTTTAATGTTTTAGCTCTACAGAATCTGGGAAATCAATAGCCATTTCATCCTTCTGGAAATATAATAAAGTCATCAAATCTTAAACCCTATACTTATAACAGGTATAAATAAAGGTGCCTACATGGCAACCTTGCAAATGTTCAGTGTCACCATGACAACTCGACTGCCTGATTGATTTTTTTTTCAATTTCTTGCATATCACCCTCTCTACATACAGACAGCAATCTTTGTTTACCCTACCAGACATACTTGTCCTGTCAACACTAAGCACAGTCAGGTTGTCACAGCCTTGGGCAATCATGTTAAGCATATAACTTATCCTATTGATACACAAAAGTAAGTTTGGAAGCATAGTATACTGCATGTCTAGATGTTAGCATGGTAATGTAAACTACTTCTGATGGATGCCGTCAACCTCCCAAATTACAATTTAAACACAGTGACATATCTTATCTGAATAAACTGAAATTGTCTTCTTCCAGAAGATTCTTGCAGAGGTATTGATTGAGGTTTTTTGCTAAAAACATGAGGATACATGCCACGGAAAATAAGTGTCTGAAGAAGAAATTACTATGGGTACTTGTAAATCCAATCCATTCCACTTAAGGGACCTATAATAATACGTTTGTCAGTTAAAAAGTAATGAAAAGAAACGGTCTTACTTTTAAAGAATTCATTTTAATATAGATCTCTCACAAGCAAGATGAATGATTTATACACGCGGGTCTCCTTCAAGTGGCCTGTAGAGGTTTGAATGGCACATACGTTTAGCAAAGTGTGACAAGTTGGATTCGGAGTTGTACGAAACAATTGGCCCAGTTCATTCATGATATTTGAATGATTGGAAAATTGTGCACAACTTTTATAGTCCTACTAGGAAAAGGCTTCATATAACAAGTAAAGCAAGCAAAAGGTTTATTAGGTTTTTTTTTAATTAAGTACAGAAATAACAGTAAAGTGCTGGATGAAGTCATAAACTGGTGGGTTTCAGAAGTACTAAGAGAGAGGGAGAGGCTAATCGAGCTTTTCATCCCATAAATTAGTATAATCTACACTTGTTTCTTTATTAATTGCTATGGCTTGCTCATGTTAGCGTTTTTTGACCTTCGTCATCTTTTCAATTTAAAGGGCCATCCTGTGATTTACTTTTTCATTCTTGATGTAGCCATTTCTCCTAGCATATATAGTCTCATGTGGGGCAGAGTGTTAAGGCAGTAGAAATTCAGTCCTAAGCTCTTGCTCACATCCTGAAGGTTGTGAGTTCAATCCCTGAATGGTTCAGTTAGCCGGCTCAAGTTTGACTCAGCCTTCCATCCTTTCGAGGTCAGTAAAATAAATACCTAGCTTGGTGGGGGGTAATAAATGAATTACCTGAAAGCACTGCGGAAGTTGGCATTATATAAATAACAAGATTTATTTTATATAAGTGAGCTAGTAGGTAGTTATATCTTGCTATCTGAAGCCTTTTTTTCATCAGATGGTCATCTTGTCTGAAATAAGTCAATGTCACAGTCTGTGTGACGCTGTTATATGTTCCCTAGCACAGAAACTACCTAGAGAGGAACACAAAATCTCCCATCACGGTTACTGCTGATGATCACAGAGCTCCTAGAGGAGGAGATCACAGCTCATGCTCCTGACTATAAACTAACAGTCTGTAGCTTATTTAGGTGAATATGGAAGGTAATGATTAGAGAGCATACTCGCTAAGGACAAATACTTAAGCGAGAAAGAGATCTCCCCCCCCCCCCCCCCCGCCGGCACCCAAATCTTTTCTCATGAGCGGGCAGGTACTCTCTAAGGACAATGCTCGCTCGAGTATTTGCCCTTAGCGAGTATGCTCGCTCATTTCTAGTAATAATTAGACTGTTCCCCCCGTAGGCAAAAATTGTATAGCCTCTAGCTAATGGTGTGCTGATGCATCATGGGATTGATGTGAAAGTAAAAAAAAAAGAAAAATCACTCCTAAGATGGTGTCTGATAAGTATCAGACAGGGGCTGCACTGCATGTAAGGAGAAATACAGAAAGGAGATATCCAGAGTGTGACCATCAAGTTAGGGGGGGCAGTGATGGAAAAATGTGTGGTCCTTTAAAGAAAAAATAGTGCAAATTCCAGTAGCAAAAACATCTTTCCTTTTTGGAAGGTTTTCTTTTCTTCTGATGGGACTGTGGTCCTTCTTCACCAGATTAATTTCTGGTTGGCCAAGCCCAGATAAAATAAATGAAAGTATCAAAAGTAGATTCTTTCTAGGCGCTCACAGATATATTGTAGACAGGATGGTGGTAATCCATAAACAGTAGTGGAGGTACACTGTATGGCCACTTTATTAAAAATCCTCCATCTAATGGCAAGTTTGACTTCCTTTCAGAACCTCAGCACTTTGTTATGATGCCTATCCAAAGGTGGCAGAGTACCCAAGATGTGTTAAATAGATCAATGGAGAAGATATTTTCACTATAGATTAGCGGAGCATAAAAAAATATTAGCAATATGTTAGTATTATTATTGAATAGTCTTGTGTAGGCATGAACATTGGGACACAAACCACTGAAGAAGATTGTAGAGGACCGTGGTTATGGGCTCCAATTTTAAACACCATCCTGTGAAAAAGGAGTAGAAATGCCATATATATTCGAGCCTTTAAGAGTAACTTATGCTTGGTAAGCCTTCTACAAACAACATAGAATTATCACATTTAAATTAAGGAATCAGAAGAGGAAGAAGTTCTTTAACCCTTTCCAATCCACTGTCTGACATTTAAAGACATTCTGATTGAAGGCTGTACAGCTCTAATGTTGGAAGATGTCCGTAAGGGTATTCTTACTGTATATTACTGGCTGCTCTTGTCGGGGGGCCTCTCCAGCATGTCCCATACCGCAGTACTGGCTCTACCCAGCAGATGGCGCCATTGTATAATGCCAGAAAGAGAAAGCCCCCTAGGAAACCCTGAATCCAAAATTGGATTGCAAAGGGTTAGTGTAAGAGAATATGAACTCTGGAACCCCATATAAGTAAACTTAGTAAAGGAATTATAAAAAAGATGCCACCTTCTTTGAAGACACCATTTTTCAATGTTCTTTAGGACCAAATTCAGGGCTCACTCACAAGAGCGTATGACCACAGCATATTACGCGCATAGTTTTTGTGCGTGTAATACGCAGTACTAATATTCCATAGACTTTAATTGCAGCGTGCGCATGAAATACGAGCGAAGAAAAACCTAAGCATGTCCTATCTTGGCGTTTATGCACGCGTAATACAAGCCAAGATAAGCAATGGGGATTGAATATGCGCAAATACACATGCACGTGAGTACTTGCTGCATACTCCCACGTGCAAAAAACAACACATTTAATATGCATTCACACATGCTTGTGTTAGTGAGGTCTAATAGATACAAAAGACGTTGGGTCTCACTCACACTTGCGTATTTAGCCTGTGTATTGCACATGTAATACGCAATGCTAAAAACCTATTGATTTACATTGGGCTGTTCAGACCTGTGTTATGTGCGTGAAAAAATGCAGCATGTCCTATTTTGATGCGTAACATGCACCATATTCATAATGGGGTACATAAAATACGTAGTAAATATGCAGGTTACATGTGTATTTCCTGCTTACTGTGTATTATGCGCATAAAAAATACATTTGTAATACATCTCAGTGAGCCCTTAAACCATTGAAGTTAGCCATGTTCATTTTGCTAATTGGGTATGGGCACGAGAAAAGATTACACTATATATCTTTGTTTTACTATTGTGTAGGTCTAGTTAATTCAAGTTTTGTAAACCCTACCTGTTTTCCAGGAATTAACAAGCTTCCTAAAAGCCCATTTACAAGGAACGATGATTGCTCAAAAATCGCTTAAAAGCGATCGTTTGAGCGATCATCGTTGCATCTAAACGCACGTCCATCGTGCACTTTTCATTAAATTCATGTCAACCTAAAAATCGTCCTTTGGTCTTATCAGGAGTTTTTCGAGGGTAGTGCTGATAGCATTGTTACCCGTTGGAGAACAAAGGAACTGAATGCAGATAAGAGAGCCTTTGGGCTATTAACTGCTTTCAGCGAAAGCTCTATTTGCATATTAAATAGCTGAGTAGCTACTTAATAGTTTATGCAAAATAATCGCTCACAGCTGTCACTCAACCTGTTGTTTGAGCGATCATCGCTACTTACTGTAGCTACAAGATTCTTCCCAGTACACCCAGTAGCATGTCCTGCATCCTCCAGTATGCTTTATTTAACTTCCATTTAACCCCTTCAACAGTCACATTAAAATTGGAAAACCTCTCTGAAAAATGTCACTTTTTCATTGTAAGAGGGGGTTTCTGTGCTTCGATCCCATACACTCCTTCTTCAAAGTAAGTTTCCTTTTTTCTCATTTGAAAATTTTGGCTTATAGAATAGCAAGAACCTTCCTCTTCTGAGTGCAGGAATTTTTGTTTATTTTGTTTTATGCTTCCGAAAACTCCTTTGGAGTTTTTCTGGATTTCTTGTGCCTCTCCTCCATCAGTATTGGATGCGTATGGCATAAGAGGAGTGGCGCCTGGTTATCCCATCTAGAATTGGGTCCAGGTGCCTACACTAGGTAAGTCCATCTCCATTTGTATCTTTATTTTTTACTCCCTTGAGGCGCTATTCTGATTATACTATTTAATTGTAGATTTTGAATTTGTCTCGTGTAAATACATAGGACACAGAACTCCGTCGCCTTAAGTGCATTTTTAACCTCTTAGTGATATGTTCAATTTTAGGCTTAAGAGCCAACAAATCATATCCCCTTTTGTCTTCCAGCCATCATAACTAGAGATGAGTAAGCATACTCGCTAAGGCAAACTACTCGAGTGAGTAGTGCCTTATGCGAGTACCTGCAGGTTCATCTCTAAAGATTCGGGTGCCGGCGGGGGAGAGCGGTGAGTTGTGGGAGTAAGCAGGGAGGAGCGGGGAAGAGAGTGAGATCTCACCCCCGTTGGCACCCGAATCTTTAGAGACGAGCGGGCAGGTACTCGCATAAGGCCCTACTCGCTCGAGTAGTTTGCCTTAGCGAGTACGCTCACTCATCTCTAGTCATAACCTTTTTAGATTTTCGTCAATATAGCTGTATGACACCTTGCATTTTGCAGGACAAGTTCTAGTTTTGATAGGAACCAATTTTTGGTATGTATGGTGTATTGAATAACGATTTTTTTGGCTGGGAGAAATGGAAAAAAAAACTATTTCACCCCTTTTCTCTGTGATTTATTTTTACGGTACTCACACGTGGCAGAATTGGCTCAGAATTTTTAAACCTGAGACTAAGCCACACTAAAACGGACATGCGGTGTGAAATTTAAATCCGCGACATGTCCATTGTATCGCCGTTTCCACTGCAAACTCACTACTCCCTATAGGGAGAGATTTCCACAGTGGAATAAAGCTGCTTCAAAACATGCGCCAAATGGAATTTCCGTGCGATCCTGTTGCAGACATTCTGAGAGATTTCCGCCCCATGTGAACCCGGCCTTAATAGTCAGAGAAAGGACTGTAGGGGAGCAAGGCACATAAATTTTGGGGACCGTAAAATCTAATTTAAAACATATTCACGTGCAGTGTCTGACAGCATTAACTGCAACTACATCCCCCAGTCACTGCAATATGTAATGTCATGTACTATTGAAAGTTATATTATGTGTACGTTATTTTATATGTTATATTGTAGAATGTTAAAAACCAGCCAGCATCCATGTAAAAATGATCTTCAGTAAACATTGATGTTGGTAAACCGCTAAGGGTTCAAGGAAAGCTTTGTTACTTGTCCATGCACTGCAGCCGTAATATCTTGCTCACTTCAGCTGTGACATGTACTCTGCAGGGTTGAATCAATAGCATTGAAAAAGCAGACTTGTATCTAAGCACAATGTAATATTATCATTACAGGTGGTACTGAAGTATCATTAGGACTGTCAGCCTAAGATTAAATATAGGACAGTCACTCTATAAATAGCTGTGAACTCCATGGAAATCAGTGGATATTCAAATACTTGGCGTGTACTAGAGCAATCAATGTTTAACTATTGAGGGGTCCAAGAGCAGCAGATATTTTAGTAGAAAATGATCTCCGCTCTAGTATCTAATTGAAACATGATAATTGATAACATGACACGGAGTATTTAAAAGAGTGCCAGAATGACTGCTGCAGTCATACAATACATTAAATGGAACCTCTAACCATGTTCACACTGCCCGAATCATGGGTGGCATGAACATGAGACAGGAATGTACAATGCGGGCATATGTCTCATCCTAAAATGGTCAAAGAGGCGTTGCTGTACTGGCTTTTCCCCCCACTGCATTCATCTAGAGTGACAACTCACTCTGCAAGTGTATAAGAAGAGAGCCATTCCTCTAAGGCTGGGTCCACATGGGGGCTGATTTGCAGCGGAATGTCAGTAGCGGGCATTCCACTGCAGATCAGTAGCCTGCCTCAAAACCCGCACCATTTGGTATGGATTTTATCATATATTCCTGTGCGGAATTTACCCCTTCATTGAGAAAAGGTGAATTTTGCAATGGAAACAGCGATAAAATTGACACACTGTGGAATTGATTTCTGCACCGCATGTCAATTTCCACATGGGTTTTGTGTGGATTATTTCCGCAGCTTGTGGATGAAATTTTCAAAATTCTCATCCACTTCGCTGCTACTGGAAATGCTATGGAATTTCCAATGCGGAGGGTCTGCACAGAAATTCCATGACAAATTCGCCCTTTCTGAATCCACAACCCCCTAAATGATATGTGTGAAAAGATGCAGGAACAGTGCTGCCCTTGTGACTCAGAGGGCAGTTCAGAATCAAATTTCAAAGAAGGTAATTCCGTGTCTGAACCTCTGCCACTACCATCCCCCCCCCCCCCCCACATCCAGAAGTATATATTACTGTCCTAAAGTACACAAAATACATTGTGTAAATTATTTACATAGAAAACTAATGTACAAGAGGGGTAACTGAAAAGTTCTGGGTCCAACCCTTTCCCAAAATGTATACAAAATTTTGTGATTGTAGCTATAAAGTGTGTTTTACAGGCTTACCTGGCAATTTTCAGGAGGATAGACCTAATTTTTTCTTTTTCACATCCCTAAAAGAAGCATGGCAGAGAAAAATATGGAATTCTTCAGGAATCAAGAAGTTCCTGTTTGTACAGAATAAAATACCAAAGAAAATTCCTGAGATGATGATGGAAACATTGGGTGAACATTGCCCATCATCCGCCACTGTGAAGAAACATTGTACCAACTTGGGTGATTTTTCCAACCAGGATGCTGAAAGATATGGGAGATCCGTCATAGTATCAGCACCTTAAATTGTTGAATGTATTAGAAGGCAGGTGAATCTCACTGAAAACAATATCAGATATCCAAGGAACATGTTTGGAGCCTAATTCATGAACAATTGCATATGCACAAGCTTTCAGCCAAGTGGGTGCAAAAATGTTTGAACTCTGACCAGGAGTGCACGAGTGAGCACTTTTAAGGTAATTTTCAAGCATTTTGAGGATTCCAGTGCTTATTTTTGCAACAACCGCTGATTGTTAATGAAACCTGGTTACACCAACTTGATTCTGCGACTGAACAGTCCACACTCTGGATCTCCGAGGCCAAAGACACTGAACCGTCAACAGGAAAGATCAACGGTCAACAGGAAAGATCAGTGATGAATGTGGCGCCAAATCATACAGTGTACTGCTAAGTAATTTAAGAATCACATAATCAAGTCTCCTTCCAGAATGAACAAATGTAGTAAAAAAAGAAATAAAATGTATTCCCATGTAAACCAAAAATCACCAGCTTTTCAATAAAATATATTATTGAAAAAATGCAAATAAAAGAAAATAAAATTACTAACATTTTGGTATTGATGTATTTGTAATGAAATTATTATACTTATCCCTCCCATTTGGTAAATGTCTGTTAAAAAGACAATTCAGAAGTCACTTCAGAACTGAATTGGTGGCTTAAAAAATAGATCTTGGATATTTACATCAAAATTGGAAAAATTGCTTCTATACAGGTTTTTCAGGTTCAAAATAAATAAAAGCACCTACAATGCACACATGGTGAAGGTTATTTATGTGTTTTGCATATTATCTAACTTACAAGCAGAAAAATTCTGTAAATTTTTTTTAACATTTTCTGTAAATTTTGGCTTTTTTAAGATAAATACAAAACAACTAAAATTACCGTATATACCGGCGTATAAGACGACTTTTGAACCCCGAAAAATCTGCTCTGCAGTCGGGGGTCGTCTTATGCGCCGGTAATACAAAAAAAAAAAGTGTAAAAAAAAAAAATTTTATTACTCACCTCCCCCGGCGTCCTGTCGCGCTCCGGCAGGATGTCGCTCGCTCCGGCAGGCTGTCGCTCGCTCCTCGTCCCCGCCGCAGCATAGCTTTCTGAATGCGGGGCTTGAAATCCCCGCTTCCAGAAAGCTAATACACACGCCGGCAGCCATGACAGCATTGAATGGCTGTGATTGGCTAAAGCACACGTGGCTTCAGCCAATCACACTATTCAATGACATCATTGAATGGCTGTGATTGGCTGAAGGCGCACATGTTAGCAATCACACCCATTCAATGATGTCATTGAATAGTGTGATTGGCTGAAGCCACGTGTGCTTTAGCCAATCACAGCCATTCAATGATGTCATGGCTGCCGGCGTGTGTATTAGCTTTCTGGAAGCGGGGATTTCAAGCCCCACATTCAGAAAGCTATGCTGCGGCGGGGACGAGGAGCGAGCGACAGCGCCGGAGCGAGCGACATCCTGCCGGAGCGCGACAGGACGCCGGGGGAGGTGAGTAATAAAATTTTTTTTTTTTTCTCCACTGAATACCGGCGTATAAGGTGACAGTTGGGGGGTCGTCTTATACGCCCCGTCGCCTTATACGCCGGTATATACGGTAACCATTAACAAACTGCAATGTGTCATCAAAAAAAACAAAATTAGAATCACTTGCATAAAAGCATTTCAAAGCTATTACCACTTAAAGTGAAACATCAGATTTGAAAGATGGGGACCAAAATTGGTTACAATGGGAAGGAATTAAAGGCCACACAAAGAAAAAAAAAAAAAAAGACTTGTAAATCTGCAAAATGATGGCTGCTTCTTCAGAACAACATTCGCACAAGGCTGCCACAGCAATGGATCCTTGAAAGATTTGGGGATTCTGTACATAGATCATCTACCCTACTCCGTAGATCTCGCTCCATCAGACTATTATCAAAAACCTTGAAGGAATGCAAATTTTTGAGTGATTCAGAGGTGATAGTAGCAACAGAGCAAGTTTTCAGTGACCAAAATCTGAGCTCTTTTTGGAAGTGTTAAAGACCCTTCAAAAGCAATGTGTAAAATATACCTTCAGGTAAAATATATTGAATATTATTAAAGTTTCATGCCATTAGCTCATTCCCGACTTGAAATTCATTGGTCATCTGCCGCTGCATCATTTGGTAAGATTTTGCAGGCATTGTAAGATTTACTGAATAGAAAGCAGTTGGAGAAGACTTGACTAGTGGTGGGGTTATTTTCAACAATCGAAACCACCCAATTATTGTTCAGTGTAAACACATTGCCTAGCGAACAATATACAATCGCTACGTCACCACTGGTTGCATGTTCGGTCCAATGTTTCTTGCCATGTAAAAGATTTTTTATTATGCATATTGAGAATATAAATCAACTTTTATATCCAGGAAGATGGGTCTCTATTATCAGGTGATTGGTTTCTGCTCTGCTTCATTTTATCTGTGAAATCTCTAAAAGATTCCAGGTGAGACATAGAATTAGACTGAAATCTACAGCTAACTGTTGTTCACTTAGCCACAAAAGTAGCGGTTTGTAATCTAAGAAACCCAATTTATTAAAATGGTGGATCCTTTGAATCTAATAGGTAGAAGAATAGTTTGCATTTTACCAAATTCTAAGTAAGGTGATGAGTTCAGACTTTATCCTGCTGTAAATGGATTACAGTTTATCTTTATGTATTAAATGGTAATGGTCAAACTGCAAAGTAAATCTCATGTAGATGACAGTGTAAATAATATATTATGATTCCCAGCAAGAGAAACCACGTAATCTTGTAGATATGATAACTTTTAATGGCTAACAAAAATACATGATGTAATACCGAGCTTCCGAACCAACACAGGGTTCTTCTCTAAGAGGCATGGATATTTATACACACTTATAACATACATACTTATGACAAGGCACAGATATGGATGTGATTGGTTCGCACTTTAAAGGAATTCTGCAACAGCAAACAAACTTTTTTTTTTGTCTAGGCACTGATAGCGGAGTGAAAGTTTTATGGTCCCTAAATTACTGTTGGGGGGGAAGGGTCAGCAGGCTAGAAATGCAACAAGAGGAGAAATGCAACAAGAGGTACACTGAGATTTTTAACTAAACACTGATAAGGGAGTGAAAGTTTATGGTCCCTGAATTACTGTTGATGGGGGTCTTATCTGTATAATAAATGTCTCACACTTCCCAATCACGCATAAATCCTGGGGAATAATTTAACCCCGTATTCAGCGTGTCAAAGGTTGTTATCAATTTATATTCCCAAGTTCTTCTGTGGTTTTGTGACTTGAAACCACCCTTCAATATCAAAACTCTCATATCTCCTATGTTATGTCCATGGTTAGAGAAGTGCTCGAACACAGGTAATTCTCTTTTTCTGTGTTTAATCGTGTGGCGATGAGATCTCATCCTCGCTTTCAGTTTTTGTCCCGTTTCTCCGACATAAAGGCCCCCAACAGGACATTTACTGCACATGATCAGGTACACAACATTGGACGAGGAACATGTGAATGTCCCAGGGATCTTATAGTCCTGCTGTGTGTTGGGGATCTGTATCCTGTCCGCAGTCAGTACATGTGAGCAGGTCTTGCAGCTCTTTACATTACAGGGATAAGTTCCTTTTTGTGTGTCAGAGGGTAATGCACTCCTGATTATAAAGTTCCTCTAGTTAGGAGGTTGCCTGTAACACAGAAGCGGAGGGTGAACCTTTTCTTCCGAGCGGGCAGGGACTCGCTAAGGGCAATGCTCGATCGAGTAATTGCCCTTAGCGAGTATGCTCGCTCATCTCTAATTATTAGTCCTCTTTGCTTATTGAAAGGCAAATGTGTGCCAACAATGCAGTCAGTTGTCACTTTTTAGGTGTTATGTCATAGAAATACAAAATGTTTTTAATTTATTGCTTATGAACGTCAAACAGAAATCTTACTCATTTGTGAATAAACTCCATAAAACAGTTTCTGGTGCATTAGAACCCCTTCTCAGGTCATCCAGGATAAAGATTTTACTCCAGGTAATTTGAGAATGATTTATTGAATAACTTTGTTGGACTAGATGGAGTTTTGCTTCCTCATGTAAAGCAGTCCTCCACACTTCATATCTTTTTGCTTCCATGGAGGAGGCAGGTACCTTCAGTTCTAGAGGGAGAACATGCAGTATTCTCCTCCAAATAATTCATCAGGTGCTTCAAGTGTTTGTCAGGCATATGCCAATTGTGTATTAAGACTCCATTTTTCTTCTCTCAGCCATACATGAACTTTGAGTTACCTTCTGTCCTGGGCAGAGAGTTAGAGCCATGGTTATGGTGTGTCTGGGAGGAGGTATTTATGGTTGCATAACAAAGTGTAGATGCGTATGTCTTAAGAATGATGTAGCACACAATGAACAGTTATGTTATTGTGCATCTGAGAAGAGGATGTGTAGGCTGTGTAGGTTTTAAATAAAGAATGTACACAAAGTATTGTGCATCTGGGAAGATTAGCATTAATGGTTGTATACTAAAGTCGCTCTCACATCGGCCTTTTTTTAAACTGCGATTAGCGTGCGTCCTTAGCGCCGCATTAATCATGGTACAATGCTTCCATTGATTTCAATGGGGCCTCTCAGACCTGCGCTAGAATGCGGCATTTCTAATGACACAATTTTCGAGCGCTGTCTGCTCTATTTTTACGCGTTTTCGAGTTTAATGCACCTCATCACCCATCACATTAAAAAGTGCTGTCAAATGCTGTGACATGCATTAAAAAATGCAGCTTGAACTTACAGCAAAATGCCACAGAGTTTCAAGCGGCATTTAATTTAACACGTGTGAGAGTGGTCTAAGATGTAAATGTATGATTATATTTAGTTTTCACATAGTATGTTTGTTTTCTGTCTCATGACAGAATACGCTGGCGTCATTCTGTCATGACTAGGAAATAAACATGTAGGCATTTTGTGCTAAGATAGTATCAAAGTTTTACTTTCCAGAGAAGACATAGGCTCTTATGTTAAGTCAGGGGTGCCCTACTTGTTGGTCCAGTTCCTGGAGAAGGTTATCGGTGTTTTTGCACTGTTTGAAAGTGGGCTTCTCGACTGTTGTTATACAAGTCAAATGATGCTATATCTGCCAGTGATGTACGTTCCTAGAAAAGGTTCTCTGTCAAGTCAGATGATGCTTCCCCCCAGTGATGTGAGGTAAGTTGTAACCTTTATACTTTGTAATGTAAATTGCATCCCTTATCATTTGTATATACAAAAAGAGGACAGTTATTCATCACTATGCTTGGTTACCACTTTATTTGAATAAACTATTGTCAAAAATTCCATATGGTCTTATTCTCTTTTAAAGTCTTATTCAAACCCAAGTCCTGCTCCTTGCAGCAAAACAATGTTGCAATAGTGTTTCTGTGCAATATTGGAAGGTGAGCCACTGTTCATCTCAAGCAGTTGGTGGTTGTATACTTGCTAGATGTTATTTACCACATGTAGTGCGCTCTCTCTTTTCTTTCATCCAAGCCATATTTGTAGGTATTAAGTCGTGCATAAACCAAACAGAGGAGGAAATGGGAGAAAGTAATGTTAAGAGCCCTTTTAGATAGATGCTTCATTTGAAAACCAGGGTCTAAATTGTAAGACTCTTCTAATGTATTATTACTAGATCCAACAGGTTTTATCTTAGGAGTGCATATTTTTAAGTCTTCTCCAGATAAGTTGGGGAATGCCTAGTTGTAAAATCCTCACCTACCATACTGTAGAGCCAGGGTTTGATTCTCAGTTGAGGACATAAATTAGTTGATCATCAAGAATTTTTATGTAATAAGCACTGACTATGCAGTTCCCTTTATCAAGCTGAAGGCATTGGAATGGTAGATTTCTTGACTACCTCAACAGAGACTTAGGTTTCTTTCTCAATAGAGGTTAAAATCCATATATCATTGACACTAAAGATGTTCTATGTAATAAGTACATTATGAAGAGTCCTGTGTGAAACTACAAGTAGCACATTAGTAGATCTACTGTTTATAATGCTGAAGGTTTGGGTTCAATTCCTGATCAGTCGTTTTGATCAACAATGCATGCGATTTCCTTATTCATGCTTGTTTATACATGTGGTGCAGCATGCAAATAACACATGATTTTGGTCAGCATGTCTTATGCCTTGTGAATATGTTTCTAATTTCTGTTAAGATTGGTCTGTCTCTCACACTTCTTTATTCATTTAGAAAGGAGGTATAGATATACCTATGTTTTGAAGCATCTGGATTGGTTGGTTTTGAACATGTGATTTATTCATTCATAAAAATATATGCAGTGATTCTCAAAAGTGGTATGCTACATAACCAACCCTAAATGACATTAGGCATGACAGCTACTGAATCGTGTGTTCTCCAAGATGCATTTTCATTGGTTAGTTTTTGCTTTAGTTTCTGTTTCAGTATCGTGAATAGGGACAGTTTGTCCAAAATGAACTGGCCATTCTACTGACTTTTCTATGAATGATGCTACGGGACTTTATTGCCGGTGCTAGACTTTTTCAGAGTCTACAAAAAAGTATATAAGCAGAAGAGACCACAAATAACATTATTGCAGACTACAACAAATGACCTGTGTTTATATAAAATAGTAATATCTTTTATTTAATACCAACTAAAATCCATACACAAATAAAATCTAAGTGACAGGAACACATTCGTTATGGATATTCGTAGTGGAGGAAGACCGAGATCAAGCACGCTCAATGCAAAGACTTGTGTATGAACGGAGAACCTCAAAGCATCCTGTATCTGTCAGAGGATCTTTGCATATTTTCAAAAATTTCTCATGACCTAGTATTGCCAGATTCCCATCTCTTTCTGAAAGTTTGGCAACAGAAGAATCAGCTTCCAGGTTTGCGAGGGCCATCCTTTCCTCCTTGTTCAAATTATTTGCAAAGTGATGGTTTGTTTTCTAGTTGTTCCAATTCTTCAGTCTCCACTCTGACAAAGATGTTAATGGCCTGTGTATCAAATTGAAGGAACATTTATGTGCTTTTCTGTTTCAAATCCATGAAGGGGCCTTTACCCCTTTCTCTCCCTCCTCCGTGAGACCCATATGAGTCTTGATATCCCTCAGATCTTCTATAGGGATACCAAGTGTCCTATAGGTCTCCTTATTGTGCAGTCTAAAAAGCTATGCCATTTAAGTTTGCAATAGAACAAGTTCAGATCCTTTACCCACAAAAAATACTACATTTAACAGCTGGGACAAAGGATAGGCTCAAAGAAAGTACCCTCAGTTCAGACTGAATTTATCATTGGATAAGTTAAGGAACTTGGCTCTGGCTTGCTGCAGAGCCCTCAGATGATAGGGAACTCATCAGCCTCAAAAAATAGGAGGAAGAGATCATGGTGGCTACTGCAGAGGAGGGGAATGACGAACAGAGCAGCCCTAATGGGTGTATTTCTTGTGGGTGCCTTTCCCTTTCAAGTTAGTGATCTCTTTGATATCCCCATCTTCTATCACACCTCCACCTGTGTCTCTGGTAAATGCCAATCAAGCTGCACGATGCTGAACTGAGCATAGGCCCTCATGGAGTCTGTTTCTGACAGTTTGGTCAGAAACATGCAAACCTGTAGCCTGCTAGAGATAATTTTGTAGGGCTTTGGCAGGTTTCCCTTCTATTTCTGGCACAAAGAAGCAGGTAGTGGTCTTGGTGCTGGGGTTATGCATTTCTATGGCCCTGTTCAGCTCTTCTTTTGTAAGGTTCCATGTCCTGATACAGCACCTACTCCATGGCCTTGAGACAGTGCTGGGAGACACAGCAAACATTCTTCTGATTACACGTGGATGTGCCATCCTGTTAAAGCAGGACTACCTGTACAATCTTATTGGGCTGCAAGTACTGCGTCATGCTACCAGCAGTGTCAGGAAGGTTAAAGAAAGAGAATCAACTGTGGGCAGCACTTGAAAGGCCATTCTCTTTTTGGGTATTGTCTTTCTGTTGCCTCTCCAGTGCACCTGTTATCCCAGTCAGAAACAAGTATACGAGTAATCAGTGAGAGCAGGGTTGTAATGAATGCCTGTGTGTAAATATAAAGGATTGTAATTTGTAACTGGATAATCTTCCTCTAATAATGGATATTATTTACAGTTGTATTGTTACATAATGTGGTAAAACTTGGAAACAGCACCGTAATAAATGCCTGTCAAGAAGACTTGAGTAGACTTTCTTGGAGTTTACAGTTCTGTCTGAACATGCTAATAACCACCTTTCATTTTTAAAGGGAACCTGTCATCAAGATTTTACTATACAATCCAAGCTATACAGGTAATAGTGTGGATAATAAGCTTTCTATATCACTATGTAATATTGTTATACATACCCTGGTATCTTTAAAATCTTCCTTTAAAGTTTTCCTATGCTGTAATAAAAGGAGATGGAAAAAGAGTCAGATCTATCCTACACAGCCATGCCAGCCATGCCCTGTGATATTGGTCAACAAGCATATTAATCTCCATTTTTGAGATGAATGTGCTGTGGCAAAGCTTGCACATTTGCATTTTCCTGTACTTGCTGTGAGTTCAGGAGCCTAGTGTAATGCGTGCCTTGACAACCATTACTCGCAGTGTCACCTGATCTCAGACATCTGTTTCTTAACGCTTAATGGCAGTTAACACAATATTCCAGTGCTTGCCGGGTTACCACTTGCTTTCTGTGCATCTAGGCAGCAGATAAGGGGGCAGTGTTGAGCGGTGGATAGTGTCTGAGATCAGAGGACACTACAAGTAAAGGTTGCCAAAGTCCATGCACACCAGAATCCTGAAGTCACAGAAAGGGTAACGCTAGTGCACGAGCAGCCTTTTCCACAGTGCATGTGCGCAATTTCATCTAAGGAAGGAAATTAATATGCCCGTTCAAGAATGCAGGTTGTGCTGGCATGTTTGTGCGGGAAAAACCTGCTTCTTAAAAAAAAAAAAAAGAAAAAAATCTGACTCCCTTCAGCTCATTCTAATATAGTATGGGAATACTTCAAAAGAAGATTAAGGTAACGGGGCACACGATATTACATAGTGACATAGAAAACTCATCAACACTCATAGCTTGGACTGTATGGTAAAAAACAGGACCCCCTTGAGTGGCTGTGGCTACAGCCACTTGACTAAGGATAGGCCATCAAAAGGTTATAACTGGTGTGGGAGATGGCTGATAGGTTCACCATTTTGTCTGTATTTTCTGTTGTCAACAGTGAAGATACTATATTGTGTCTATAATCTAATCCTCTGGGGGAAGGGAGCATCACCCCCCCCCCCCCACAAGAATTGAAGGAGCAGTGCTTTGTATCCATAAAGTGGTGAAACCGGTTCTAACCAGCAAAGAACTTATCTAGGAATGTCTTTGTGTAAAGGGACAGGAAATGGCTGACTATAAGAGAGAGACCGGAAGTATTCCCTTCGTACCACAAGTCAAGAATGAATAGAGCATGCTCAAGGGAAGCTCCTCCCGGGTGAATGATCTCACAGCTACCTCACAAATACCTCCCGATGAGAATGACCTATCAGCACACAAAATAATGTAACTGTATCCTAAATTACCTAACTTCCTGTGTTGAAACCTGTTTTAAACTTTTACCCGCCTAAATAAAGACAGACTGTTTTGGGACACCTATGTAGACGTGTGGTCTTTGAAAGGCTCTCCAGGCCTGTACATTATTTCTATCTAATTTGGCACCCACAGTATATCGAATAGCAAAAATTGCGCTAACACTAGACAAGCTCTTTAAGAAATCTAGTACATTATAGCTAGGTTGGTATAATTCTGCATACAATAAATGTTGGGGATTTGAGATAGATCAGGGTATTATGCTATATGTTTTAGTGATATTTGCTTCAGTTATTGTCTTTATGGTATCAGCACTGCTCCCAAAAGGGTGCATGGAGAAGGAAACGTCGGTAGCAGGGAAGATCAGCTAAGATAGAAAGTGGTCTCCGGCGCTCCATAGTCAAGGAAAAGAAACAATTCTTTACCATTTAAGTCCCACTGTTTCTTTTTTCGTGAACTATGCTATGATTAAGGCCCATTGGTTTGGGTTAAAACAGATATGGATGTCCAGGGCAGTATGCAAATCTGAGTTTTTTAAATCCTGATGGAATAACAATTATTTTAAACTATTGAAGCCAACTTTCCTTCGTTTGCTTAACATTTACCCAACACCTATGAAAATTCTGAGCTGTCAGAGTATAAAGAAACAACCTCTATTTTAGATAACACGTTACACTATGTAACACACTTTTTGTCCTTGGCAAGTGAGTGTTATTTCCTGCTTTCTTAGGTCTAAAAAGATTAGAAAATGGCCGTTATACCTTCCAAGGTTTGCTTTTGTACTCAGAAGAATGAGTTTTATATTTTGCATATCCCCATATATGTACATGGGAAACAAATTTTTATTTTTATAAACAGACAACATCTAGATCAAAAGTAATGTTTATACTTTAAAACACAGACAATATTTAGAAATGTGTGGTTTTTCTAGATTTACGATTGTACTGCACACCACTTTCCCGAGTTAGTTCCCATATGTAGTCTCTCATCATGCTCTCATTGTACTGTCCTTGGTATCCATGTTCAAAGGCCATAATATCTTGGTGGAAGCGTTCGCCGTGCTCCTATGAGTATTCTCCCATGTTCCGCTTGAAGTGATCCAAGTGAGAATCAAGGATATGGAGTTTTAGAGACATCCTGCAACCCATAATGGCGTTTTCATTGGACCACAGGTAAAAAAAGCTCATCAAGTGCACTGAATTCCTAAAGAAGCTGACCAGAAAGGAAAATGCAGCTTGGAACAGATTTGTGGCAGTAGTTAAAGGTTTCCTTGGGAATGACAAGGCCCACAACTATGTGAAGCTGGTTGAAACTCTGGTTAAGAACTATGGCAAGATGGGTTGCAAGATGTCTCTAAAACTCCGTATCCTTGATGCTTACTTGGATCACTTCAAGTGGAACATCGGAGAATACTCAAAGGAGCACGGCCAATGCATCCACCAAGATATTATAGCCTTTCAATGTGCATACCAAGGACAGTATAATGATAGCATGATGGGAGACTACATATAGGGACTAATTCGGGAAAGTGGTGTGCAGTACAATTGTAAATCTAGAAAAACCACACATTTCTAAATATTGTCTTTGTTTTGATATATAAACATTACTTTTGATCTAGATGTTGTCTGTTTATAAAAATAAAAAATTGTTACCCATTTACGTATATGGGGATATGCAAAATGTAAAACTCATTCTGAGCACAAAAGCAAACTTTGGAAGAGATAATGGCTATTCTCTGTACTTTCTAGACATGGGGAAACAGAAAAACACAATTAATGCCCAAGGACAGAAAAAAAGTTAAAATTTGTTAGTGTTGGCTTCACATTCTAAATCCTTACTGCGATGAAGAATCCCAACAAGTAAAATTTACTCCCAACGCCGACCTACTTTCGTTTGTACCTCAAAGAAATTTAGGGATAGGTAAAACATTCTATAATCTTTTATTCTGGATTAGATTTCTTGACTGCTTGCTTGTTCCCATGCCAAGTATCTTTGAGCAGGCTGAAATTATTTTGCCAACTCTACTGTGTCCGTGACTTCCCATGCTACTGTTATCACCTGGAGAATCACTAACGAGGAAGCCCTGGTTCTAAACACAGAATTAGACAATGGCCCATATAGATCTACTACCAGGATCTCCTTTAAGCTCACCACCACTTGACCCACCATGATAAGCTATACTGCGACAAGTAGTCATTGCAGTACTTTATAATAGTCTAATGATCTACGCTAACAAGGTATATGCAATATGGGATCACAGAACTTTTACTTTGAAAATAAAAATTAAAAAGTACTGCTTCCATAAGAGCTGCATTAAATTAATCAGACACTTCTTCGACCTCGTCATTGGAATTTCACCTGCTTGCATCTGCTCTGTAATTCATATGCAAATCCATCTCTGAACTGCTGATGAGCATTACAATTTCATACACTGAAACTAATAAAAATCTGATATTCTTTTCAGCTCTCTGAAGAGAAAATTCACAGATTCCCACACAATAGAATGGAATTAACTGTTTGTTCAGTCACTACTGTATAACAACATGCTATGAGCGATGGCTCAACACAAAGCGTATATTTAACATCCTGAACTCTTTCTGTTCATAACAAATAAAGCCAAGATGTAATGTTGCTGCTGGCTATGTGAACTCAGTGACCACAATTCTAAATCTCTTTCCTGCAACATTTTAACAGCAGCTTAATAAAGAAGATTCATCCACATTGCAAAGTATGTAATAATGTAGGAAGCGTTTTCAGAAGGGATACTGAACTCCTCCTACATAATTCTATTACTTTACATACATAAGGATGCAAGAAGCCATAAGGAATTGGGGGCTCGAAAACTGTGAATAATGCAGGATGTTAAGATTATCCAATAGAAAAATATATAACAATGAAATACAAA
Source organism: Eleutherodactylus coqui (assembly GCF_035609145.1). Classification (NCBI taxonomy): domain Eukaryota; kingdom Metazoa; phylum Chordata; class Amphibia; order Anura; family Eleutherodactylidae; genus Eleutherodactylus; species Eleutherodactylus coqui. The sequence continues at coordinate 229,850,330 of NC_089841.1, forward strand.
CATTCAAAAGCCTAGAAATGTCAATGTAAAAGTGTGAGAAAAGATCCTGGTTTAGCAAGTGCCCAGTAGCTTCAAAACAATGGCCATGTCAATGTAAATCCACCAATGTAGCACATTTTTTAGTCAGTGCATAGGGTTAAGTAATACAAATAAGGAAAGTCAACTCTCAATCGGGTCTTGGGGCTCTTTCACACAGAACAATTATGGTTCAAAAAATAGTTCAAACGAGAGAAAATGAACAATATCGTTGAGTGTAAATGCAGCCACCCATCAGGCGAAGAATGATAAATCGTTCGCTCGTCGATCGATCATTTTACGCAGGCATAAAAGTCCTCGTTGGTTCGTTCATGACTAATCTATTGTTTTTTATGATTCCTGAACTGGTATCACTAACAACCTAGCTAAGGGTCAACAAACTGAAGGCTGGCCATGCTGGATTCCTTATTTGTATACAAAGGGTAAGATATTACAATAACCACTGCAGATAAGATGGCGGCTCTCAATATAGTGTACAAAATTTCAGAGGAACAAATGCCATTTTTAGCCAATAAATTATATGCACACTGTCCCTTTAACCCCTTAACGACCAGCCCATAGTGTTTTTATGTCCTCCCGAAGTGGGCTCTATTCTCTGAGGACGTAAAAACATGCCTCCTGCAGAGAATAGTGCCCCTCGGGCTGTGGACGTGACAGCTCCATGCTGTCGGTGTCCGCAGGTAGCTGACAGCATGGAGCTGTCATCCCGGGCTGTTCGGAGCCCCCCCCCCGGCATTGCGATCGGCGCTATGCAATGGATAGCGCCGATCGCAAAAAAAGTAAATAAAAGTGCCCAAAAAGTTAAAGATTCAGCTGCTCTGATGGATCGGATCCATCGGAGCAGCTGAAATTACTCACCGAGGTCTGGCACGCTGCTCCCCGCTCTCCTGCCGCTCCGGGGCCCGAAGCCGGTCTTCTGCGCATGCGCGCCAGGCGGCATTACGTCAGCCGCATGCGCAGAAGGCCCGGCGGCGCGGGAGATTTAAAATCTCCTGGCTCCCGGCTCCTGTAGGTAGCCGGGAGGCAGGAGATGTCAGCGGGGACTGCGGTGAGCGGTCCCCGGTACCGCGATCGCCGTTATCCAATGGTTAGCGGCGATCGCGAAAAAGTTAAAAAAAAGTTTTAAAAAAGTCAGTTTCACCTCCCCTCATGGATCGGATCCATGAGGGGAGGTGAAAATACTCACCCCCAGTCCTCAGCGGTGTCCCGATGTCCCGGGACCCGAATCCCCGTCTGCGCATGCGCGCCCGATGATTGACATCGGGCGCGTGCACAGACGGGCTCGAGCCCCGGGGAATTTAAAATCCCTCTGCTTCTGGCTGCCATGTGTAGCTAGGAGCAGAGAGATTATACCGGGGACATGATCACTGTCATCCAATGGATGACAGTGATCATGTAAAGTGAAAAAAAAGTGTAAAAAAGTAAAAAAAAAAAAAAAAGTAAAAAAAAAGTTTTTAAAAGTTTAAAAAGCGTACGTTTCATCTCCCCTCATGGATCATATCCGTGAGGGAGGATGAAAGTACGTACCTAAGGCCCCCAGATTTATCCGCGGACCTTACCACAGCTTCTGCACACGCGCCCGTCGCCAAAATGGCGGGCGCATACGCAAAAGCTGTGGATTGCCAGGATAATTTAAATTCTCCCTGCTCCTGGCTACAAAACGTAGCCAAGAGCATGGAGATTTAATGGGGGTCCGCGGTGAGCGGTTCCTGGTCACGTGTTCGCCATTATCCAATAATGGCGATCACGTAAAAGTAAAAAAAAAATTTGAAGTTTCATCTCCCCTCACTGATGCGATCGGTGAGAGGAGATGAATCTTTTTACCGGAGGCCTGCGTATTTGAATCCCGACGCGATCTTCCTCCGTGGACCTTCCAGGATTCTGCACATGCGATTGCCGGCAAAAAGCCGGACACATGCGCAGGAGTCAGGGAGCCCAGGAAACTTAAAATCTCCTTGCTCCCAGCGACCAATGGTCACCGAGAGCCTGGAGCAGTGACGGGTGGCCTCGTTGAGCGGTCCCCGGTCACGTGATAAAAAGGTAGCGGTCTACCTTAGGCCGGTCTCACATGACCGGATAGAAATGACGGATTCCGCATGCGTCTGATCCACGGTATTACGCAGATCAATCGCATTGGATTACACAATTCCGCTCACATTAGCGGGTCGGAATTGCGTAATCCACTCGCAGAAAAGAGAACGCAGCAGGTTCTATTTTACTGCGGATATCGGCAACATAGAGCCCATTGTGCTCCATGGTCGCGGATATACCCGCAGCCCATACGCAACTACATTGTATACGGGCTGCGGGTACCCGCGTCATCGCTAAGCGATGGTGCGGGAAATACAAACAAAGGTGTACTGTGCATGACCGCCTGTGTGAGTAGGCAGTTATGCGCAGTACATTACGCAGCCGTACGCAGGGTCACAGCCGGGCTCACAGATGGGATCCGCTGTGGGCCTCCGCAAGCGGATTCCGCCTGCACCCGCGTGAGCCCGGCGTTATTCAGACCGCTACCTGTGATACGTATTTTACAAGAAGCCCCGGGAACGCTCGCTTTCCTGCAGTTCCAGGAGCACCTTGTTGAGCGCCTTCTGTGTGAGACCGCCGCACCTCATGAAGCTTACGGAGACTCACGGAACGCCACTTTTTACACCCCATACCCGCCACTGAGGTCATGAAATACCCCCAAAAAGCATGAGAGGAGGGGGGGGGGGGATACCCGGTTTTATTGCCCCATGGGCCCATTCCAACCAGCCTCCGTAATTACCCCTGTCTTCGGAAATACTACACAGTTCACATTTTTACTTTTATCTAAGATTTGCGAACGCCAAAAAGGGCGTGGAGGGGGGGAATTTTTAGGGAGTCAATCTTTATTCTGTGCAAATAAGCAATGGGGCCTGGAATTTATTCAGTTGTGCCCTAAAATCCAACAGGTGTTCCGTCCTTTATAGGCCTTGCCATGCGTCCTGTAAGTAGATTAGGGCCACAATGGGTATGTTTCTGAACTCGGGACAAACGGGGGTATCCATTTTGGGGTGAACGTCTTCATTCCTATGTGCACTGTACAAAAAAACTGTTTTTAAATTGAAAAAATTGCCAAAAAAATTGAAAATCGTAACTTTTTCCTTCTGCTTTGCTTAGATTCATTCAAATACTGTGGGGTCAAAATACGCAGTACACCCCTAGATGAATTCGTTAAGGGGTCTAGTTTTCAAAATGGGGTCATTTGAGGGGGTTCTTTATAGTTTTGGCCGCTCAATGGCTCTATAAGTGGGCAATGGGGCCTGAAATTTATTCAGTGGTACCCTGAAATCCAACGGGTATTCCTTTCATCGTAGGCCTAGCCATGGGTCCTGTAAGTCTATTAGGGCCACAATGGGTATGTTTCTGAACACGGGACAAACAGGGGTATCCATTTTGGGGTGAAAGCCTTCATTTATATGTGTGCTGTACAAAAAAACTGTTTTTAAATTGACACAATAGCCCAAAAAATGAAAATCCTATTTTTTTCCTTTTGCTTTGCTTGAATTTATTCAAAAACTGTGGGGTCAAAATATCTGGTACATCCCTAGATAAATTCGTTAAGGGGTCTAGTTTTCAAAATGGGGTCATTTGTGGGGGTTCTATATGGTTTTGGGCGCTCAAGAACTCTACAAGTGGGCAATGGGGCCTAAAAGGACTTCAAGCAAAATCTATGTTCTGAAAGCCACCGATTACTCCTTTTATTTTGGGCCCCGTTGTGCATGCGGACATAAGATTAGGGCCACAATGGGTATATTTCTGAAAACAGCACAAACAGGGGTATCCATTTTGGGGTGTAAGTCTTCCTTCATATGTGTGCTGTACAAAAAAAGCTGTTTTTAAAATGACAGAATTGCCAAAAAAACAAAAATCCAAATTTTTTCCTTTTGCTTTGCTTGAATTTATTCAAAAACTGTGGGGTCAAAATGCGCAGTACACCCCTAGACAAATTCGTTAAGGAGTCTAGTTTTCAAAATGGGGTCATTTGTGGGGGTTCTCTATGGTTTTGGGCGCTCAAGAACTCTACAAGTGGGCAATGGGGCCTAAAAGGACTTCAAGCAAAATTTGTGTTCCAAAAGCCACCGGTCGCTCCTTTCATTTTGGGCTCCGTTGTGTATCCAGACATAAGATTAGGGCCACAATGGGTATGTCTCTGAACACGGGACAAACAGGGGTATCCATTTTTGGGTGCAAGTCTTCCTTCATATGTGTGCTGTACAAAAAAAGCTGTTTTTAAAATGACAGAATTGCCGAAAAAACGAAAATCACAATTTTTTCCTTTTGCTTGGTTTGAATTCATTCAAAAACTGTGGGGTCAAAATATGCAGTACACCCCTAGATAAATTCCTTAAGGGGTCTAGTTTTCAAAATGGGGTCATTTGTGGGGGTTTTCTATGGTTTTGGGCGCTCAAGAACTCTACATGTGTGCTATGGGGCCTAAAAGGACTTCAAGCAAAATTTCTGTTTTGAAAGACACTGACTACTCCTTTCATTTTGGGCCCCGTTGTGGACTCAGATATAACAATAGGGCCACAATGGGTATATTTCTGAACACGGGAGAAATAGGGGTATCCATTTTGGGGTGTAAATCCTGATTTTCATGTAAACTATAGGAAAAAAATATGTCTTTAAAATGACAGATTTGCAAAAATATGAAATTTTACTTTTTCTCCTCTAAATTGAATTAATTCCTGAAAAAAAGCTGTGGGGTCAAAATACTCATGACACCCCTCAGTGAATACATTAAGGGGTGTAGTTTTTAAAATGAGGTCATTTGGGGGGGTATCTATTATTCTGACACTCATGAGCCTTTCCAATCTCGGCTTGGTATAGGAAAACAAAGTGTTCCTCAAAATGCTAAAAAGTAATGTTAAATTTGTACGTCTCCTAAATATTTAAAAAAAAACAAAAGTTTTTCCAATGTGCGCCCAAAATAAAGTAAACGGGTGGAAATATAAATCTTAGCAAAAATTTCTATATTATGTTTGCACATATTTAAAATATTGCAGTTGGAAATGTGAAAAAATGACGATTTTTTCAAAATTTTCCCAATTTTGGCGCTTTTAATAAATAAACACAATTTCTATCGGTCTATTTTTTCCGCCTAAATGAAGCACAACATGTGGCGAAAAAACAATGTCAGAATCGCTTGGATATGCAAAACCTTTCTGGTGTTTTTCCATGTTAAAGTGACACATGTCAGATTTGCAAAATTTGGCCTGGTCATTAAGGCGCAAACAGGCTTGGTCACTAAGGGGTTAAGAAACTAGAATTGAAGAATAATGATGTGTATGAGTGAAAAGTACAAGGATAAAGTGTTACTGTTGATGTGTTCTCTATTACTCTGCATGAATTTAGTGAATCACAGATTAATCCAGTTTTATGCAAACACGTCTGTTGTTTTCATGAAACAGTTGTGCAGGTTTACATCAAAAGTACTTTTACCACTTTATCAGCATATCATTTTCTTACAGTGCAGCATATCAAACCGTTTCTATGACTGGTTTTGGTTTAATGAAAACCCTGATGTATTCCCAAGACTAATAGAATATATGTATAAAATGGTAGGCTAACAGGAGAAGTACAGTACATGAGTCTAGTAACTCCCTGAAAAAAGCAAGAAATACCTTTGGAGATTATATACATATATATACATATACACATACACACCATGGATTTCCAACCAATTGCTATGGGGAACATCTGAAATACATAATACTTTTACAAGAGCACACCCAATCACACTATTGATAGCAGCTAGTGCTACTATTAGAAAATATGTATTTTCACATCTACGCTGAAACCTCCGTTTGGAGGTTCCGTAACAGATCCAGCACATAATATGAGAAGAAATAGTGCTGCATGCAGTGTTTTTTCTTTCAGTAAAAAGCTAGACAGCTGAGCAGAAACCAAACAGACCCCATTATAGTCAATGGGGTCCATTCTGTACTATTCGGCTCCACTAGAAGACAGACCCGATTGGCCACGGGATTCCCCTTTCCTGCTCCCCGAATGGAGCAGGAAAACTCAACCCCCCGAGCGCAGATGTGAAAGTAGCCTAACACAATCAGTTCAGTAAAATATCGATGCAGTCATACCCCAGAGGCGGGTGCACTCAGAAACCTCAACTGGATTCTATGGAACTTTGATTGAAAACTGCTGTTGTAAGCAAATTATTGCATTTCTTAACCTTGCTTCCTCCAAAAAAAATGGCAGTATGCATGTATTCTAGCTTTTGCCCACGTTAAATCTGTATTATGCTTTCTAGATTATACAAATCATAATTATCTACATAATTATTATGCTGCTAACTCATCGCAAATTAACTTGTTACAAACCTTTATCATATATCTTTGGTGTTTATTATATAAACCATTCTCATACCTGTATTGAGAGGTCCTTCACTAATCCTGATTAGTGAAGGACCTCATTGTAAATTACATTCATATTACCTTCAGGTACAAGGATCACCAGACTGCTAGTGGAACTCACTCTGAAACATGCCACATAGAATGTGAAAAAAGTCCTCCCTCAAGTCTATTTCAGCTACCTTCAACGATTGCCCCTGTAATATACTGATAGTCATTGCAAAGCAGACCTTAAGGGGGAACCGCAGTCTTTTGAACTTAAACAGGTACTCAGTGGGTATTAGCGGTATTCGGTTATCGAGGCACATCCAGTGATTATTGTGGCCTCGATAACATTTTGAAGGAGAACTTTTATTTGCAGTCTGGTGTCATTACATAATTTTGAATAGTAAGCATAGAGGAAAAAAAGGGTGGAGCAAAACCTGACGAATGGTGATTAGCCAAAAGGATCTAGATAAAATGTAAAAAGTTGCATCAGCAGCACCAATATAAACCCCAGTCTTAAGGTCAGGCTAAGGCCTTAGTCAGACGGGCGTTTTTTCGCGCGATTTGCGGATCGCATGACGGATGCGCATCCGCAAATTGTGTGACCGGTGCGCGCAAGTCGCCCGCAAATCGCCCGAAAATCTGCTCCTAGCCGCGTTTCATTAGAAACGGGCCGGAGCTGTCCAGCGCATTGCATTCAATGGAGATGGCAATAGAGCCGCCTCCATTTAAAGCAATGCGCTGCGGGCGAGCCCGGGATGAATTGTCGGTAAGGGCTTAAATATATAAGCCCTTCCCTGCAATTCATCCTAAAATGTGTTAAAATAAAAAAAAATTGTATACTCACCTTCTCCCGGCAGCCGGAGCTCCGTGCGGCCGTCCTGCAGTGGGTGTGAAGGGGGTGTGAGTCAGACCTGCCCCCTGATTGGCTCAGCGCTGAGAGGCAGCAGTCACTCACCCATTCATGAATTCATGAATGGGTGTGTGAGTGAAACCGGCCTCTGATTGGTCAGGGCTGTGACCAATCAGAGGCAGATCATTCAGCAGGCGGGGATTTTAAAACCCCGCCGGCTGAATAGTGCCGAGAAGCAGTTCAGGAGAACTGACAGCGGCCGCGGCTGGACTCCGGCTGCAGCGGAAAGGTGAGTATACAATTTTTTTTTATTTTAACACATTTTAGGATGAATTGCAGGGAAGGGCTTATATATTTAACCCCTTCCCGACAATTCACCCCGCGCACGCCGGCAGCCCATTGCTTTCAATGGAGCGGCTGTATTGCCGCTCCATTGAATTCAATGGGCAAACATAGTTCTTCTCTGCCACAGCTGTTACAGCTGTGGCAGAGAAGAATGATTTGTCTTCTATATGTTCTCAATGGGGTCGGCGCTGCTGCTGCCGGCCCCATTGAGCGCATATACAGAAGAGAACAGGAATCGCAGATCGCAGATAGGTGCGATCTGCGATTTTTTGTTCTATAATTTATTGGACGAGCGCATAAAAAGCGCTCATGTGTCCGATACCATTGCAAAGCAATGGTTTTATAAAATCGCCGGACGCATGCGCATGCGCAAATCGCGGCTAAAAACGCCCGTCTGACTAAGGCCTCAAGAGGCAACAGCCAAAGTACACAGGAAAGCAAATCCATACTACTGAGAAGGTCCACAAGTATGAACGACGACTTCAGGAGCATGCAGGGGTGCAAACCCAAAGAATAATTGGTTCACCCATCAGATACAAAATAGAGACGTTTCGGCCTCAAGCTTGAGAAAGGCCAACAGGCCGAAACGTCACTATTTTGTATGTGATGGGAAAATAAATTATTCTTTGGATTTGCACCCCTGCATACTACCGAAGTCTTTCTTCATACTTGTAGCCAAAAGGATCTAGGATCGTAGAGGTTTCAATATGTTTGGAATGATAGAGGTGCTGCCTTCCAAATTACACTCCAACTAGATGGCGTACATGTAACAAGAACAGCAGACTAAAAAGGCTGGTGAACAGGTACTACACTCTAAACTTGGTAGAAATTGGAGGTCATGGATAGAACAGTGAAGAACTTCTCTTTTACCAGACAACGTGCAAAGCCAGCAAAAATACGTTTCAGGGTCACACCCCTTCGTCAGTTCAGCTGGATTAAAACCTACAAACTACATGATGCGTAAAAAGGAATAAAATTCAGAAAAGTTAAGATGGAGAAAAGGAAAAGTAAATGAAAATAAAGGAAAAAAAAAATGTACACAGAATGTATACAAATATAAATATACATAAAGCCCATTAGTAAACACATATTAATGGAATAGAAAAGTAATAAAAATATATAATATAAAATACATGTGGTATACAATTATATAAGATAGAATATCTGCTATACGAAGCCTGAAACAAAATGAAATTAATCCATTAGTAACAGTAATGAAAAATTCAATAGGAAATGATATATTTTTAAAATAATCATGGTTTAACCCCTTGAGTGGCGGGTTTCCTACCACCCTGTCGTGCCCACCAGGGCAGGTTTTTTAAAATGGTCTAATCATTGAATTTCAACTAATTTTGCAGTTGCGTCTCAAGAGCCATAACTTTTTCATTTTTCCATTGACATGGCCATATGAGGGCTTGTTTTTTGCGGGACAAGTTGTGATTTTTTAAACAGGAGGGAGGAAAAAAAGAAATGGGGAAAAAAGAAAAAAAGGGGCCATGTCATTAAGGGGTTAAATAATGTATTAACTTCCTTCTCTGGGTCATTACGCACGGATACCACATGTGTGGTTGTATTTTTGATTTTTTATAAAGTAAAGGGAGACAAGTGTTTTTATAAATTTTTTTAAAATAATTTTTTAACTTTTTTTTTTTGTCCCTTTAGGGGACTTCCACAGGGACCCATCAGGACCCCCTGATCACATTCCGGGGGTCTGATGGTGACAGCCCTTTACATGCTGCAGTGACAGCCCTTTACATGCTGCAGTCACATAGACTGCAGCATGTAAAGGGTTAACACAGCAGAGATCGGAGGTTTTCTCTGATCTCTGCTGTAAGAGCTAGTACCTAGCTGTCCTCTGACAGCTAACAACCAGCTCTCCCTGTCACAGAGACCATCGGCTTGCTTCTGACAAGCCGATGGTCTCTATGGCAACCTGTAAACAAAGCAGGACATTGCCGATATGTCGGCAATATCTTCTGCTGGTTTTTCAAAGCCCTTGCACTGCTCTGTGTGGGTCTGTGCAGGCAGAGCACACTGTCACAGCTTGTGGCATTGTGCTCTGCAGCTCCCATAGTGATACATAGCCCGGAAATCTTCCGGGCTATGTCACTATGAGCAGTGGAGCTCGTCCCGGAAAATTTCCGGGCGTGCCACTCAAGGGGTTAAAATAGAAATGTCGTATGTTGAAGGATGCAAGTTGATTGTGAGACAAGATTATGCTTTAAAAAATATGTATATGTTTGTAAGTATTAATAGATTGGCAAAAGAGAGGTCTTCCTAAAATCCACATTTTGCAGTATGTGCTCTGATCATTCAACAGAATACAAAAAAAAACAAAAAAAAACACTTTTCCAAACTAATGCCCCTTTTGTTAACAATGCCATTGTTGCTTTAACTCTTAAGTGAAATACTCTAGGTATGATGTCATGATTATTGTGGGGCTTTTGACCTGACAGCAATACCTCCCCCATTTCCTTCCATCAAGGATAACACATAAATGTGATGAAAGAGTCAGGGCTGAACTTAAAGGGGTTGTCCCGCGCCGAAACGGGTTTTTTTTTTTCAACCCCTCCCCCCCCCCGTTCGGCGCGAGACAACCCCGATGCAGGGGTTAAAAAAGATCACCGGACAGCGCTTACCTGAATCCCCGCGCTCCGGTGACTTCTTACTTACCCGGTGAAGATGGCCGCCGGCATCTTCTCCCTCCGTGGACCGCAGGGCTTCTGTGCGGTCCATTGCCGATTCCAGCCTCCTGATTGGCTGGAATCGGCACGTGACGGGGCGGAGCTACACGGAGCCCCATTGAGAAGATAAGAAGACCCGGACTGCGCAAGCGCGTCTAATTTGGCCATTAGACGGCGAAAATTAGACGGCAACCATGGAGACGAGGACGCCAGCAACGGAGCAGGTAAGTGAAAAACTTTTTATAACTTCTGTATGGCTCATAATTAATGCACAATGTACATTACAAAGTGCATTAATATGGCCATACAGAAGTGTATAGACCCACTTGCTGCCGCGGGACAACCCCTTTAATAACGAACATAAGTCATGCATATATTGAGGAGAACCAGTGAATGAGGATCTGAGCACCACCATTTGCCCAACCAGAACGGCATCGGTATCCTCCCTCCCTGTAGCATCTTAAAGATGTCTATTGCTGTGTGCTCTAAGTTGTGCTTGGTTGTTTTTAATATAATTTAATCCCTCAGTCTCTATTTTTGCGTACATAACTAGATACTGACTGAAGAGCGATCGATAGTACAGCAAATGGTTGGTATCAGTTTCTCTGGTCACGATGTGGTAAAAATAAAAATTTAATTCAGATAGGTTTTTTAAGGAGAAAGCAGTGGATACTGTAAGGCTTCGTATGAATGGTGCAACTCACTGATACGTTGTAACCTGTTATCGTGGCTTTGTAGCACAATATCCCATTGTTCAAACTGCTGCCCAGCTATGACCAGAGCCACTTCAATTGCTATAGGTGCATTAAAGCGTCCTTTATGAGGATTGGCTGGATTTCTATCGATATGGATAACAACTTCAAATGTTTCACAATTTTGAGGTGTTTTCTCTGGAGTAGTTTTTAAGTCCTTTATGCATGGGTTCTTATTGTGCAGCATCGCTTGCAACTGTTTAACCAAATTGTGTTTCACGCCAGGCAAATTGCTGCATCTCAAGCTTGCTTCTCGTTCATCTTCACTGATTAAATACATCTGTAGATTGAGGTTTTTGTTGGGGCAAAGGCAGCAGACTACCAAGTGGTACAACTGTTGTTGCACTTTGAAAGTGGGCATAAAACTATTTTCTACAATTTGTTTGGCTCCGAAGGACATCATTTGAAAGCAACTATTGTACTCTCTAATATAGTCTATAAAATGTATGTGCTCCAGATGAAGACCCATAATTTAAGGGGTTCTGTCATTAAAAAAAAAAGTGGTAAGTGTTATATACTTACCTATTCCCCCATCAGTCTCCTTACTGCATCTTCTCCTGCCTCTTGCAGTTCTGGGAGGGGGGCACCTCACCTCCAGCTGCCCGATTCTTCTGCTTCCTGTTATGAAGTGTCCATTTTCTTCAGTCTTCTTTCCAATATACGCTATGTCACAAGTGATGTAGCGTTCATAGCCTAGCAGGGAGTGCTGAGCTATTGCACAGACTGCGCATGTGTGTTGTCTCGCTGTAATAGTATATGAACTCCTGTGGCGAGATAGCTCTTATGCGCAGTCTTGGTAATAGATCAGCATTTCTTCCTAGGCAGTGAACGTTGCACCACCAGTGACAAACTTCGCTGACCTGCTGGAAGAAGACTGCAGAGAATGAACACTCCATAATAAGATGAGGATCCGGCCAGCTTGCAGTGAGATGACCTGGGGGAGTGGAGATCAACTGGGAGAAGATACGGTCAGGAGTTTGCCGGGGGAGGAATAGGTACGTATTGATTTTTTCTTTTTTTTTACAAAACCCCTTTCAGTTATAAACCAGCTTAGGCAAAGGCTAATAAGTCAGAAATGTGCACCTTACCACCACTGTAACACATACCAGGAGGCTCTTCTTTCTACTTAAGGGTGTTACAATATATACATTTAATTCATAGATCCCAGAGCAACAGTTATCAGATTCATATTCCATGTCAGAATCTTACAACATTCCAGACAAAGCTTTTACCTTCCATGGAAGCGATCGCCTTACTGATCGCCCCCTTTGATTATTTCTGTCATATCTATTAGCTGCTTTGTGAATTACGGCTTATTTAGCTGATGTTCTATGGAGCTCGGGTTTATTTTCTTTGTATTTAGCTGCTCCTGCTCTATGAACCTCGGAGTTATTCTGTTGATAATTCGCTGCAGCAGCTCTATGAACCTCAGGTTTATTATCTTGATATTTAGCTGCTTTAGTTTTATGAACCTCTGGGTTATTCTCTTGATAATTAGCTGCAGCAGCTCTATAAACCTTAGGTTCATTTTCTTGGTATTTAGCTGCTGTCTAGTGATGAGCGAACGTGTCCGTTACGGACACATCCGCACCCGGACACCGGCTTTGCCGAACACTGCAGTGTTCGCGCGTAAGTGTCCGGGTGCCGCCGGGGGGCGGGGAGATGCGCGGCGGCGCGGGCGGCAGTAGCGGGGAACAGGGGGGAGCCCTCTCTCTCTCCCTCTCCCCCCCACTCCCCGCCGCACCCCCCCGCGCTGCCACGGCGGCCCCCGAACTTTTTCGCCCGAACACTGAAGTGTTCGCAAAGTTCGGTGTTCGGGCGAAAAAGGGGCGGGGCCGAACGTGTTCGCTCATCTCTACTGCTGTCGCATTGCTACAAAATCATGTGATTTTGCAGCCTGTGTGTCAGCAGCCTTATGGTGGTTTGTACAAGTTAGTAGCAGCCGAGCAAATATTTAGGTCAGTGTTTTTCAAAAAAGGTAAAATACATCTTTATTTGTTTATTATATTATTTTTGGCAAGTTTCAAGTTCATAGGTACAGTAGATATGTTTTTCCCATACCAACACTGACCCCCCTTTTCAATCCCATATGGGTTGAATTTCAAAGAAATCCTTTCTTAGTGGATCTCTACATTATACAGAGAAGCTACTGTCCAAATTTCATGTTTCTAACAAGTACTTTTGGCTCTGCATTGATAAAATCAGTCACTCCGGCTGACTCCACATGGGCGAGAAAATTGCACAATTTTCGCCTGCTGCGAGAGTTAGTAAAAAAGCAGAATATGAAGCCAATGATTTACAATGCTTTAATTCCCACCTGTGATGTTATCACCGATGTGATGTTGAGGGGATAAAAAAATCGTGGCATGCTCTATCTTTCTGCGATGTGTGATTTTTTTTTTTTTTTATCTCCCATGTATTCCTATGGAGACTTTTTATTGTATCGCAACGCTACAAACACGCGTTGCGATGCGATTTTAACATTACAAATTTCCACTCGACGTACGCGATAAAAAATCATGCGAATTTGTCGTGCGATTTAATCACGGGTGGCAGCGATGCGATATTCAAAAAAATACAAAAAAAACCCCCATAGCTGACACTCATAAATCGCAGGGAATAAAGATGCAATTTTGCTGAGAAATTCTCACGGCAAAATCGCAATCGCCCGTGCGGAGCCAGCCTCAGTCAGTCAGGACATTTCATATGTATAGATTTTGTAGGACTAAAGTTTAAGTGATTTAAAGGAGTTGTCCCGCGAAACAAAGTTGGGGTATACACTTCTGTATGGCCATATTAATGCACTTTGTAATGTACGTTGTGCATTATGAGCCATACAGAAGTTATTCACTTACCTGTTCCGTTGCTGGCGTCCCCGTCTCCATGGTGCCGTCTAATTTTTGCGCAGTCCGGTCTTCTTTCTTCTGAATGGGGCCGCTCGTGCCGGAGAGCGGCTCCTCGTAGCTCCGCCCCGTCACGTGTGCCGATTCCAGCCAATCAGGAGGCTGGAATTGGCAATGGACCGCACAGAAGACCTGCGGTCCACTGAGGGTGAAGATCCCGGCGGCCATCTTCGCAAGGTAAGTAAGAAGTCACCGGAGCGCGGGGATTCAGGTAAGCACTATCCGGTTTTTTTTTTAAACCCCTGCATCGGGTTTGTCTCGTGCCGAACGGGGGGGCTATTGAAAAAAAAAAAAACCCGTTTCGGCGCGGGACAACCCCTTTAAGGGATATACAGTGATCCCTATGCTCCCTTGTTTCTGCGAGATCTAATAGCTCGAGAAAACAACAGGAACAAGGGAGCATAGGGATCACAGTATAACCCCGAGTCACTGAAACTTCAGGGATCTCTATCTGTCCATTAAAAAAAAAAAAAAGGGGGATTGTGAATCAATTTTACCTGCTTTGGTGCAAATAGAAGTGACAACAGGTGCACCGGAGGGGCCACAGCAAGACAACTCTCTCTTCTTATCCTCCCTAACGTGCTCTAGTTTTGTGCTTCGCTGAAGTCCTTGATACTACCATCAGCATGAGGCAGTCCATACCGCCCAATCAGGTTGCACAAGTAATCCTATTTCTGGCTAGATGGCACATACAAAAGTGCTGTTGTAAAAAGTTTTGCCATCATTAACATCCCTAACAATTCGGCTAAGGTCCTATATTGTGGGGAGACTGTTGTTACCTACAGAGCATCAAAATCACAGAACTGTATGCAGACACTGAGGGAATTACAGCTCTGAAGCTTGCAGAAATGAGAATGCAGCACTGAACTGTGGATCAGTACACAATAAGTAATGTAGGTAAACAGTTATTCAACTTTTTATGCAGAATAATTCTATATGTGGATTCAAAAGCAGACATCTCTTAATAGGCTTAGAAATCAAGAGTATAAATATATCAAATAAACTGGGCAAACGTTTAAATCAAACCCCATTGCAAACGACTGTCAGCCCAAAACGCATGCACTAAAAGGAAATAAACGTTTTGAGGCTCATAGCTTTTAGACATTTATGGTGTCCTTTGGATATGCCATGAAAGTTCTAAATTAGCATTTTATTTTCTCTTCAAAGCACAATTTGAATAGATTAGATCACCTAACGTATTGCGCAGTATATTAGCATACTTATATATCAAGTGTCCAAAACTACTGTTACAATCCTTCTATATATAGGCCACTTAGATGTATTGGCTCTTCTACAGTTGAATGACACTTGTGTCCAACAATTTCTTAATTTCCCCTGTAACAGCTTCAGGCCTGTTTCACACAGGCGACAAAATTGTGCGATTTTCTCGCAATGCGACAGTGCTACAAATCGCATGTATGCGAAGTCCATGTTTTCCTATGGGTTCCTTGACATTAATGATGTTTTGTAGCCTACGACATTGCTAGACAAAAAAATAAAAATTGCGGGTTGCTAGAGATGCCCGCGACTTGCAATGTTTTGTAGCCCATGTTTCCCTATGCAGCCTTCCTCCAGTTGTGATGCAACTTTTACAGTAGGAAATCAGTCCTAGCGGCATAAAAAACCCAAATACATCACCTAAGAAGCGCTGCTGACATGCAGGAATTCTGCGGTAAGCAAGCCGCTCTGTGCTCCATGGAGCAGCCCATACACATGTCCGTGCTGCCGCGGCTCCCATAGGAGCCTGTGGTCAGCACCATGGACAGTGCCTCAGCACGGAGCTGACAGGCTAGTCGGCACTCGACTTTTTTTTTTTTTACCAGCGCAGATTCTACGCTGGTAAAAAAGCTCTGTGTGAGCGCTTCCATAGCAACCTATTGGTTGCTATAGAAGCGTGGTTTACACGTTGCTGTAGCAGTGTGTAAACCACGCTCCTCTGAATGCACCCTAAAACTATAAAACGCCTCAATTGATTTCAATAGGGGTCCTCAGACTAGCGCTCGAATGCGGCGATAGAAATGCCGCGTTTTCTGAACTCCTGCCTGTTCTATTTTCAGGCGTTCAAGCGTTTTTAAACGCGGTGTCGTCTATTGAAATCAATGGGGAGCATTTTCAAAGCTGTCAAAAACGTGGTAGAACCCTGTGTAGAGCGTTATACAGTGTTTTTGAACGCAGCCTTCTAGGTCACCAGGAGGGAAAGTGGCGACATCATTGCCTACATTTTTACTCTCGCCTGCGTGAGGGAGCCTAACTCTGGTCTCAGAACATTATAAAACCACACATTTTCTATAGGACCGAGATTGTTGCACAACAATGGATGCCTATGAATGGGCCAGTGGACTTCGCAACATAACATGGCAGAGTTCACCCTATTTTTTCATGTTGAGAATCTCATTTTATCTGCCAAGCAGCTTGTTTCGTTGCTCTTTAGTCAAATATTCAAAGTCTACTTCAAGATATAATGACATGCTCTCAGATCTCTCTGTTAAAACTCTGTACCAGTAATAGCCCTTTGTGAATAATCATGATGTACTACTAATATAAGACCATTCACTCCGGTCTCCTCTCCTCCGTCTATTCATACAGGCTGATTTATGAGCAGATGCTGTGTGATCATATTTTAATATTTTCTCTTCCAAATAATATGACCCCTGGAATTCTTCTTTGAACTATCTCCGAAGTGTTTCAGATGCACTCATAAAGCAGTGCACTCTTGCAGTATTAAAGAGAAAAACTGAACATGTTAACAGTGAGCAAATCATAGATGGAAAGTACTGAATCCCATCCCGACTGCTGAGATACAAGGACTGAGATAATGGCATGTAAAGCAAAGCACATTCTGTTGAACGCGGGCGGTTTTGTTTGCAGATTTGAGATGTAATATTTGGAGATGTGTGTCATCTGCCAGCATGAAAACCAATTGTGTTTGTCACATTGCAAAATGATTAAATGCCAGTCTGGGAAGATAATGCTGTGCTTTTGATTTACTAGAAGCGCTATTTGCTTGTGTTTTTCACGCTATCCTGAGCACGAATAGAATCGTTTATGCAGCTCTGTTTTCTGTGTTATTTTTTCTTCAAAAAAATCTACTTTTCACCAATGCTAAATGGCGTGGGTACAAGCATTTGCATATATATTGCTATGTATATCTGAATACATGCAGATCTAATAGGAAAAGTCAATGTCTTAAAAGAATGCTACTTTCCAGTAGGAGACAATTGTCTGTACCCATAAAATATAACCCGTCTTTTATTTTTAACTCTTCAGACGTTTTTACATATTTAATAATCTTTTTTTTTTAATTGGGGTGTATTAATATCAGACAGTATCACAGCCATAATGACAAATAGGGCATTCATCTGCTTAGGGCCAGGTGTCAAACATACGGGATGCTTGGTCCTGGGCTTCGAACCCAGCAGATGGTAAAAATACAAGTATTTAAAAGCAAGACAGCGTTCGGGGATAAAAAACCAATAAAAGGAAAGTACTCACCTGGCGTAGACAGCTACACCTCCTGGCGGGCTGCTACAACTGTGGTCTGTAAAGGCGCGTGGTTAAAACACTGTCATTGAGATATCCTAAAAGGAAAGAACTAAGAAGGAACCCAAGACTTGGTGAGACTCAGTATAAAAAGCAAATAGAACCACCAATAAAATCCTGAGGTTAAAAATCAAAGTGGTGAAACATCAAGATACTCAGTCGGTGATGGGGTAGGTTCCAGGAATGCCCCCCCACCCCTCCTTTGATATCCAAGAGAGCCAAATTTCAATAGGTGGTGGTCTTAAATGCACAAGGCTGAATCCAACATTGTGAGAATTATTCAAATAGATTATATACAAACAGGTCCAGTGCTACACGTTTCAGAGAGCTATTTCTCCTTTTTCAAGCACAAAAAGTCTATTACCAGTAACTTTTTGTGTTTTGTCGAGTGGTGTCCCTGGCATGGCAGAGCTGCTAGGTCTTAGCAGACCCAGATAGGCCTGGCAGTGACTATTGTCACTTTGGGGGATGTTTTCTCCTGTAACTGAGGCTCCTAAGGAAAAGAAAAAAAAAAGACATTGTGCATATCTCCAACAAGTCTTACTTGATGTCATGGAGGACACAGATGTTAAAAACAGTTACAAAAAGTAAAAAAGAATTTGCAGAATACATATAGAAAAAAGAAAACTATCCACATCAACCTAAACAGTCGCCCTATCCGCCCTGTAATCCACAGCTACCCAAATTATATATCAAAACGTGAAAAACAAAACCTTATTTTAGCCCAAATAATAAACTATTAGCCTGGGTTCACACGGGGCCGTTTCCCGTGAGATTTCCGCCGGGAGAACCGCCGCAGAAAAAGCCGCGGCGGCTTTGAAACGGCCCGGCCGCTCGCTCTTCCGTTGTGGCCGGCGCTCCCATAGAGAGCGCGGCCGCAGCGGAATGAAAAAAAGAATGGACATGCTGCACATTCTGAAGCCGCGGCTGCGGTGGTTCCAGCCGAACTTACCGCAGCGGTTTGGCCGCCCCGTGTGGACGAGATTTCTGAGAAATCTCGTCCACATGGCTGGCTAATCCAGAGATTAGCGTCCGCGGACGGATTTGCCGCGGCTAAATTCTGCGCGGAATTTCCGCGGCAAATCTGCCCTGTGTGAACCCAGCCTTCATTTTCTTTTTTACTTTTTGTACACATTAACCCCAACATAAAAAAAGCAAAAGGTAAACACATTTTAGTCAAAGAAAGGTGTAATATATATATATATATATATATATATATATATATATATATACGCGTCACAAAAAAAGCTGCAAAAATAATTTTGGTGGATCAAGAAAAAAAAAATAGGGCCATAAAACCATGTGTAAAAATCACTAAAGTGTCTGGTCCTTAAGGGGATAACAACATAATTAGCATTTGAATATGAGTCATGTGCTAGTCCCTCTGTCACATAACCACCCACATACACAAAACCCAAAAACTCATTGTAAAAAAAAAAATAAAAAACCATGCACCTAGGAGTTGTCGGAATATAATGAAACTGAGTATTTGTAACATTGATATATGTGATTACAATATCTGAGGAAAACAATTTATTGCAGAAAAGTGAACACTTGAATGGGGGCTCTAGTACCCTGTTGTATCACCTCTAGCTTGGATTCAAGATGTGATACGGGTGGGCATGGAGGCATGCAGGTTTCGTATGGCATTCTGCAGCATACCAGTCCACATTTGCTGTAACTAAGCCTCCATATTGTGCAAACTCAGGCTGTCAAAGTTGGCATCTTAGACCGGGCAGGCCACGAAAGTGTGATATAGTTGTGGAGACATTCCTGTGACACCCTTGCTGTGCACGGCCGAGCATTAGCCTTCTGGAAAATGCCTCTTGAAAGTCCTGCCATGAAATGCAACACACGTAGCTGCAGGATGTCTTAAACATATCGCTGAGTTGTCATTGTCCCTTGAACCACCACTATGGGTGACCAATTATCTCATGTGATGGACCCTCAGACTATCACACCAGTAGTGGGGACCATATGCTACCCCACAGCAAAGGCAGGATTGAGGAACTCACCCCATGGTCTCAAGATATGAACACGGCTGTCATCTGTGCCAAACTAAACTTGGATTTGTTGCTCTAGACAACCCGGTTCCACTCCGTAGCAGTCCAGTTTCGTCATTCATGACACCACTGCAAACAGTGGTGATGATGGGTGGGTGTCAAAAGCAATACACGTAATGGGTGTCGTGAGACCAAACATCCTTCAGCCAAGCACCTGGAAATGGTTCTTACAGACACAGGGGTGTAATGATGGCACCACCTGTCCCTGGGTGGTAGACAAAACAGTTGGAGCTGCTTGTGCTTTTCAGACGATCACACGATCCTCTCTACTGGTGGTCTATTGAAGGTTTCCGAAGCCCGTCACCTTCTGTGTGTGCCTTCAAGCATCCAATGGTGCCAACACCTCCTAACAGTCTAGTCAGAACAGCCCCAGTGATGGAAATTCTTCAATATAACCATCCAGCTTCTCACATTCCAATGATGTGCCCCCTCTGAAACTCTGTCAACTAGGCAAAATCTCTGATTGCATCATAGAGGCATGTCTAGTGGTCGACAAGCTCTACAAAAATGGGGGTGGGGGGAACAGGTCCACTACACACAAGTAACCTCTGAGTATCTTTTTATAGGCCAATGATCTCAAGTGGCAAGACCGTTAATCTAATCCCACCACAACTCTACTCATTTGCATATCTGCCTGAGATGTAACTGCATGCCCAGTTTTGCAGAAAAATGACAACTCCTAGGTTCTTGATTTTTTTTTTGACATGGTGTAATATATCTGTTAATATAATCACACTTGATATTGATTCTTGCAGTTATTAACAGATGAAATCTCTGCATTACTGTGCTCCAGTTAACTTAATACTGCCTCTCTAGTCTTGGACATTTTCCCAATTCTTAAAAATAGATTACAACAGCTATTTCATCATGGGCTTGTATTATCTAGCATAAGCTGCTAGTTGCAGAATGTGAGTAATATAAACATTAGTATATTGTAAGTTTTAAACACTTTTGGGGTGACACTAAGGTGAATTATTAAGTTCGATATTTACTTGTCAATAAGATATCAAGGCTTCAAAATTTTGTATAAACAATGAATAAAAATTCTGGGTTCATAAAGATTACTTTCTTCTATGGTTGTCCACATCAAGGCAAACATGCCTGATTTAGAACCATTACTTGTTGCCAGTCCTCAAAAGAATATAAGGCGTTGTCCTAGATAATTAAAAAAAAAAACCCAAAAACATTCCCCAGGCTAGAATGTAATAAACAAAGCTTATACTCACTTGCCTCTAGCATCTAGCATGCGGGCAGCTCCAGTCTTCCATGAAGTGATGTCTACAGGATTCCACAGCCTATTTATGGGGTGTCACAAGCTCCTTCAGTCAGAGACCTTAGTGCTTGAGCTAAAAGTTTGTAATTGGCTGATACAGCCTGTAATGTCCTGTATACAGGTTGACTATAGTCTGCCAACACAGACCTGGCATGGAGGACCAAGCATTTTTTTTTTCTTTTTTAACCCCTTAAGGACCAGGATGTTTTGCACCTTGTTTTTTCTAATTAGTATATTTATGCTGAAGTAAAGTACGGGAACGGGTTCCTCTTTGTTTCAGACGTTTTGATCTGTATGGTTTTGGTTTTCAGGGCGCATGCAGCGACGGTTTTGGTTGGCTTCGGCTTTGGGCTATCTTCTTTCTTATGTATATATTGCTGTTTTATTCTGTAATTTTGTTTTACTTATGTAATTATATTTTTTTACTATGTCCCCAATGACGTCATATAAGTCCTCTGGGGGACATTCACGTGTTTTTTTGTATTTTTTGATTTGACACTTTTGCACAGTAGCTGGGGCATCTATTGGAGCCTCAGCTGCAAGGGAATACAACCCCTGTAATGATATTATTCACTGGCAGAGCTGGCCAGGGTCTAGTATGACCCTCCAGCTCTGCTGTAGCAGGGAACCCCGGCAGTCACATACCATCCACTCCCCCTCCCCCCTCCGTGGAAGAAACCTTTCTACTTTCACCTTCCAGTACACAGCGCTCATTGAAATTTGTTGTGAATCCACCTAACAGTTGCCTTGTTGATTCAATATTTGGTAATTTTATTCAATACGTATAGTATGATATACTTTGTCAAATGCGTTACTAAGTATATACAATATAAACTGAATTTCCCTTATCAAACCAGTTGGCTATTCTGTCAGAGGGAAATTAAATTTGTCTGGCATGACAAACCCATGATGTTTCTGGTTAATTACTCCATTCTCATCAAACTAATTACATACATGCTGTTTAAATTGTTCAAAAATCTTTCCTAGTATAGAAGTCAGGCTCACGGGCCTGTAGTTTCCTGGGTCCACTTTCTTCCCTTTTTTGAAGATAGGAGCAACATTTGCCCTTCTCGGATCTTTTTGTCCCTCAAAAGAAACCACACAGCTATGTCAACAGAAAAAATGAAAGTTATAATTCTTAAAAGGCAGGAATGAAAAAACAAAACAAAAACAAGAACAGCTAAGGACTGAGGAGGTTAATTACAAAAGCATAGATGGCATTTAGAAAAAAGTTCTGCTTTATTTACTATGCTCACTGCATAAAACAGCTTACACTGACTACATTATAGAAAGTGAACAGTAAAAGGATACCTATTTTTATAGCAAAATGCAGCGTTTTCACATTACTTTCTTACTCTTAACACTGATGGAGTTTACAAAAAGTATAAGTCTACAAAGATAGTAATGAACGCTTCTTAACTAAAATTGAATGAGGATATATGGGGAAGCCTTCAAGAACAGTATCACCAACCATTAGTAAGTGAATATATTTCACAGTCTTAACACTCCATGGAACTCTTTTATAAAGAGCCTGAACTAAGGCAAGGTTTATTAATCATTAAACACAAAGCTCTGCTCTACTTCCTGCATCTACACAATATGCAAGGACGACTTTTTATATTTGTCACATCTGTTCGCACCACATTTGGAAAGCATACCCTTGTCATACCCCTGTAGTGCTAGCAAAGATAGGCAAATCCTCTGGGCAGATGAGAGAAGTGTAAATTAGAGTCACACCTTTTTATCTCATTTGCTATCACTTCAAGCGTTGATAAACAACACTTCAGAAATCAGTTTTTTTCTTCTTATGGGGAAAATAAGTCCTCCAAGATTGATGTACAACTGTCTGAATCAATCTCTATCATGCATGATATAATAGCCATGAATTGGGAGGTAATTGAGAGGCTCAAGACAAAATGTTTCCACTTCTGTTATGAAACCTATATTGAAGTTAAAGGGAAGTTTATATTTTTTACTAATTAAATGTGGAGTGTAAAACCTCTTCCTAATCTGTTTTTTTTTGTGATTATAGCATTTTTTTTCTATTGTCTGTACTTGACTATGTAGGCCGTTAAGCCTGCTTGAGCTGCTGTAAGCGGCATTTAGAGATATGCTTTACAGCAGCTTCATGAGCCATTCAATCAATGGACAACAGCTGACCCACTGACTGCTAAGGGAGTGTTCTGGGCATGCTCTGTGATCTGTGCAGGGGTAATTGTGCAGGGAGCAGGAGTAGATAAGCTGTGACCACCTGTGTGTCAGAGTATTACTAGAATTAGTGGGCAGTGTGGAAAATAAATTTTAGTTTTGTTTTTTTAAATATACAGTAGCGGTCAAAAGTTTGGACACACCTTTGCATTCCATTCTTTTTCTTTAATTTTCTAAACTGCAAATTCATATTGAAGACATGAAAACTATGAAGTAACACAGCTTCCATTCACTTCAATGGTGCTGAGCTGCACTATTGCACACAACCCTATGTCTTAGTGTTTGGAAGAAAGCAACCATATTCTTGTAACAATAGACAACTCCTTTAATCTTCTTTTATAAGGGCCTGAACGTTCCTCCAAATTCTTTTTCACCCAACATATGAGCCACGTAAAAAGAAAAAAAAACGTAAGCATTTTTAAAAGGAATATTTCAAATATATGTAAATATTGACCCTTAGCTCTATATATGCAAATATTGACCATCTCACTCTAGAAAGTTAATCTATAACTCATACAACTGCTTAAAAGTTAAAGCATACTTGCAGAAAAGCGATGGTGTGTCAGACACGTTAGAATTTATATCGGGAGATGTAGGGAGAGGGCTCCATTGTATAGGCTGAGACTATCTTGACAGAACTCCAATAGGACAGCTGTTCTAGGTACAATATATTGCAGTACTAAAATATTGAAGTATATTGAAAAAGCCAGTGGATGATTGCATATTAACTTTCATTATGGGACAAAAAAAAAAAAAAAAAGAAAAGCAAGCGCTATTTTTTTTTAATTATTCCAAAAATATATTGAAAGTTAAGAAAAAAATACCTTTTACCCAGTCGCTGCATAAAAAAAAAAAAAAAAAGAAAATGGTATTGCAGCATCTATAAAAGTCTGACATATTGACTTATCAAAACATTGAATTGTGAATGCCATCAGAAAAAAAATACACAACGCCAGAATTGCACTTTTGAATACAAAATGATCAGAAAATCGTGCATATCCCAATATGGTACTACAAAGTACAGCTTGCCCTGCAAAAAACGAGCCCTCACAAAACCCCAAAGAAAAAAAAAAAAGGCACAGGGTCAGAAGATGGAGATAAAAACAAACTAAACCCTTTAGGCCTTATGTCTACTATATTCTCCATGCAGAATCCCGCAGCGGGTCCCTCCTTTCCCGCGGACATAAGGCTAAAAAGTTTAAACTTACCTGTCCGGACGCTGCGGATCTGCCCTCCGTCGCGGCCGGATGTTCTTTCTTCGGCCCAGGGGATGTGCTCGGCACGCCGGGCACTCCATTTTTTTTTTTAACTCCTGCTCTCCCGCGCTGGAGAGCAGAAATTCAAGTGCGGGTGTGCCGCGGATCCGGACGGCTTCCATAGGCTTCAATAGAAGCCTGCGGGAGACCCGCACTAAAAATGGAGCATGCCGCGGGTGTTTTCCCGCACACGCTATCCGCGCCTCAGGGAAAAAATGACATCCGCAGGTATTTAACTACCTGCGGGTGTCCAATGCATCCCTATGGGGCGCGGATCACGCTGCGGGAAAAACGCTGTGGATTTTAAATGACAATTTAGCCGTGGACATGAGGCCTTCTCTGAATTTGGTATGAGGGCAAACATAATGACCAATGGAATAAATTTAATAAGTCATTTTTGCCTGACTGAACACCATAAAAAAAAACCTCCTCAATGGCCTAATTCAGTTTTCACTACACTTACAGTACATTGTTATCTTTAATACAATAAGTTGTATTAAATGGTACCCCTAAAAAATACAACTTATGAAAAATGTCTCGATGGAAAAATAAAAAAAAGTAATTTTTGGAAATTGGGAATGAAAAAACAAAAAAAAAAAATGGCTGCATCAGGAAGATGTTAATGCAGTGTTAGTTTTTCTGGCATTATGCAAATACATTTTCATAATTGTACAATTATAAGTTCAGCAAAATTCAGTACTTACACAATCAAAACCGAGTGGCACCCGAGACACCATAGATTGCAAGTCCCCTTCTTTAGAATTGCATGAAAATAGTGCCTGCTTCAGTTTTTTGGTCTCGTATTGGGGCGAGAGGAAAAACATCCATATAAAGTAACCCACTGAAAACAATGGATTAATACATTGTGCAAGTGCAGATGCACAGAACGCATGCGATTTTGACAGCCATGCCAATAGTCTTAGCTTTATTAATTAGGCCTACTCCGTATATTTCCGCTCACTGCTTTATGTTAATGAATTAAGAAAAAACTGGACTTCATATAGGCAGTCCTAAATAAATGAGTTAACACATCGGCTCTACAATTACATCCTGCATTGATCATTCATTAACAAATTATAATTTGCTCTTATTTATCAGTGTAAAGGTGTTTTTCCCCACTCTAACATGTCCTATCCACTGGATAAGGACTACAAATCGGATTGAGTCCAACTCCTGGAACCCCTAGCAATCCCAAAATGTTTTCTCCAAATATTCCATGAGAATAAAGCGATGGTGTGCATGCATGACCACTGCTTCATTCATTTCTATAGGGCGGAGGGAGATTGATGTACTTGACAATCTAGCGGTGGTCATGCATGTGCACCACCACTCCATTTCCATGGAGGATTCGGAAGGCACAGATCTGGAGATCATTGAGGTTTCCCAGCGGTCAGAACCTCAATGGCCATTGAACAGAGGATATACGCCCCCACAAGCATCCGACATATATCCTTTATTGAATGAATAGGGTGGAAAATGTTATTAGTGCATAATGCTCTTTAGGCTCATTGGATTGCCTTGACTGAATACAACTGAAGTAGACATGTATGGGTTTTCATTCTGTAGGTCAATGTATTAGTCAATCTATGTATGTTAGAATGATTACAACAGTAAGGCTAGGGCTACATGGAGACATGTGTAGCGATTTACGACATCACATCTAACGACTGGTAATGGGTCTGTGTTGCAACCTACAAGTGTGATACTTGTCACAAATGGCACCTACCCCCCAAAAATACTACTATTGGAGTTTTGGTCACAGGTTGTCTGCCAAATCGAAAATGGTCATGCGAAAGCAAGCCCCACCAATGTAAGAAACTATCACATGACCCGAGTTGCTGTGCAGCCCTACTCTTAATCGCAACGATAAATTGAAACCGGAAACTTATAAGATTACAGAAGTTCCTTATAGCATTACTACAGCTTTGTATATAATAGGAAAGCACCACTAAAAGTTTCATTATTAGCCTTTTTCTAAGTACATTGCTGTTTTCGATCATACTGTATGCTGTTCAGGAGTCCATTTCTAAGAATGTGTTAGAATATATACTTTAAAGCTATGAGCCTGAGCTATGAGCTTTGGGGGGGGGGTGTCTTAATTCATTATGGCGGTATTCACATGTGGTGGTGGGAGTGTGGTTAACGCAACATTCATTTTTTTAATGTAGTTACAGCAAGAATTACAAACAAATGGAAAACCGCAACAAAAAAGTGCGCGGCTTGTGGTTTTCCCAATGAGATTTTCGCCACACCCAATCTGCCCATGAAATGCAACCTATGAGTAGTCTAGATGCTTTAAGTCTTGCTGAAATGTGTAATGCTCAATGTTACCATGCTCGGGCCAACTTTTATTCTTCCACTATTAGCATTTCCACCATATCCTTGTTTTGAAAGAGCAGGTGCACTTGCTAAAATAGACTTCAAGGTATAAATTGAGCAAACAATTAATGATCAACTTGTAAATTTTTTTCTTTATTCGTAAGAAAAGGTCAATATTTCCAAAATGCAGAACATAATGTGATGAACACAATGCGGTGATGGAAAAGAACAACTGCTCCATCAAAAGTGCAGGAGAATTAGCATTTTTATTTGTGGACAGCAGGTGCTTGCGGTTTGTTACCAGACGACTTAGGTGGCCAATAAGATCTTCTAACCATATTCATAGGTTTCCTTTTTTAGCAAACCAAACAGTAAATGCCCAAGTAGAAAAGAAGCCATTTAAAGTGTTCGCCCGAGAGTATCTAAGCACAATCAGTCTTTTCTGATAGCTAACGGAGAAGTGTGAAACAGCTGCGCCCGTTCTAGTTAATTGCTAAGAATGTACACAATTGCTACTGCAAGAAAACTGTTTGGCAGATAAATATTAATGAATTTATGAACAGCTGGTTTGCATACAGCAATTAAAATGAAACAAAAGTAATTAAGGTTGTGTGTTAGGTGATGGATATTTTCAAGTGGCACTAATTGTTTATTACATACATGAAACTGTACCACGGGTGTTGCATCAAATCACCCACAACCTGTCAAATATTGTGTAGAAACCCCTCGCAGAACCAAAATAATTCTGACCCATCGGGGCATAGACTACACAAGACCTCCGAAGGTGTCCTATGGTATCTGACATCAAACTATTAGCAGCAGACCATTCAAAGGGAACCTGTCTATAAAGAGTCAAACTAACTTACGTTGCTGTTAGATGAGGTGACAGGGAGCCACAAATCTGACTACAGTGGTGCCTTGGGTTAATAGTTTAATTCGTTCCATGATGGAGCTCTTAACCCAAACCACTCGTAAGTCAAATCAATTTTCACCATTGAAATGAATGGAAAAGTCATTAATCCGTTCCGCGAAGCTCTCCCCGATTTCAATGAGGATGGCATTGCCCCATTGAAAGCAATAGGACGCTGGCACCCTCACAGTGATTTTCAGGGAAGGGCTTTAAATATAACCCTTCCCTGAAAAGCATCCCTAGTGTAGTAAATAAAACATATACTAGCGCCCGTCTGCCGAGGCATAGCCGCGTCTAGCCGCCGCTTGTTCTCCTTGCACTGTTCTGAGGCTTTTCAGCAGGCGGGGATTAAAAATGCAGGGAGAACAAGCAGCAGACAGGTGAGTATATATTTTTTACTACTGCTAGGAATGATTTTCAGGGAAGGGCTTATATTTAAAGCCCTTCCCCAAAAAATCACTGCAGCGGTGGCCCCATTGAGAGCAAGACTCTTAGCCCAAGTTTTTTGCTCTTAAATCAGAGCAGAAATTCGGGAGAGAGCCTGCTCAAGTCAAAAAGCTTGTAAGCTGAGGCACTCTTAACTTAAGGTATCACTGTACCTTTAGAGTCCCATGCGTGCATGCCCTCCTACCTATGGAAGAGCACACGCAAGTGACTCTTTCAGCCGGCATGCAGACTTCAGAGACAGGAACCACGGGGATCAGGAGGTAAATACAGCACTTGGCTCCCCGTCACCTTGCCTAACAGCACCTGAACTTAATTTGGGTTGCCTTTAAGTCTTGTAAGTTACAATGTGGGGTCTCCATGGATTGGAATGGTCTTTCCGCAACATCCCAAACATGCTTAATTGGATTGACATCTGGGGATCAGCCTTATTTGGTACTGTGTTGGTTAACAGTCAAAACTAGCTGTTCATCTTAAAGGGGTTGTCCCGCGGCAGCAAGTGGGTCTATACACTTCTGTATGGCCATAATAATGCACTTTGTAATGTACATTGTGCATTAATTATGAGCCATACAGAAGTTATAAAAAGTTTTTCACTTACCTGCTCCGTTGCTGGCGTCCTCGTCTCCATGGTTGCCGTCTAATTTTCGCCGTCTAAAATGGTCGAATGGCCAAATTAGACGCGCTTGCGCAGTCCGGGTCTTCTTATCTTCTCAATGGGGCTCCGTGTAGCTCCGCCCCGTGCCGATTCCAGCCAATCAGGAGGCTGGAATCGGCAATGGACCGCACAGAAGAGCTGCGGTCCACGGAGGAAGAAGATCCCGGCGGCCATCTTCAACCGGTAAGTATAGAAGTCACCGGAGCGCGGGGATTCAGGTAAGCGCTGTGCTGTTCTTTTTTTCAGTCCCTGCATCGGGGTTGTCTCGCGCCGAACGGGGGGGGGGTTGAAAAAAAAAAAAACCCGTTTCGGCGCGGGACAACCCCTTTAAGTTTTGTTCTCTAATTGCCTCATTTGCTCTTCAATTAGGAAACATGAGTAAACACAAGTCAGACTAAAAAATATAACGTACTCCACTTAGTGGGATCAAACGGTAGGATGCAACCATAGGTATTCATGCCGTGTAGTTCTGGCACAGACATGTGAGAATGTCACCAACCATAACCCACGGCAAACAGATAATTGGAATCATATTGCTAGGTTCAAAAGGTACATCCAGAATTAGATGTGGCGGAGCCTTTGATGTCTCTGAGTGGGGTTAATAGGCAAACATCAATGGCACAAGGCCCCAGGGTGCCATGACAAACAAGCAGCGGGCTGTTCAGAAAACAAAGGGAGCCACCTCCCTCTGTTGAGCCATTTAATTGCTGCGGTCAGAATGGTTAACCGCTGGGATCAGCGTTCTCTTCAGTCCTGGCAGTTGAAGACAGTCTGACAGCCAACACCTGCCACCTATATAACAGGCTCTATTGGCAACTGGCATCTGCTGTCAGAAAGGGGTTAATAGCCTTTCCAAGAGCTAACTGGCTAAAGTTCTTTCTGTTCAAGAGATGAAATTGGAAGTATGGGCTTCACAGGTGCTCTACTCATTAAAGACACAGATCCTGGTTACCAACAAATCTGTTCGAGAAATATTGGTTAGTGTCAACTATGCTTTGATGTAAATAAGTCAGAAGACATGTTATATAGACACATGAATTGGGAAAAAGCTACAAAAGCATCGCTAAAAACCTATATACAATTGGAAAAAAATTCAGGTCATTCACACTAGGAGTGAGTCCTGTTAAGAACACTAAGAGCAAAATGGGTAATCCTGAAATAGGCGAGAAAACACCCAATGCTAACAGCAAAATTCCTATATTAGTCTTTACACAATGCAATTGTTTATGCGTTCAGTCAGTAAAACACTTAAGATGGTGTTCATGCAAGGATACCAAAAAAAAAAAAGCCACAGTGGTAAAAAAAACAAAAAAAAAAACATGGCAGCCTGTCTCAAGTTTGACAGAGATCACATTGTTCCCCAATGCTTCTGAGGATATGTTCTATGGACAGATTAGACATGTGTTCCTCAATGTTCAACATATTCATAATGCTAGGCTTGAAGAACAAAACCACACTAACACTTCATCTCAATGGTGGAGCGGTAGAGGGAGGATCATCACGGTTTGGGGCCGCTTTCCCGCCTCAGGGCTTGGACGCCTTATCAATGAAGGAACAAGGAGATGCTCTAAGGTGTATCACAACATTTTATAGAAGAATGCCTCTCCCACGCTTATCTGCAGCTATACTAAACACTTAGTAAAGGTATTACTAAGAGGATCTACAAGTTAACTTCTTAGGGACATGTGGCGCATATTATATATATATATATATATATATATATATATACACACACACACACACACATACACAGACACACACAGACACACACACACACAGACACACACATACACAGACACACACACACACAGACACACACAGACACACATACACAGACACAGACACACATACACAGACACACACAGACATACACAGACACATACATACACAGACACACACAGACACACACATACACAGACACACACATACACAGACACACACATACACAGACACACACATACACAGACACACACATACACAGACACACACATACACAGACACACACAGACACAGACATACACAGACATACACAGACACAGACAGACACACACAGACACACACATACACACACATACACAGACACACATACACAGACACACATACACAGACAGACATACACAGACAGACACACATACAGACACACATACAGACACACACATACAGACACACACATACAGACACACACATACACAGACACACACATATACATATACACTCACATATAATTAGGGTGTTTCATTTTGTAAGGCAAAAAATAAAATGTGAAGTTTTTGCAGACTTTGCTTACGCCCCGAGTCTCAGTGATGTAAAAGATATATATGCCAAATTTCAAGAAGATTGGATATTATTTAAAGGGTTGCACGCTTGATCAGTTTTGTAAAAGTAGGCAAAAAACCCACGTTTTTTCAATGTTAATTACTTTTATTGGGAAAACTAAAAATCACAAACTTAAAATATTAAAACTAGACACTAAGATTAATAGGTAGTATGATAGGCAAAACATGTGTTATATTAATCAACTTTGAACAATGCAAGCCCTTCTTTTGTTCGCTTGCTGACCACTTTTCTGTGATTTTCAAAGAGTGACTCTTCGATTTTCTTTGTCATTTTACTTCTATTGATCACCCATGCTCAGTAAATGGTAGGTGGAGATGCGGAAATTTTTGAAACATCATGGGCAAGGCTCATTGCAGTTGCTATAAATGAAGTACTTGCTTTTCGAATAGAATTTTTTTTTTTATCCCAAGTAGACGTGAGTGTCTGATCAAGAGGTTTAATCTAAGACTTGAACATAATTTTTTTTTTATTGCTGGAGGCAAAAACTCTGCCTTTTCGTCACTAGGTGCTAATAATGATGAGTCTTCCAGTATAACTGTCTTATTGATTTCAGTGATAGTTTTGTAATGTTTATGCTTATACTAATCATTTTTGTCTTTTGTACACTTCGTTCTTATTTTCAAGTCGAAAACCTTGTCTACTCCACTCATTGACCAACTCATATGATCTTCTCTTTGTGACCTAAGAAATTCTTTATCTCCTTGTGATACGCTAGTCATGTCAATCACATTTTGCCGGGAAATGTCAAATAACTCGACGAGATCACCTTTCCAAATCTGCCATTTTACATTTGTGCCGTTTCACATTTGCTTTATCCGTTTTTCTCAATTTTTCTTTACCCAGATTTTGCTATTCCTTATAATGAAAACAAAGATCTGGTACCGTGTTAGCCAGTAGAGCAAAATGTGATTGTTCTCAGCAAGAGAAACCAAGTAATCTTGTAGATATGATACCTTTTAATGGCTAACAAAAATACATGATGTAATAGCGAGCTTGCGAACCAACGCAGGGTTCTTCTTCAGGCTTATGGATTGGATCTGAAGAGGCATGGATATTTATACACACTTATAACATACATACTTCTGACAAGGCACAGATATGGATGTGATTGGTTCGCACTTAAAAGGAATTCTGCAATAGTAAACAAACTTTTTTTTGTCTAGGCACTGATAGCGGAGTGAAAGTTTTATGGTCCCTAAATTACTGTTGGGGGGGTGGGGGTGGGGGTGGGGGGGAAGGTTGGCAGCCTAGAAATGCTACAAGAGGTACACAAACATTTTTAGCTAAACACATATAAGGGAGTGAAAGTTTATGGTCCCTGAATTACTGTTGATGGGGGTCTTATCTGTATAGTAAATGTCTCACACTTCCCAATCACGCATAAATCCTGGGGAATAGTTTAACCCCGTATTCAGCGTGTCAAGGGTTGTTATCAATTTATATTCCCAAATTCTTCTGTGGTTATGTGACTTGAAACCACCCTTCAATATCAAAACTCTCATATCTCCTATGAAACCACAGAAGAATTTGGGAATATAAATTGATAACAACCTTTGACACGCTGAATACTGGGTTAAACTATTCCCCAGGATTTATGCGTGATTGGGAAGTGGGAGACATTATACAGATAAGACCCCCATCAAAAGTAATTCAGGGACCATTAACTTTCACTCCCTTATCAGAGTTTAGCTAAAAATGTTTGTGTACCTCTTGTAGCATTTCTAGCCTGCCCGACCTTTCTTCCCCCCCCCCCTCCACCCCAACAGTAATTTAGGGACCATAAAACTTTCACTCCGCTATCAGTGCCTAGACAAAAAAAGTATGTTGGCTGTTGTAGAATTCCTTTTAAATGCGAACCAATCACATCCATATCTGTGCCTTGTCATAAGTATGTATGTTATAAGTGTGTATAAATATGCATGCCTCTTCAGATCCAATCCATTTATCCTGAAGAACCCTGCGTTGGTTCGGAAGCTTGTTATTATTACATCATGTATTTTTGTTAGGCATTAAAAGGTATCATATCTACAACATTACGTGGTTTCTCTTGCTGAGAACAATCGCATTTTGCTATTCCTTGTACAGCTTCTGCATACCATCACGGATATTCGCCTCCGTCTTAACAGGGATATTTGCTTTCCTCCACACTTCCTGTAGTTAAGTAATAGTAGATTTATCAGCATCTGAAAGTGTTTCTTTCATTTCCTTGTGATGGTAAATAAAAACTAAAAGTACTTGTCCCTTTAAGGGGAGCCAAGCTCTAAAAATTCACCACTAGGCACCTTTTCTAGCAGCCAAATTCTTTGGTCGCCTGCAGATGGCCGGGTTGAATCTTGCTGCGGGATCTGACCTGTGCCCTGCAGTGACCGGTGCGGTTTACCTGCTTCCGCGTGTGCTCTGCACTGTGATGTGCTGGCTGCCCCCTAGACCCGCACAGAAATAGAACATGCAGTGCTTTGTTTTCCGCTCGTGTTTCCATGCGGACAAATCGTGGCTGTGTGCACAGGATTGCGTTTTGTAATGCAATCCTATGCAGGCGGGCACGGGCAGAAATTCTGCGGGATGTCCCGCCTGTGTGCAGGGGGCCTTTTGATTCCCATTTTAAAGTTCAATTACCTGCAAAAGGTGAAAAATACATGAGAAGCCCATTGGCACAAAGCACTTTAATATGAGAAATTTCACTAGTTTGAGATAAGTGATCAATTGTCTGCAACCACTAAAAATTATCCAATCTTCTTGAAATTTTGCATACATATCTTCCTATCTTTTACATCACTGAGACTCGGGGCGTAAGCAAAGTCATATGAAAATCACATCTTTGGAAAAATGAAACACTAATATATATATATATTATACACACACACACAATTCTTAGAGCAATGCACTGTGCATCTCCAAAATTGAAAAATAGTGTTCCGGACCAGAGTTCGCAATATCCGCAGTAGGAGTTGACTGTAATCATCAGCCAGGCTTCAACTATCAAAGTTGACTAGCACATATGGAGTTCAGAGGGAGGGTGCTCTCTCACACCCCAATTGCTAGGGCATCCAGGGCCTATTATGCCCTGCCAGAGTCATAGGCTGTAACCATGTAAAACGGCAGTCAGAAAAACCTGCAGTAAGCAATTGGATCTTCAAGTTCCCTTATGCAACTGGTGTCAAGCAAGGTTTAAGAAAAAATTCAAATAAATGCTTCAAAAATGTTTTACATTTCTAATAAAACTACGAGGCAATTATCTCGCAGTCAATATAATACGTATATCTGTCTATATATATTTTCACATAAAGGGCATTTTTCATAGAAAAATGTTGCATTGCTATATTCAGTTAGGACTTATTTTTCAATTTATGGGGCTGTAGGAGTTTTTCGTTGGATGGGTTGACTGTTAGCACCATTTTGGTTTGCATGTGACTTTTTGAACACGTTATTCCATATCTTATGATTAAAATCAATTCTGGCAAATATATGAAAAATTATTTTACTGTGCAATAGTAAAACATAAAAACTATATGTAATCCTACTGACCCACAGAATAAACTTAACACGTTATTTATACTGCATAGTGGACAGTGTAAAAAAAAAAAAAAAAAAAAACATTCATGCGTTGCGTTTTTTATTCATCTCCCCCAATATAAAGCAATCAAATAGTTGGAAACATCAGTTCATCTTGCATAAGACAAGCCCTTACCGCTAGATCAGTGGAAAAATAAAGCTATAGCTCTTAGAATATGGTGAGAAAGCAATTTTTTTCCCCCTTGAATTGTATTGAAAACAAACTATTTAAATTTGGTACCTTTGCAATTATATCGACCAGTGAAATAAAATGAATATATCATCTTTACAGCATGCTGATCAGCATAAAAAAAAACAAATGCAATAGAATATAAATAAAGAACAAAAAAACAAAAAAAACAAAACAGTTGTGACTTTGTTCATCCTCCCATTCAAACAGAATGAGGCTGCCTGACCACGAGTGTTGCAATATACTGCCGCGGGAGAACACTGTCACCGCGATTTACCCATCATTGTGATAAATTTGTCGCGGCATGACGTGATTTTTTTTAAATACGCGAGCGGAATATCACCGCAATTTTCCGCTCGTGTACATCGGGCTGCGCTTTCCATAGTTATCCTATGGAAAGCGTTCATTGTGTTACCCGCATGCGGATTAATGCCGCGGGTAACGCAGTGAAATATCACCCGTGGACAGGAGGCCTAAGATGATCATAACATTCTATATTCCCCAAATGGTACCAATGAAAAACAAACTAAATGTCATCCAATGTTCTGTAAATCACAAAATTAGGCTTGTATGGTGCGCTTTCATTCCTGAGCTCTATTGCATTTCCAGACAAAAGATTAGGGCCACATGTAGGGCGCTTCTAAAATCAGGAGAGGCAGCCTAATATTTAGAGAGCCGACTTCAGAGTGGAGCAAGCTGGGCACAACAAGTAGGGAACTGAAATGACAGCGGCATTTAAATGTCCTGTACGCCCCCACCTGGAGATCGCAGGGAGCTGTACGGTTGTAATGGCAGTTGGGTGCTTCTGAAAGGCCCCAGGGCTGTCTTAGCCGACTGCCTATCAAGCCATCCCCATGGGGTGGGCTTGATAGACTGCCTGCCCGATCGCAGTATGATGTAATGCTATGGCATTACATCATACTGCAGGAGCGATCAAAGCATTGCATGTTGTTGTCCCATAGGAGGACTAAAACAAAGTAAAAATAAGATCAATAAAGTTTGGCTAACAAGAAAAAAAAAGGGGGAATAAGTTTAAATTACCCCCCTTTTGCAATATCTATAATAAAAGAATCTAAATCCTAAAACATTTGATATCGCTGCGTCCGTAAAAGTCCAATCTATCAAAGTAGCACATTATGTACCCCACACGGTGAACGTCAGCCGGAAAAAAACCCCCCCACCAGAAATGCATTTTTTTGGTCACAATGTCTCCCAGCAAAAAAAGAATAAAAAGCAATCAAGAAGTCGTATGTATTCCGAAATGGCACCAATGCAAACTACAGGACGTCTCGCAAAAAATGAGCCCTCTCGCAACTATGTCCATGGGGGGAAAAAGTTATTGCGCGCAGAAGATGACGGCAGAAAGGAATTTTAAAAAATTAAATGTCTTTAAGAAAAAATAAAAGTGGTACAGCAAAAAAAAAAAAACTACATAAATTTAGTATCGTAGTAATCATACTGACCCATAGAATAGTTATCATGTAATTTTAGTTGGTTTGTTGCCGTAGAAACAAGACGCATTGAAAGTTGACGGAATGTCGTAGTTTTTTGCATTTTCCCCCACTTAAAATATTTTTTTTTTTTTTAAGTTTTAGTACACTATATAGTACTTTAAATAGTACCATTGGAAAATACAACTCATCCCACAAAAAACAAGCCCTCATACAGCGACATCAATAGATAAAAGGAGTTACAATTTTTTGAAAGGGTGGAGGAAAAAATGAAAATGGTTAACAAAAAAAAAAAATTCTGGTTCCGTGTGAGAAAGGGGAGCAGAAAGTGAAGAGAGGAAGAAAGATCACAAGGTATTCCTGCCGTCTCTTCCCCTGTACAGCCTTCCAGTGAACTTGTTCAGGTCATCAACCCCCTTGATCAAAAGACAATCCGTGCCCTCTGATCATCACATGTAGAGACTATTTTTATTTTTCTATCAAAGAGGTCCCATTGCACATCTAACCATCCCGATGCATAATCGGGCCATTTGACAACTATGTGACTCCAATGCTAACTGGCATCTGATTGAGGTTTCACTTTGTAAAAGGCATAAGTGACTTGTGGACTCTGCACATTTTACATTTCTGCTTCTAGACGTAACATGCCTCAGGCACTGCCTTGGTCACACTTTCAAACATACTGTATATTCCGGCGTATAAGGCGACCCCCCCAACTGTCGCCTTATACGTCGGGAATACGGTGTAGAAAAAAAAAAAAAAAACAGTACTCACCTCCCACAGCGTTCTGCGGTGGTGCTGCTGCAGTTAGCCAATCACAGCATTAGCTTTCTGGAGGCGGGGAACAGCATGTCCTATTCTGGCATGTAATATGGACCAATGCAGGCTATGGAGATTTAACACACGTGCATATTTTACACACATAAGCAGGACACCTCTGCCCATGAGAGTCCATATAGACAGTATGTGCAAAAATTGTTCCAAAAGCTCACAGTGAAAAATTTACATACAACAATGAAGCCGAAAATGTACATTGGGCCTCCCTGATATCTGCATATTTGGGTCAATATTTTGCTCGTCAGTCATAACCAGTCAACTGTAAGGCTGAGTTCACACAGGGCGTATTCCCGTCGGAAATCTCGAGGTTTGGCCACAGCAAAAACCGCGAGATTTCCGCCGGGAAAACCGCCGCGGCGACTT
This sequence comes from Eleutherodactylus coqui, assembly GCF_035609145.1. NCBI lineage: Eukaryota > Metazoa > Chordata > Amphibia > Anura > Eleutherodactylidae > Eleutherodactylus > Eleutherodactylus coqui. The sequence continues at coordinate 229,887,681 of NC_089841.1, forward strand.
TGAAGCGGCCCGCGCTCCATAGAGGAGAGCACGGCCGCGACGAAAATAAACAAACAAAAAAAGTAAATAGACATGCTGCATCTTCTGAAACCGCGGCTGCGGCGGCCGCAGTTTCAGCCGGACTTACCGCAGCGGATTGGCCGTCCCGTGTGGACGAGATTTCTGAATTTGCCGCGGCCAAATTCCGGGCGGATTTGCCGCGGCTGAGCAGCGGCAAATCCGCCCTGTGTGAACCCAGCCTAAATATCTCACTTAACAGCATTTTTGGACATTTGGAATAAAAATGATTCATGGGACGTCTCCATTGATGATGCATTCTTGTCTTATTTGCTATATTTTAAAGGCAATGTGTCAGCAGAAAATGACTGTTCTCGTGCTAAACATATAAATATCCAATATGGTATACATCATATGATAGTTATGCACTTTACAATGTTTATTTGTAATTAAGGCCCCCCTGAACACGGGCGGAAATTCCGTGGCGGGATTTCCCGCCCGTGCCCGCCTGCATAGGATTGCATTACAAAACGCAATCACATGCAGACGGGCGCGATTTGTCCGTGTGAAAATACACGCGGAAAACAAATAGCAGCATGTTCTATTTCTGTGCGGGTCTTGCAGAGGCTCTGCGCCGGCACATCACAGAGCTGGAGCTGTGGGAGGAGGAGACACCCGCACTGGTCCCTGCAGGGGTGCAGGTCGGGTCCCGCTGAGAGACCCGCACTGGTCCCTGCAGGGGTGCAGGTCGGGTCCCGCTGCGACAATTCTCTCAGGGCATCTGGCCTGGCCGTCTGCAGGCGGCCTAAAGTAGATAATTTTGGAGACAATAGCTTTCAGTGTAAAAATGAAACCTTATAAACGGTCACGAGCTATGAGCACCATAAAACTAAGCTATGCCGTTCATACGCCAGGATCTTTGGAGTCCGGGGAGATATTTCTTATATTTTACCCGTCTCGCCGATTCAGCACAATCACCCCCCAAAGTCGTGGACTATACGCTGTGCGTGCGCACTTCAACACCAACCAATGGCAGTGCATGCAGCTAGTGGTCCTGCTGAATGGTCCACTGACTTTCAGGGGTGACTGTGCTGGATCAGAGCGCCGCGTAAGTATACCTTCCTGCACTCCACCATATGAACACCCTTACTTTATTTACGGTGTCCATACCTCATGACAGGTTCCCTTTAAAGGGCCACTCTTAGGATTTTTTTTAACTCATTCATTATGCAGCTATCCCCCAGTATGTATAAATAAGCTAGTGTTACCTTGGTTAGTTCTTTGTCTGAATCTCCCAGCCTTTTTCTCTCAGATGATCATGTGATCTCGGTTCTGAAGAGCTCAGATTTGCTTGAGTTGTATGGATCCATTTTCCAGTCAGTTTCTCATTTTGTGTGATGCTGTTATATGGATCTACCACAGAAATTAGGGACACAGGCACTCCTGTCACAGTTACTAATGATCACACAGCTCCTGTCACACAATTATAATTGGGGAGATCACAGCTCATTCTATCCTCTTGACTTAATACTTATGGCCTGTAGCTTAATTAGGTAAATATAGAAGGTAATGAAAATTAAACAGGACCCCTTCCGTTTGCAGGCACAAATAGTATAACCTCAGCTAATACAATGCTAGTGCATCATGGGATTAATTGAAAGTTAAAGTAAATCTCACTCAAGATGGTGCCTGATAAGCATCAAACAGGGGGCAGCAGTGCAAGGAAGTAACAAACACACAGAGAAGATCTCCAGAGAGTGCCAGGCAATCAAGTGATGGGGGCAGGGACGGAAAAGTGTGTTTTCGTCGAAGAGACCCCTTAAAAGTATTGGGATTTAAAGTGATCACACAAGTATAGAAGCTTTTATCAGAAAAAAGTGAAACAAACTTGCACATATATTTTCCCTTCAACTTTGTTTATTGATGTACTAAACATGGAAAAATTACAAAGGATTCAAACACAAAATAAAAACACATACAGCCTGTTAAATACTCAACAGAATATAGATTATATTTAACAGATGTGTTAAGTCATACAGTACAAGTTCAAAGCAAACACCAGTCTCACGTTTTACCAAGTGCTCTGAGAAACACCGCAAAGTGAGGAATAATTTTCATGCTCTTTTGCCAATGCTAAGTACAGAATCGAATAGTATCATCGTAAATATGTATTTCAATACCGAAAAATGTATTTCTATGTCTTTATATAAATATATCAAATACTTTTTCTCGAAGCAGCTGTAAGAAAAAAAACTTTAAAGGATTGGCCATGCCACAAGTTTAGAGTTTTAACAACGCAAGAGGGCAGCCTGAAAAGGAGCATGAAAACTTGCCCGAACACTTTGTCACGCACTTTTCACAGTATATGTATTAAACTACCATAAAAGAAAACATTAAAAAACAAAGAAAAATTTTTTTTTGCAGATGCAAGTCATATACATGTATGTAATGCATAGCACACACACCGCTTGGCCTTAGAGGAAGCATTGCCAAAATTTGTGCAAAAAAAGTAACCACAAAAATAAAAATATATTTAAAAAAAAAAACAAAAACGCTTCACTTCATACCTGTAGAAGGCACCTAACTTTTCATTAAATTGTGAACCCCTTTTTTTTTTTTTTTTGCTTTCCTATTTTATAAACCGCCACCATCTTTCCCAAGTGGTTTACGAATATCGTGAACTGAATTTTTCCAAAGCATATACAAAATAAATCCAGTTACTTTTATACAATATACAGAAATAAATTATCACAAATGTGCAAGCTAAACGGTATCCAGACTATATGATACAAATCATAAAAAGAAAAACAAATTTAATGCATATTTTCAAGTTCTCAGGACCAACATAAAAAATATGGTGCTTACGTAACAATATCGTTACGATACATACACAACTAAAAATACAGATACAAAAGTGTTTTTAACATCACTTTGCATAACAAAATAACCCAACAAAAAGTTTAGTGAACTTAAATTTTGAGACCCAGCAGCAAAAAAAAAAAAAACTAAAACAAAAACAAACAAAAAAAAAATGGTGTACAATCTACCAGCAACCCTCCAGGAAGCGGCAGACATCAACCACCGGCTAGGTTTCTTTTTCCTCTACTTTTAAATGATTATAGGAGAATATGTACAATACATAAAAAAGCTCAGGTGCTAGCTTTAAACAGAATCACGTTTTAAAGGACAAAATTGTGCCACTTTCAAGGTTGGCGACGCCAACTTTTCTAACACAAAATTGTAAAAAACTGTATAAATAAAAGTCCAAAATTAAAGATTCAAACAAGACTGCAAGTACATCACTAAACACCATGAGCTCCTTTCTGAAGGGATTGATTTAGGCAGAACAGATTTTTTTGTTCCAAAAAATCTTTCTACAATTTAAAGTGTTCTTACCAGCTCATTATTATACTTTGATTTTTTATTTTTTTTTGTTTTAAATTCCATTTGTTTGAAAACTACAAACTGATGTGAGCAATTACATAATAACCAGGATGACTAAACAGGGAAAAAAATTACATTAGAACCAATAGCGGATAGCAATTTTTGATCCTTAATACAAAAATGCTAACAAAGAGTAAAAGGGAATTAAAAAAAAAAATAGATCTGCATCATCCCCTGTTTACATCATTTTTTCATCCCCAAGTAGGGCAAGTATCCTCCTCTCCAAAAATACTGATCACACACAATATATCCATCCTGGCAAGTTTTTTTTTTGTTTTTTTTTTTTAAAAGCTCACAAGGTCGTCATATGAAGTAGATTTTGCAAAGTATTCAAGTCAAAATAGTTTGTTCCAGGACCAGTAAAAAGTTTGTTCAAATTTTTTTATTTTACTTTTTTATAAAAATAGATGCTTTTTTTTTTTCTCATTTGAAACCCACATCAAAGAGGTTTTTAATCATCTCTTTGGCAAGGTACTACTTTATGAAAAGTCCGCAGTAATCTTACAATAGGCTTTATTAGAACTGAGGCCACCCTTGCCCCTAAACCTAAATTAATAGTTAACATAAAGCCTTTACACTTTACAAAGAAAAAAAAAAAAATATATAAAATAACTGTTTTCAGTAACCACAAAAACACTAAGTGTATTACAGGAGGAAAAAAAAAAGGCAAAAAAACAAAATAACGTTGAAAACGCAAAGCTTTTTTTTTTTTATCCTTTTAAACACACAGGATCGAAGGCAATAATATAAAAACAAAAATAACGTTCTTCCCATTGCAGAAACAGTAAAAGGCCCCAAACAATTGAAGGCATTAGAATGCAATGGGACAGGTAAAAACCCTGTTACCTAACGTCCATATTCAAACATAAGAAATTCAAAGACCAGTAATAACAAAATCTCACAAATGCTAAGTTTGCTAAACCATATCTAAATTTGCCTACCTCACCCCCACACACTGTTTAAGAACTACCAAAGTTTCTTAACTTGCCTTTGATGCTTGTGTGCGTTAACAGGAGTGAGGTTAGCTTGTTAAGCTTTGTGCGTTTTGCTCGTTTTGAAAGACACCTGCAAGACTCTGTCACCGAGACGGTACCCGTTAAGACTGGCGATAGCCATTGCCGCTTCATCGTAGTTGGTCATAGTCACAAAACCAAAGCCCTTGCATTTGTTTGTGTTGAAGTCACGGATGACTTTAACATTGGTGACAGCTCCAAAGGGGCCAAACATCTGCCATAAGATGCTTTCATCTGCGTCGGGTGCCAAGTTGTATACAAATATGCACCATCCAGTACCGGCATGTCCAGGGAAGTTTATGCCAGCTAAACTGGTCATACCATCAATGGTCATTGGAGAGAACCTACTAAAAGAAGAACAAAGCAAGAGGTAATCAGTTAGTCATGTCTTCCGGTAACCTGTAGAAGTAGAAAATGCAAATATTTTATGATCATGCAAGAACCAAAAATAACAAAAAATTATAGTTGCTCATGCAAACATTACAGTACATTCTATACATAACATGCAAAAAGAATGGTAAACTTTGATTGGGTAGCAAGTATGCCGAATGGAAATGCATGAAAATGAGAAGAACGTAACACAGAAGAGGAAGTTCCCAGCTGTGTAACAATATGAACTTGTGTAATGCTAAATTCCATTATTTTAACTTTTGGCCGGATGACTATTATCTATCCACTTAGCGCAAACTGGTTTGTTCATTCTTTTAGAATATTTGGTATAGTTAATATTATCGAGGTAATTCTACTCTACTATCAATGTTAAATACATTGTTAGAACCTTAAATACAATATGCACAACACAAACAGGACCCGTTAAGCTCTTCCGATAGGTCTGCTATAGTAAATACTTGTATTCCCAACACTTCAGGAGTAGATTTTCTTTCGACTCTGTTGTGCCGTTCCGCCGTTATTCCTCCAAGCACTGTATCAATAAATTGACAACTGGATGTTACAATACCACTAGGGTTGTGTCCCTACAAAGCCACATTATTTCAGTTCTAATTGGGCGGTGTGTAGACACACAACCCAACTGGTAACGCCCAGTTGACCGTTTATTCATACATTTCTAGGAGGGATAACAGCAGTTCTGGAGCATCTTTTCTTAGAAGTATTCTGAACTTTTCCTCTATTTCATGTGACCTTTAAATGATGAAGTTACTGCAGAAAGTTTCTTTTCTCTCAATTGGTCATACAGTACACTTCTCTACTGCTCATTCACATTCACTTATTTTAAAGTTCCATTCTTTTTTGTTACAGGAGTAAAAAAAAATAAAATAGATTTCATTTTCGAAAGTCTCCTCATTTTTCTGATAGGAGAAAGCCTATGGATACGCATGTTCATGAGCTCCTGTAAATACATTCATTTATAGGGAAATATGAATGACATTGTAATTTGTATCCATTCATATTCAATTCTCAAATTCATTCATAAGCCCCCCCCCCCCCCCCCCCCTTTCACAAGCACTGTGGATTTGTGTCTATGGCTCGAGTCAAAAAACGTATGAAGAATGAACATTCATTCTCCTTGGGGATTTCACCCAGTAAAGCTGCAGAATAGCTCTACTGAATGCAGATTCACCAGCTGATCGACCAAAGAAATCTGAATGTTAGCTTTGGGCAGGTGTGGATCCCTTGTAAATACAGATAGGTCAAACTAACTTTTTTTGAATTGTGTAAAATTACACAATTTATCATGATATCAATTCAATATAATCTTGTAACATCCATTAAAACTATACCTTAAATGTATATGTTCTTTTCAACCATCGGAGCCTATGGGAAAATCATGGCATTCACTGGAATTTTACCTTTTCCATGTTTGACATGTTGCACCACACATCTCGGCAATGGATGGGTTAAAAGCACATTAAGGGGGTTGCGCCACAAAAAAAAAAAAAATTTTACGTCAACATTTTGGATTTACACCCAAAAAAATGCTTCTATTCCGAGATATAGCAGATCTAATGTCAGAATAGTGCAACTTGATGTTACTACTGTGTCCACCCCAGTAATTGTTCCACTGCTCAGTCTTGCTTCCCTTGCTGCCCCTTCTGCAGAGCAGCAAGTCTCAGTAGGCGTACAGAAGCAAGTCTAAGTAGCTATATCAGCCTTGAAACATTTTTGCCCTTTTTTCACGGGACGATTCTCTTTTGCCCAAGCGAAATTGCTTGTGACAATCACCAGCTCGTCCGTGCTCAGGTCTCCAGTTTAGACTGCACGATTCTTGTCAAGAATCATGCACTTCTCGCTCACCCGTCGTTCAGTGCTTCCCATTCCTATGTTTAACGCTGAATGATCAGTGTTTGAACTGCCTGATAAGTGAACGAGCCGGCGCTAATTTAGATGCCGGCTGAAACTAAACGACGAGTGAGAACCCCACGATTCTCGTTGGTCGTTGCCTTGTTTAAACTGAAGGATTATCATTCCGTATTGCTCGTTTAAACGATTTTGTGAATAGTTTAGTGTAAACGTATTTGAGGAAATGAGGTCATTTATTTTTAGAAAAGGTCACATATAGTAAACACTTGAGTGCGTTGGCTATAGTGCAAAGTTACTTTTTATAGCAAAAATAGTGTAAGTTAAGGAATTCAGCAAGAGATGAGTGATCTAATAAGGATAATAGAGAACCATCATTTGTGTTTATCGATATGAGATGGAATCATACTAACAGACAAAAATAAAAAGATGCCAACATGGAACTTGAAATCAACACGGGGTTCGATGGATTCAGAATAGAAAGTTACATCCAGAATCTGATCTGCTATCCAACTATGACAATGTGGAGCAAGCTTTCAGATACAAGCAAATAGAGATATGAAGAAACTAAAGCTAAAACCAATGGAAAAGGACAAGCCCAAAACTGAAAAAAAAAAATAATCTGCAGTAGTTTACCTCTTTATTCCTCCATAAGCCATATTGAGCAAATTGTCCAACCTGCAAAACACATTTGGCAGATTGTTCAGTCTTGGCACAAACTGCCCCTTTAAAATTAAGTGGAGCATTAGCCCTGAACAACAAATGTTTCTTGGATTACCACATGTTGGCGGCAACCTAATATTAAAGGGGTTTTGGGGACATTTTGAACTTTTGCTACTGTTGACTGACAGGTCATTAATAGATCAACAGGAACCGCTGCTAGGATCCCCACCGAACAGCCAATTCCTGATGCTGCGGTGGAAAGCGCAAGAATCAGAAAAAGCTGCAATAGCAAAGCAGCCTAAGCTGGTACTGCAGGCGTAGCTCCTGTTAAATTCAATGACCGTAGTGATGGCGGCACCAGGAATCAGATTGGCGGGGATCCGAACGTCAGGTCCCTGATAATCATTTATTGATGACTTTTCGGTCATCAATAGCAAAAAGTCCCTGAATAGCCTTTTAATTGTTCTTGTGTTACTTGCATTCGACAAGCGGTTATACATTAACCCGCTATGTTCCCACCACTTTTAGGCAAAATGTGTCCATCTAGGTTTAATCATAAGGGCTTAGTCAACTTTTTTCCCCTTTTAAAGCACAGTTCCCTAAGCTTTTGACCAACATACAACTTTGAGTGATGGTCAAGAGTCACATTGAAATAAAAAATAAAAGACATTGTAAATACTGGTAACATTCCATTCAAACAGGCACTGTTCGACGGTTAGGAAATAACTGCAGGTTCAATTGCTAGTGCATATGGCCAGAATGGCCCAGTTACACACAAAGGTGATCGCTCAAAAGATGGCTTTTTTAAAATGTGACAGAAATCCCTGTGGACCACAATCCTATAATAGTCAGTAGATACAATGGTTTACAAAAAAAAAACCTAAAAACTTAACTGCATCTACACTAGCCCTTCTTACCACTGCCTTCCCCATGCTTCCCATTGCACCTCTTACCTGTTTATACACAAGCATGGCTGGTGATGGATTCACACAGCTATGTGCATATATGTATTTATATACTCCCCTCCCTCTGGATGTACAAAGCAAGCTTTTATATGCCTCATGTCACCCGTACGTCCTTCTTGCAGGCCGGGCCCTCCCTCCTATTGTTCAAGCTGCGCAACAGTTATGACTTGTGTAGGTTTTTCCCGATTTGTAAAGAGCTGCAGAATATGTTGGCACTATATAATATATTCAAACTGTAGTTTATGCCATCAGCATAAGATGGCAGGCAAGTTTACATACACCGCTTTTATTAATGATGGGCGCACCTCCAATCGGGACACAATCCTGCAGTAATGAAGTAACCGTTCTAAAGTCACATAATATTGAGAGGGTAAGTAGATGAGAAGTGATGCTGGCCACATCTGAGATTCACAGCGCTTTCTAAATACTGTACAAAGTTTTGTTTGATGCGTTCAGTTGTCACAGAGCTCCATCATACTTAGACATCAACCTCGTGGCACACTGGATCTTCCTTTATATTTGGAATATCACCAAGCTCAGGAAGGGTATCGTTTCTTCTTAGGGAGAGCATCGGAAGGTGTGAGGAGAATTACAAGGCCCTACAAGCCTCTCTGGGAAATATGCAAATCAAAAGTGGAGCGCCGCGCCTCTACAGTGCCACCTACTGGAAGGCAGCACCCCTACAGGAATACTGTCTTCCTAAAGGTGATGCTGTAGAGGCACTGTTCCATCTTTCCATTTGCATATTTCCCAGAGGAGAATGGATTGCTTTATGACTCCTCACATCTAGGTACTCTCCAAGAAACCCCTTTCTGACTGACATCTACAGGCCTTTCACTAGCAAAGCCAGAAACCTACTGCACAGTTATGAGGGGGCAAACACCCCGAAACAGTTTGTGCATGGTTCAGCTTTTCCTTCCAATGAGGATTCTGGCTTTGGCTTCTGATCCCAGTCATTGTTACAAGGCTTGTTAAAAGATCTGACACTGACTTGCAGGAATGTTGCCTTTCAATAGGTGGCGAAGTAGAGGCATTATTCCATCTTCCCATTTGAATTTCACCAAGAAATGGCTATTTTTTCTGACATTTGGCGTAAGGATTTTGTACTATTCTGATACAATGAGAATATATCTTTTACAAATAGCCCATTCTTTCTTCACCTAAAAGATGGTCATGATTTTCTGATCTGGCTACTCTGAAAATGATAGGAAAAAAAAGCCACACACCCCTCTAAAAAGATCGGATTGTTGGACCACAAAAGATTGATCAGAGCCTGATTTAGTGATATATGAATAAATAGAATCACTGTTAAGGTAGTGTGGACAACTCTTAGATCATACCAGTGTAAGGAATCCAAGAGAGAAAAAACCCAAGTAGGCCTCCATATCAAGTCAGGGACATATGGAGGTATAGTATATACAAGCAGTACTAACAGCTGTGTAAATCAGCCATTACAATATCACATTTTCACTAGGTATCCATTAGCCTCTTCCAACGTCTCTAACCATACTTTTCTTTAGGTAAAGGAAACCTGTCAGGTTCTGTAAGTATCACCAAGTTTATGGCCTCCCAGGACAGAACCTGCTGAGATTGCAGGAGTGCTTTTTATACTTATCTGCCTCCCCATTCCCTCGCCATGTGCTCAGGCGGTAATCCCGAGCTCAGCGTGTGCTTCAAGGCTCATCTCTTAATACCATGCAGTCTGTGTGCACATTGAATAAAGAGTCCGATGCATGCACTGAATTCTTGGGATGACAGCAAGAAAAAGGGGTTTTTGATGTGGGGATTATTCCAATTGACAAATATGGAGTCGGGAATTTTATTCCTTTAAATGAGGAAAATTGGCTTCTACCTCTTTTTTTTCTGCCTTACTCTGGATCAACATTGGGGCTGAACTGGAAGTACATGTGTTGTTTTTTTGGTTTAACATTCTATGTTAATAGCAGCAGGAAGGTATAAAAGATTTATGGCGCTTACAGATCCTGACTGATTTCCTAGGAAAATATCGCTGTGGTAACTGCAATAGGTTGTATGTCAAATCTATCAAACTTTACAGGAGAGACAAAAAAAATACCCATTTTGCCCCATCTTGATTTGTCCAATAGAAAGAGAGGGAATTTAACGGTTTCTCATCGGTCTGTTAACATAAGACATATTGCAGTTGGTGTATTTTACTAGACTGGCCACCAGGGTGAAATAAACCAAAATTAGAATTTTTTTGAGATACGACCTATTGCAGTTACCACATATTTATAGCAATGTAACAATGCAATGTCAGGATATACCCAACAGAACTAATTAAATGCCCACAACTTCTATTCTCTGAATTGCTTTTATCATTTATAAAACTAATAAATTCCACTTGCGCTGTAAGCAAAACCTTTCAATTCTTTCAAAATAAATGGAAGACTTCAAGAATTCTAAAAACACGACCAAAAAGATTGGACACAACTAATTTATGCTATATTAACATGGCTACATGAATGTTCCTTGAAAGCGCGGTGTGCCTTTGGGTTCAGTGAGCAGCAGTATGGGACACATCTTAAATGGGTTGTCAGAGTTGTAGCTCCTCCGTGAAACCCGTTCCCTATGTACTAACAAAGTAGGCATATACTCGCTGAACCCTGCTGTATTCCACAGTGTTGCTCGGTCCCCCGCTCCTTTATAGCCTGCAACCCCGCCTAGTTTACGGAACATCACAGGTGCTGCAGCCAATGACAGAGCTCACTGATTGAGCCCAAGATCTGTCATTGGCTGCAGCACCTCATATCCTGTAAACAGGCTGCAGAAGCCTGTATCAGTGATAGAGGGGAGATCCAAAGTGTCAGCATTGGACACAGAAGCAGGTGGCGAGTAAATGCCTATTTGCTAGGTTAGTGCATGGAGAACAAATTTTATGGAGGCGCTACAACTGACAACCCAACTTTGCACTCCTCTATGGTCACTAGTTCACGTTGCCCTTAGATATAGCAGCAATTAAAGTGACAGACTCCCTTTAATTTAATTATAAATAAGTTAAAAACTAACAAAGACTTGTCTTGTGACCAAAACAGTAAAACAATTACAGTAACAGTACAGTAATTAAATCACAAGGAAATCCAATTAACCCCTTGGCAACATCCAACATTCAAAGGATGTGTTCAGAGTCTCTATGGCAGCGGCTTGGCTGCCAAACCAGCTTTATATGCAGGTGTCCACTGTGACAGCTGATACCCAGTTTCAATCCGAGATAACCCAAATGTTACCATTTACAAGCCGCCATTAATTCTGGCAGAATTTACAGTGAATGGCCCAACAAAGGAAAAGAGCTCTTTCTGTTGCCCGAACTGGTACTTTGTGAAGAGATTATGGGTGGCTATTCATTCATCAAGGCAGTCTGGGGCTTGTGGAGGTCACCACGGCTGCCCTGGCTGTTTGCCTATTAAGCCCTGCCTGTGGTAGGGCTTAAAGGGGCATTCCCATCTAGCGAATACTATAAAACCGTAGAGCTATCTTTTATAACTTTTTTTGAGTATTAAAAAGTAAAAAAAGCTTCCCTGTATACATAAATATAAATCTACTAAGAGAAAATAGTTTATCAAAAGATGGCAGAAAAATGTAAAGAAATTTAAGTTAATGTAATACAAAGAAAACTAAATTTAGTAATGCCATAATCGCACTAACCCACAGAATATCATTTTGTCTCACCATGTAGATTGTGAAAACGAACCCAGAAAAAAAATGGTCAAATTGTTTTTCCTCACCCATTTCACCCTACTTTAAAATGTTTACGTTTTTCAGTACATTATACGGAAAGATAGCATTCATCCCCCAAAAAGCGAGCCCTGATATGGCCATGTCAATAGTAAGAGTTATGATATTTGGAAAGCTGGGAGGAGAGAAAAAGAAAAACTCAATAGCCAAGTCCCCAAGGGTTTAAAAGACTGCAAGTAAAAGCAATGCGGTGCTACAAAGTAGAGTTGAAAAACAAAGTGGCAGAGAATGTAGATGAAGGCACAGAGGCAAGTCATAGAATTTTCCCATTTATGATCTACAGGAAGCCTACAAGACGTGTGAAGATACCCCAAGAGGGAAAAAGATACTTCCTGATGCAAAGTAGTGATCAGGATAATCCAAACAAGAATTCTATATGCTTCCATTAATCTAAATCTGTTCTAAAAAAAAAAAAAATGATATTTGAAGTCACCTGCTTTTATTGTAATGGGTACCTAAGGCAACTGTTGCACAGATTGACAGTTCTTATGAGAAAGATGGCTTGTAACTTCTGGAGAAATTTTTCTCCAAATGAAGGAATTGTTCCCCTTTGGAGGAACGTTTATCATCCCACCCCTAGATGTGTCTACTTAAAGTTACATATATTTAACTCTTTCAAACCCTTGAAGACCTGACATTTTTTTAACACTGGTTTTCAAGCAGCATAACCTATATCATGTCAACCTAGCCATACGAGGACTTGTTTTCTTCTGGGACAAGTGGAATTTTAAATACCATCTAGTATCTCATATCGGTATTGAAACACTTTTACGGCATTGACAATATTGTAAAGAGATCTTCCCTTTGTTTCGTGGGTGTAACAATTATTGTGATATCAAATACACGTACAATAGTTTGTTTTAGTACTTTTGGGCCTTTAGTGACAGTTTATTTTGCGCTTTAATCACCAGGCATTTTTTTTTCATCACACGCCAAGCAGCATAATGTTTTTTTTCTCGGTAGCCATATGAGGCCTTGCTTTGTGTGGGAACAGTTGTATTTTTTTTAATGGTACCACTTCAGGGTACATTAACGTATCTAGCCTAATTTTTAGAGGTGTGAAAACAAATTACAGCAATATTTTTATACTGCTCAGTTTATTATATAAATTAAGTTTTACCTGTATTTTGTGTCAATACAATTATGGCGATGCCAAATTTATATAGTTTTTTTCAATGCGTTACTACTCTGTCAGCTCTGTCCCCCCCCCACACTCCCCTCTGCAACCCCCCGCTCACCCCCGGAATCTTTTCGCCCGAGTAGTCAGTTACTCGGAAAAAGCGGTGCTCGAGTGCAAAAACGCCCTTAACGAGTAAGTTCACTCATCTCTAGATACTACTTTTCCATAATAATACTTAATTGTATTTGCACTGCCGCATTCCAAAACCATAACTTTTTTTTTCTTTGCAAAAGAAGCTATGAGGCCTTGTTTATGGTATATCCTGTAGTTACAATGGGTACCACTGTATAGGAGTCTTTTTGGTCACTTTAATTTTTTTTTGAGGCAGATGAACAAAAAATAGCAACTCAAACTTTTTTCAAACTCCACTCACGTGTTGTATAAATATGTTAACTATTGTTTGGGCTAATGAGATTACAGTGAATACAAAAAAATTATATTTTTTTTACTACCGTAGTTATGCCCAATAAAGACCTGTTAACAAAAAAGGCAGATGAATGAAACCATTCTGGCTTTTTCACCCATTTTTAGTGTATTTCCGGTATAGGCAATCGCATGTTCAAGTCCCCTAGTAGGACTTATCCACATTCAATTTAAACAAAGAATTAAGATTAAGGGAAAAAAAACCCTTCCTGATTAATGTGAAAAATTATGAATAAAAACTACACATTATTGTAATCGTCACATATTTAACCACCAGAACCAGCTTATCACATTTAACCTGCAGTGAATTAAAAAAAATGCTATAACTGCCATTTTTGTTTATCCTGCCTACAAAAAAAAAGAAAAAAGAAAAAAGGTGACCGCAATCACATGTACCCTAAAATGGTACCAATAAAACCACAGCTCACCCTGAAAAAAAAAAAAATTCTTAATACAAGTTGACCCTCCATCAATGAAAAACGAAATTATGGGTTTGTGAATAAATCTGTTGGCTAGAATGTCCAGTCCGTAGTGCTTGATGTTAGTATTAGGACGAACCCATGTCTAAGATGCATTCTTTCAGCCTAGGTAGAGCAGACTACTCTTGAAGACTGTATTGATCAAGGTAGAAGTCTTGCATTGTGTCTTGCAGGCTTCCTGGATGGGCGACTTCATCCAACTTGCTTAGAAGTTTTTAGACGCTTTCGTTCCTTTATTTTGCCCCAAACTGGATAAACAGGTTGTCATAATGTCTCAATGATTCTGTAGCTGCAAGATCTTGTAGAATTATTCTAGTGTTTTAAGTATGGAACCTTTCTGTGTTTTTTGAATTGCTGCAGAGAGGGAAGGTTGATTTCTTGACTTCGATCAAAATCAAACTACTTTCGGAAGGACAGATCCAGATATAAGAATCTTTTCATCTAGAATCTTCATAAACGGTTCTCTGATAGATGTAACTTGTATCTCGCCCACTCTGCAGGTCGTAGTGAGAGCTACTAGTAAAATCGCCTTCCAGGATAAATACTTAATACCGACTTCAATTGGTTCAAACTGGAGTTGTTAAACTTGTCAGAGTTGTACTTAGGTCCTACAGAGAATTTTTTTTTTTTGTATAGTAGGTCTTATTCAGAGGGTTGCTTTATAAAGAAGTCATATTAAAATTGGGAAGAGGTCTTTAAAAAGGTCACTTTTATTGTAGATTTTGACTTTATAACTCATGTAAATATATTTGGAACAAAACTCAATCGCTTTTAACCCTTTAGTGACAATTTTGGCCTTAAGAACCAGTAAATCTCCTCTTGTGTTCCAAAAGCCGTAACTTTTTAATTTGTCATCGTGCTTGCATGAGATCATTTATTTTGTGGGACGGCTTCTAGTTTTTATAGGAATAGATTTCAATATTTTAATTTTTTGCTGCAGGGCAATAGTAAAACATTTTCAGCAATGTTTTTTGTAAATTTATTTTGAAGCATTTCACTACCTGCTATAATTACCTTTATTTTATTCTACAGGTCATTAGGATTCAATTTAGATTTTTTGTTTTTAGGGCGTTGAACTACTTTTTCACAAGATCACCTTTTCTATTTTAAAGTTAAAAGGACCACAGCATTATTTTTCCTTTGAGAAAGGAGTATGAGCACTTGTTTTTGGCAGGGTGACTTGGTTTTTATTGGTACCATTTGGAGGTTTATATGGCTTGATTACCTTTTTTTTTATTATTTTGAGGAAAACCAGTTCCGTTTCCTCCAATATATGACTTCCTATGATTGTGGCTTTTGCTCCAGGATCTTTCTCAGAATCTGAGGTCTGAAAGCAAAAAGATTTATTTCGGCATTACCCTATCTTGAGGCTGCAATCTGGAAAACCTTTATCTTCAGAGCACATTCTCCAGATTCTACTTTTTACTAAGGTAATCTGCCATTAGTTTTTCTTCTCCTCTGCAGTGATGGGGTGTATTGTTCTCTCTGCTCAGGAAATCTTTGCTGTCAGGTTCTGAAGGAGGGCTGATCTTGTACCCCTTTGTGTCACAAGTATAACTGGTAATATTGGAAAAGAATATTATCTAGTTCTTTTGAAGATATTCTAGCCATTTCAAGTCTTCCTAAGACCAGTCTTAGTTCTCGGTAATTGGACAATCTATTGGTGATTTCTTTGAACAGTGGTCCCTGGAAAGATCTCGAAATGGAGCTTCCCAGCCCCTTCCACTTGCAGCTGTAGTTATGGTCAACATAGGTTCTTGGATCCACTTTACTCCTCTGGATAGATTTGAAGCTTCCTGCCACCAGACAGCAGTGTTTTACTTTTGGTAAGCTTTTTGTCTTTTCTAATAACTATATATAAATCTATATCAGGAGTCAATACAGGGATTTCTCCCACAATCTATTTATTTCCAGGACTGTGACTAACCAGAGGGCATCCTCTACATCTAGAGAAAAGGTTTCTACACTGACATAGAAGGGGCTTCTTTACTGTAAGAGCAGTAAGACTATGGAACACTCTGCCTAAGGACGTGATGACAAATTTGATAAAAGTACAAGAGGGGCCTGGACGCCTTCTTTTGAGCATTACAATATTACAGATTATAGTCACTAATTACTTCAGAAGAGTTGTTGATCCAGGAATTATTCCGATTGCTAGAGTGAGTCAGGAAGGAGTTGTTTTTTTTTACTTTAAATGAGGAATACTGGCTTCTACCTCGCTTTTTTTGCCTTTAAAAATTGGCATCTCCTGTTCAATGAGGACAGGATAATTTCCTGTAGAGGGTTCTTGAAGGAGCATAAGCCCAAATTACTGCTGGAATGCAGGAAATCAGGGCTCTCCGTAAACTCATACAGAGCATTACTGGTGCTGTCTGTCTTTGCAAGATGCTTTGAGAATGTTTTTATTTTTTTTATTAAAAGTACACAAGGTTTTAGTCTAGGAAAACTACAAGGATTTTTTGTGCTGGGATGAAGTTGTTTTTTAGTGGATTTATAATCCAACCTAGTTTTTGACAAAGATCCATGATTTTCTGCAAGGGTCCTTTCAGGATTGTTTTGGAGCTTGCTACTAAGAAAGTTGTCTAGTAGGAAATATATTCCAACTTTGCTTTAATCCATTGTACGGCAAACTAGTTGAACTAGTATTTTCTGTCATCCTGTACAGGATCAGAATACACCTCTCTTCCAACGAATCCATTTTCAACCGTTCAGATTATCAACCTTGTCCTTTTCTTTGTAAGTTCAACTTTAGAGGAAGGACAAACCTTTGATATTTCATTCAGACAACCTGTTCTCTCACTATGGACTTTATGTCTTCCCTCAGGAAGGTCTGTTTTCCTTCATCAGCTGATCAGTGTGTGATTGGGGAGGGGGGGGGGGGGGGGGGGAAGGCAACTTTTTATTGGATTCCTGTAAATGGGAGCTGCAGACACTGCATCTTTTGGCTTTTCATTTTGGTTTGGTCTTTATTTTCTGAGTGGTCTTTCTTTCCCCCTAAAAAGGAAGTAGGAGAGAGAGAGGCACTGGACGGGGAAGCAACCTGCAATCAGGTGCTGTCCAATCAGGTGCAGTCATAAAGTGAAGGTTATTTTGTATTATAGAATTCAACGTATCAGTCAAATGCAGTAATCTCTCTGTACGTCCACTAATTATAACTATGGAAACTTTCATCACTAAGGCCTCATGTCCACAGGCCGGCACGGTTTCCCCATGCAGAGTGCCGCAGCGGATTCCACCCGGCCCACAGTCATAAGGCCAAAAAATACTCATCTGTCCGGACGACGCGGGGCTCTCCTCCGTCATGGCCTCGCGTCGTGGGATCTTCTTCCTTCTGCATGGCAGATGCGGTGGGGACACAGTCGACGTGCTGCACGCATGCGCCGTGCCTTTTATTTTTTTTAAACTCCTGCTTTCCCGCAGACCACGGCACGGACGCAGTGACAGCTGTGGACGTGCCGTGGATCCGGATGGCTTCCATTGAAGCTGCAGGAGCCGTCCGTGCTGGAAAACTGCATAAAAATGGTGCATGCTGCGGTTGTTTTCCCGTGGGGGCGATCGGGGAAAAAATGACATCCGCAGATATTTAATTACCTGCGGGGGTTTAAAGATTCCCTTTGGGGGCGGATCGCAAGCACGGATTTTGTAAATCAATTTATGCCATGGACATGACGCCTTAAGAGGTTTATTCTCATCACAGGATAGGACATCGGTTTGTGATCAGTTGCTGAGAACCCCATAATGCTGTGAACAAACAAGCACAGAGCTGGCTTAAAGCTATGCCCCTTTCAGAGTGGTGCTCCTAGCCATCCACTATGGAGGCAATAGCACTTCTCGGGACTCAAACCCAGGAGCTCCTGTACTCCTGGCAGTCCCGCTACATAACCTTGTTCTTATCCCTAGCTTCTGCTCCTGTTTCCCCAAATACCTCCACTCTGTTCCTTATTTGTGCTTCCTATAAAAGCTTGGCCCTTCCTCCAGCTTCTTGAGCGATTATTGTGCTCCCTGCCTGTAGTCAGGCTCCTCTGCCTACCTGCTGGTCCTCCTACAATTGCCGCTATCTGTGTTCTGACCTCTGGCTTCCCCCACACCATGCTACCGGCTCGCACTGGTTATATCAATATAGCTGAATTCAAGTAAAGAAAAGTGAGAAAGTTTTGAAAAAGGAAGAAAAAAAAAGTTTGGCCATTAAAGGTGAATTCCGGTTAGTGGTTTGCACATATCCTCTGGGAATAAAGAAAGTATATAGTACTAAAGTTTTACATGTAGTCAAATAGAAAGTATAGGACACATTTTACTGGCACTGCTTCAATATAACACAAGGATGAAAAAATGGGTACTTAAAACTCTAATCCAGCATTGAAGCATTGTGGCATGTTGGGAATACAACTGTGTTCCAGCATTTTGCCAGCTGCAGTACCAAGACGGTGAAGTACTCAATTCCATGAAAAGTGCTTTGTCCTTTATTAGTTGAACATGAGTAAAGACAATATTTCGACTGTCTTATACAGTCTTTTTCAAGACTCTAGAAGACAGTCGAAACGTTGTCTTTACTCACGTTCAACTAATAAAGGACAAAGCACTTTTCATGGAATTATGAGTACTTCACCGTCTTGGTACCCCAGATGCGGTTTGAACTTTGTGAAAGTATATGCTGGATTTAAGGATCATGGATCTGGATCCATTTTAAAACCTGCATCACGTATTAGATTATTGGAGACTCCCCTCAAGTTTTGAGGTACGTCTGGGTGCTGCTGTAAGCCACAATTGTCTAGCATCTTGCCAGCTGAGGTTTTTCATCCTTCTGGAGAAGCTTGAAGCGGCATATGTTACTCAAGACGTCACAGTAACAGTCTGGATGGATCACCGATGGCTTTCACTAGCCTGAAGCTGCCATATATTGGTTCGTGTGACCAAAAAGCACGGCCTACAATTGTGCCTACGGTTGCACAGCACAACCCGCTGAGGGCACATCCCCTTTCTTTGCTTTCATCTTTGTGTGTTTGGAACTCCTCAGTCTCTGAGGCTTACTATTAGCGGGGCACATAAATCGCTATTACAGAATTATTAACTCCAGTATAATATACAACGTGAAAAATATTTTCTGCAGTATTTATCATCATCTCAAATATAAGCAATTAGGAAAGCCATACGCTAATGTTTGCCATCATGTAGCATAGAATATAGCATTGATGAAGAATTGACACGACCTGCACCATCATGACAGCTACAAAGATTGAAGGAGGATGCAGCATGCCCTATTTTTCCGTGCATTTGCGCTTGGAAAACCCAAACAAAAAAAGGACAGTAAAAACACTAACACAAATATTCCACGCTCACTCCACAAAAACGCTGTGCAAATGTGCAAGCAAATTATACATATGCTTGTGTGAAGTCACCCTTACCATTTGTTGCCATTTTCATCATTCATCCTTGCAACGTTGGATAGATTAATATCCTAACATATCCCTTGCTCTATTCCTGCCCGCAAGCAGGGTGACTACCCTGAAAAGAGTAACCCTCACCTCTTGGAGGCTAATCCCGCAGTACAAATTCCTAAATGCATTTTCCATCTCTCACACTTGTCCCAACACATTTTCCAGTTCATTCAGGGGATTTTTCTGTGCAAAATGTGATGGTCTTTTCTGTGATGGAGACACCATGATGCAAGTTGGCGAATTTTCTCACAGAAAGGTCCACCGATATACAAGGTTATTACAAATGTTTACGATTTGAAACACTCATAACTCCCATTTAACGACAATCAGACACATAAGCATATCAATGGAAACAGAACCAAACATTTTCAGGTAGCAGAGCTGTCTACATGTAGCAGAAACACTGTGGAATTTCCACAGCAGAAAATGGTCTGGTGATCCGCCTAATGGGTGCACAATTTGTAAGTAGTACACCAATTTAAAGGAAAAAGGGTGCGTCTAAGTGAAAATCATCCAACCGTCCACCGGTAAGCCAGGAAACAGTGGAGCGTGTCCGTGCAAGCTTCACATGAAGTCCTAAGAGATCTACCGTCAGAGCAAGCAGAGAATCAGACATTCGCTAGTGTGGAAGATTCTGTGCAAACGTTTGCGGCGTCATGCCCACAGACTAATTGTTACCGTCCCTGAAACCGGTCAACAAAGCGCGGCCACGTTTTTTCTGCGAGAGTATGCATACTAGTAGAAAGTTATGGTTTCATGGAATCTTCAGTGAAGAAGCCGCCGTCCATCTTTCAGGCACATTTCAAGTCACAACCTGGGGAAAGGAAAACCCACAGGCCTACGTGGCACATATGCGCGACTCCCCCAAGGTGAAGGTGTTTTATATTATAATCTGTAGGGAAGCATACAGACCCTTTTTCCATGATGAAATAATCCCGTGGATTTTGTATCTGGACGCGCTACAGATATTGCTGCTTCTGCCGCAGCTAGGACAGGAAATCGCAGGTTTCATCTTCAAACACGACGGGTACCCGTCATTTTCAAAATAAAGTCCGAAGCAAGGTCAATGACCGACTACCAAACAGAGGGTGCAGGTCATGACTATAGTGAACTTCTTCCTTGGCCTCTTTTTCCCACTGGATGAGCATTAGGGCAGGCTCACACGAGCAGGGCGGATTCCACATGCAGGAGGCCCACAGTGGATTCGGGGTGTAAGCCCAGCTGGTAACCCTGAGTACCGTGCATAATTGTATTACATTTGACCTCGTACTTACATAGGTGGAGTACAGCTTTTTTGCTGTTTCTTTCCTGCACCCTCACTTAGAGATGACGCAGGTACCCATGGTCTATATGTACGAGTATATCAGTAACTATAGAGCACAATGGGCTCTGTGGTCACAGATTCGGCAGTAAAATAGAACATATTGCGTTTTATTTCTGTAAGCGGATTACACAATTTCAACCCGCTAATGTGAACGGAATTGTGCAATCCAATGTATTTGTTTGATCTGCGTATTACCGTGGATCATAGGATCGTTGAATTCGCAATTTAAATCCAGTCCCCCTTACCACCCACCATGAATGATCTGAGTACGCATCTCAGAAGCCATTGCATCAGTCATGATACACTGCCAACGAGTATGGCAGGAACTTGGCTACATGATCGAGGTGTGTCCAGTGACAGAGAGGCTCACGTTGAATACCTCTGATGTGTAAAAAAAAAACCTTTCAAAGTTATCCCCCAATTCACATTGATCTCAAGAATGAGGGGTCTTATTTTTGGGTTACTGCCCCCCCTCCCACTTAGGAGGGGACTAAATGAAGAATGGATCACGCAAGTGCACCAACGCTCTATTCTTAACGAGACTGCCAAGATACTAGAGCAGCACCCGCTGGGATATTTCAGTCAGACCCATTGAAAAGACTGGGGATGGGGCATAATTTACAATTCTGGTATAACCTCTTCAAACATCTGTTATGATGGTTTCAAATCGGGAAGATCATTTGTAATAATCCTACATCAGCATATCTATTATCTAATCCTCTTCTACAAGTATGGGTGACGAGGCCGCTTGTATAAATTACACTTCCATAGCATATTATATCCTTTACGACAACAAACATTTAGCGTAGGATTAGATTTGTAGAGAAAAACGTTTCATGTTTTACTGCAAGTTAAACTTCAGATTGTTTTGGAACTCTCTCCCACTCTCCTTTTTCTCCATTTCTTGATAAATCTAGTTATCAGTAAAATTTAATGGAGAATTAAACAACTGCGTTCATGTGGTATTTTAAGAGGACCGGGCACTCCTGAAATGTCAGCTTCAGTAAATACCTGTATTCCCCCCTAAAACAATTCTGAAGTAGCTTGTGTTGTGCCGTTCCTGTTACTCCTCTTAGAAACTTAGGAATATATTAACACTACAGCCGGGTGCTACCAGTTGACAATTTGTCCCTACACATCCATAACTCGTAACACCCAGTTGTCAATTTATTCATAAATATAGAAGAGCAGCAGCACAAAGTACAAGTTTAAAAAAAGATGCTCCAGAATTGTTATATTATGGGGAATACAAGTACTACAACTAACGTAAGAGCCAGCTTGTCCTCTAAGCACAAAAAAAGCCAATCTAAAGAGTTTTTTTCCCCAAGATTGAAAGTTTTCCCACTATCCTCCATCACAATTGGTGAGGGTCTGTTAGTTGGACCCTCATCGATCGGTTATCCACTATTCTGTAAATAGGAAATAAGTTTCAAGCTTGGGAAAACACTACAGATAGTCCCCGACTTGCGAACATTCGAGTTACGAATTTCGCAAGATATGAACAATCTGTCCTGCACAGTATGATGTCATGCTATGGCATTACATCATACTGTGCAGGGACCGGGCAGGCTTCTATCAAGCCTGATAGAAGCCTGTCCGGCCAGATCGCGGCTGCTAGGCAGCCAGGGACCTCCTGAAGGGCCCTAGGGCTGTCTATGCAGAGCGCCTATCAGTCCGTGCGCTTGATGGGCACTCTGCATAGGCAGCCCTGGGGCCTTTCAGGAGGTCCCCGGCTGCCTAGCAACTGCACAGCGTCCCGCGATCTCATCGTGGGACGCTGTATGGGCCCCCTGAACGTCGGGTGCAGGCTGTTTCTTACAGCGGGCACCCGGCGGCAGCAGTTCCGACGAGCCGCGCCGCTCGTCAGAACTCTTAACACTCTAAATACTGCTGTCAGAGCGGTATTTAAAGTGTTAACAGTTCAGACGAGCGGCGCGGCTCGTCGGAACTGCTGCCGCCGGGTGCCCGCTGTAAGAAACAGCCTGCACCCGACGTTGTATGGAGCGGGATCCACCCGCGATCGTGCTCCATACAAGCATTTGTTCGACTTGCGAACAAATCAACTTGCGAACAGGTTCCTGGAACGGAACCTGTTCGCAAGTCGGGGACCATCTGTATTTAAAGGAGACCTGTCAATCTTTTTGCAGTTCTCTCAGAGTAACTCAAGTTTGTGACAGTTACACTAATTACACAGATATATCTGCTGTATATGTGTAGTTGTATGAGAGAAACTTGCATCTTATTAACAGGACTACAAGAACTACAAGAAGTAGTCCTCAACACTCATTAGCTTGAGCTAGGCATACCCACCCTCCAGTCACTAATTGACAGTTGGCTGCCTATGCAGACCAGGGATGGTGATAGATCCCCTTTAAGTCACCTTTAAGTCACCTTAAGTATTCAAATTCTAACTTGGGGGGTGTGATCTAAGATCACTTAAAAAAAAAAAGAAAAGTATTGAAAAAACACTTTAGTTGTAAACACCATGCCAGCCCCACTTTACATAAAACAATATCCAAGGTGGTGCGCTGACACGAAATCCAAAGAGGAAGATAATCAATACCCAACGATACATGTCACATAATACCGTGCTTCACCAAGGTAAGATAGCAGTGACACAAAGCACTTAAATAACGCATCAAGAAAAGTGAACACACAAACCAACCTAAATCGTTGAGCTTGTTGGGCAAGTGGTCCTGGGTATCTCCGGTTTGGGGACTGGTACAGCTGGGACAGAATAGTGTGGTTTACTTTTTGGCTTGGGTTGTTGGCAAATTTAACAGTTATGGGTTCTGTTGCTCCAGGAGGTTTCTGTCCATTTAGGCCTTTAATGGCTTCCTCAGCCTCTATCCTTTTGTCGAAACGAATAAATCCAACTCCCCTGGATACACCTATTGTTGAAATAGAGCTGCAAGTTATAAACTTCAAGTAAAAGGCAAGAGCATGCAACAAAGTATCATATAACCAGCAGTAAGGGTGGTTGTTCATCTGCCTCCGGCCGGAGGTTCTGTCGCATGTCCAGCTGAGAATACTGGAAGAAATAGCAATGCATGCAGCGCTTCTTATCCGTTCAAATGCCGGGTACCTGAGCTGAAACCAAATTATAGTCAATGGGGTCTGTCTGGCACTATTCGGTTCTGTCTCCGGACGGAACCAATCAGCCGCTGGGATTCTCTTGAATGGAGCAGGAAAGCGGAATTCCCAGAGCAAATGTGAAAGCAGCCCAAAACCTCTCAGCCCACAAAGGAAAACTATGCCAAAACAACAGTAGAAGTTCAGGTCCCACTTTATTTGCTTTATACAATGGTTCCTCAACATATTTTAATTTGTTCTGGGACGACCATTGTATATTGAAAATATTGTATGCTGAAATCCTAACTATGGCAAACTGGTCATCGATTCCAGAGGCCCAAAAATGTCATTCAAAGCTAATACAAAAAGATGATAAAAGAAAATGAAGCAGACGACTGATACAGATAAGGTAAGTCCTTGCATAGAAAAACCCAACGAGCAGCTGGAAGTTATAAATCACTTTCTATGTAGAGAAACTGAGCTTCTTCAGGGTCCTCTACAAGTACACAGCGTATTGGAAGAACTTAGAGCCGTCCTCCAAGTCCAAAGGAGCAGCTCATCCGGGTACAAGAACATGCAGTACCGCACTCTACTGTAGAGGGGCGCTACTGGACAGCTAATCAATGAATGCACTTCAGTATGACAGGGGTTTTACCCAATTAAAAGACAATGCTGATTGATTGGATTATCCAGCCAAGTACATGAATCTCAGATCCTGTTATCTGTTGAGTCTGGTCTAAAGTTACAATGGCTCGGGAAAGACCGCTGTATGTTGGAAATATTATATCTTGAGGCGATTGTAATTACTGTACTCTTAAAAATACTAAAAATTAAGTAGACGAGAAAACCTAGTTTCGCAATGGACCACCCAGAATATTGTGCTTTGTTCCATTCCGGGGCTGAGGGCATAGGGAGTCTGGGAAATGGTTTTATACTCCGTTCCTGCGCAGTGTTCCCGTAAGGTTGAAGTATACACAGCATGACTCCTTTCAGGCGGCATTGGCACACGCTCAACAATAGAGATAAACAGGAGAGAGCGCAGCACAGTCTCAAAACAGTCAAGGTGTGTGCACACCAACTTTGCAGGGACACATACCACAGGTACGGGGCACCCAGTGAATAGGATTATAAGATTCCCTTTAACCCCTTCCCATCTCAGGACTTAAACTTATGTCCTGGCTGGCAAGAGGTTCTCGTAAGACGACGAAAACTTAGGTCCTACTGATTGCGCAGGCTAAGAAGTTGAACCCACTCCATCCACAGTGGGAGCCGTCTGTGACTGGCCACTAGCCTCCAACTGCAACAGCGGGAATAGGTGAGAACACCAGTTCCTGTTGTTGACCCCTAATGCAATCTAAGTTGATTGCAGCATGTAAAATCTTCAAAGCGGGATGTTGCTCCCTCTGAAGTGATCATCCATCCGCCGTTGCTATTGTGAAGTACCGATGGGTTGCCACCACTACCAGACGCCAGTCAATGGCATCCAGGTTTGCCAAGCCATGTGATCGCTACGATAAGTGAATGCATTGTAGGATTATCAAAGTAATCATAGCATCACAGGTTTAAGTCCGCTACGGGGGACAAATGTTAAATAAAAAAAAACAAAAAAAACAAAAACCTCTTTGCTCACTTTTTTTTTTAGAATATAAAAAAAGAATCGTTTGTTTGGTATTGCACATCCGCAATGACCCGTACAATAAATTCAACAAATTTTTTTAGCTTGCACGGCAAATGCTGTAATTTGTTCATTTTGCTCTAAAAAAAAAACAAAAAAAAAAACCACAATTCAAGTATTTAAAAAAGACACATGTGCCTCAAAGTTGTACCAATAAAGACTACAGCTTGTCACGCAAAAAATAAGCCTTCACAGAGCTCGGTCAATGGAAAAAAGGTATAGGAGTTTGAATGCAGTAATGCAAGAAAAATATATATTTTCAAAGAAAAAAAGGCTTTTATTGTGGAAAAGTGGAAAAACCTAGAATAAAAATGTATATAAAATGTTGGTATTGTTGTAATTGTAGCAAATTTGGATGTGCCTGAAAGTGGCGGTGGAGCTTGAAAGAAATGCCATTTTTAGTGAATTTTACAGGCGGGTGTATTCTAAATATACATTAACCCATATCTTCTAGTTTCACCAAGAGGGTTCCTTTGGGTAGGTTTACACCTAGCGGATTTTCCACTGCGTTACATTCAGTGACAAAATCCACAGCATTTCCACAAAAGGCCAAAAATCAGCCGATTTCAGAAGTCATCGCACACCCTCTTACCAAAATTTTTGCACTCAGCACTTACCCAGGCAGCCAATAGTGAGCGCAGCGTCACCGGTCAGGTGATGCGCAAATGACTAGTGGCGCTGCGTTCATGAGAGCCTGCTGAAGGAAGCACAGAAAGTGCAAAGACTCCGAGGGAGCTCGGTTTCTTCCGCAGCTTATTCCGAATCAAAATCCGCACTGATGGTGGCATTTTGCTCCTGTTTTGGATGCAGAAACACTGAGGAATCTGCCGCAGAAACGTGTGTAAACATAGCATTAATGACAAACACTGAAAAGGAGCATTTTGACAACAGACAAGCTGTTTTAAGGACTTTTACATCCACACTGTGCGTTCTCAGTGGTCGAACGGATCAGTCGTATGACTGAAATACGTGGATCCCACCAATATAATGGGCTAGGTTTGGTTTCCATCTAGCATGTTACAGCATGAGATACTGTGCTTCCCTGAAAATAAGACCCTGTCTTATATTGTTCCAAAAAAAGGCGCTAGGTCTTTTTATACTTCCCTAACAGGCTCGATCCAGGTCCCCATCGCTGCTCTCCGAAGCTCTGATGAGCTTCCTGCAGTCCTCGGCCGCTCATACATCACTTCCTGGTTGCGGGATTCATAAATCCTGCCTCCAGGAATAGATGGCTGTGATTGTTTGTTTGACCACTGCTCAGCCAATCAATGCAGCTCTGGATAAACTAATCAACAGCCATTGCATTGTAGAGGTGGGATTTATAAATTGGCTGAGCCGCTGCCAATCACAGCCATCGCATTGATTCATCCAGCACTGCATTGATTGGCTAAGCAGCGGTCAATGAACCAATCTCAGCCATTGCATCCTGGGGGCGAGATTTATGAAACCAGTAACTAGGAAGTGATGATGTACAAGCGGCTGAGGACTGTGGGAACCGCGACGAACCTCAAGAAAGCAGTGGGAGGGACCTGGACCAAGCCTACTACGTAATGTATTTTTTTTTATGTAGTGCAACTAGGGCTTATTTTTGGGGTAGAGCTTATATTTAAAGCCTCCCTAAAAATTAGGCTAGGGCTCATTTCTAGGGTAGGTCTTATTTTCAGGGGGTAGTGATACATTCAATGCTGTGTTTTGTCCTGTATTTCAACTAAGGCTTTGAATAACCGCCGATGCGAACAAGCCTTAAGTTGTACAAAGATAAAAAACTATTGCAAACCACTTTGACTAAATGACCGTAGACAGACTGAATGTCAATACGACAGTACCAGTAAAAGTCACAGAGGGCTAAATGATAATAGGCATACACTAAACACACCCAGCATACTAAACTCTCACTACAAATTATCGGCTAGGGCCTCGTGCCTTACGCTTGCCTTGAAGAATCTGCTGTGCATTTTTGCATAAAATTTCACTTTCTGTAAAAAGAAGATTGTTTATTAGCATTTTAGAAGGAGCAGGGGGACCGTTTCTACACAGCAGCTTGGAAACGAAGATTATAGCGGCTGTAAATTTATTACAAGTCATGAAAACGATTCCAAACCTGCACCTTCAGGGTGGAAATGACTCAGACTGGCTCACTACATTCAACAATCTATTTCTGTACATGCATATTTATGAACAACTCCAGTAGAAAATTGCATTTTCTGGCCCACATATCACCAC
Organism: Eleutherodactylus coqui; assembly: GCF_035609145.1. Taxonomy (NCBI): domain Eukaryota; kingdom Metazoa; phylum Chordata; class Amphibia; order Anura; family Eleutherodactylidae; genus Eleutherodactylus; species Eleutherodactylus coqui. The sequence goes on from NC_089841.1 coordinate 229,915,583, forward strand.
CTTTGATATGTTCTGAGGCAAGACTGCAGCGTTTGAGAAGAATGTTTTACAGCTTGACAATATAAAAGGGAAAAAAAAAAAAAAAAAGCGTTATTGTCTACTTACCAGTGACTTGGTCAACAAGAATCCGAGATGTAATAATGCGGCCGTACTGAGAAAACAGTTGTTCCAGCTCTTTCTGGGTCATTGTTTTTGGAAGTCCGCTGACGTATAGGTTTGCATCCCTAATAGATGCTGAACTGGGACGGGCGTAGGAAACCTGAAAGCAGAAGAGATAGCCTTTTAGAATACAAAACCTGCAGAAAAAGTTTTATATGCATGTAGTCTCTGATAGAACACGGATCTCTATAAGGGCTCGTTCACTGAACCAAACGGAAATGATAAAAAATACAAAAATATATTTTTTTAAATGGACCTAGTAGACACAGCTGTCAAAAATAAGACCATTTATTCTGGATCAGTTTTGCTCCATTTACACTGTTTTTAACGTAGCCGTTTTTTCTTCCCTTCTTCGTATAGTCATTAAAAAGCAGATCTGCTAAACTAACAAAAACGGAACCAGATGGAAGCGTTTAAGTTTAGTGCCATCCCTTGTTACTCAATATAAAGTTTAAAAACAAAAATAAAAAATAAGTACCTTCTGCTTGCTTTCCGTTGAGTAGAGGGGGAGGGGGGGGGGGGGGGGGGGGGGAGTGCAGCAGTATACTTTTTTTTTTAAGCAGAAAAAAATAGCCCAAAGCAGAAGGGATAGAAGCAAATAGCATAACTGAAGCTCAGAAAATCCGACTGAAATCAATCGACATTATAAACTTCTTCCCGTCCCGTTTTCCTACTCTTAACAGGAAGAAAGGCAAAAACACTGATGCAAATGAGGCCTAAAGGAACTTACCAAATTTACAAGGGCAGCTAATCCCAGTCAAAACTTTGGGAAATTTGGCGGTTGCTGTCGTTTTTTAAGGTTGAGTCCTATTATACGACTCCAACCTGTTTGGTCACTAGTCACTAGTGGCCTTCTTAATCCTAATCTTCCCCTTATTTGTTTGTATTTGTTTTGCTCTTCTTTTAAAGGAATTTAATAAAAGGTATTTTTTAATTTTATTAGTTTGGAAGGTCCTAGCAGTAAATTTCCTAAAGGAACTTACCAGTATATTAAAACATCCAATATATCCCTGTATAACAATGTAACATATTCATTTACACCTAGCAGAATTAAAACCGCAGGTCTCAATGTTACCATCTGCCCTATTTGGTATGGAATGCTCGCACCTTTTTAAACTATCACAAAGGGGCCCGACTGTTGGAGAACCCATCTATGGCCTCATGTCCACCTGCACGAATGGATTCCACTATTGAATCTTCTTTCTTCAGCACAGCGGATGCGTCCAGGAGTCAGCCGATGCACCCGGCGCACGCACACTTTTTTTTTCAAATCTCCTGCTTTCCCTAAATCCGCGGCACGTCCACAGTGACAGCTGCAGGTGTGCCGCTGATCAGACGGCTTCCATTGACTCCATTGGAAGCCGCCCCTAGGGGATATGCAGGAAAATGGAGCACGCTGCAATTTCTTCCAGCGCGTGCGATTCACACACTAGGAGAAAAAAAAAAAATCACATCCTCATGCTTTTAACTGCTTTGTGGATGCTGATGCATCCTTATGGGCGGCTTCATTTGCATATATCCCAAGCGGGTTCCGCAAATCAAATTCACCCGTGGACATTAGGCCTAATGGAAACTAAGTGAACTGAGAGGGCATACATTAGGCTGGCGGTCAGCTGGTCCAATTAGCACAGTTTAGAATATTTTGGTTGCTATACAAAGTTTTTAGTGCTCACCAAGTTAATCTCACTCATACACAGCAAAGTTTAACCTCTTAAAGCGACTCTCCATGTCTGGACAAAGACGGCTGCGCAGCTTCCTCAACTACCTGAGGCACACTGTCCATTCGTATAAGACACTACAGGCTGCCCATGAGAGCAGCACAGGCCAGTCAGAGCAGCATGTAGTGTCATTCCCTATGGTATGTTCACATGTCCGTGCTTCACAGGCGTGAATGAATGACGGGCGAGAGCTGCCTGTGATTGGCTAAGCACCTCAGCCAATCACATTCAGCTCTTTCAGCAGGCGGGGATATCAAGTCCCCGCCTGCTGAAAGATCAGCACCACAGTGCAGGGGACAGCAGGATAAGATATGGCTGAGCCCCGCAGCTGAAGCAAGATGCGTATTTTTTTTTTTTTTTTTTAAACCACTTTTACTTTATTTTTAGGGAAGGGCTTACATTTAAAGCCATTCCCTGAAATCAATTGCCGGCAGCAGAATCCTCTACCGCAGCTGACATGTGTGACAGCTGTGGTAGAGAATTGAAGAATTCCTCTGCTGCATCTGTCACAGATGAGGAAGATGTAGCAGCAGGGAATTCTTTTAACTAGCGGGGATGAAGGAAACATCGGCCGCATGCGGCAGATGTGTTCTTCATTCCAGTGGGGGTTGCGGCAGCGGCAGACAGGTAAGTATTTTATTTATTTATTTTTTTACACTAAAATTTTTCTTTTTCAGGGAAGGGCTTATATGTAAAGCTCTTCCCTGAAAAACAATGCAGAGGTTCCGGCAGACCATTGTTTCCAATTGAGCTGCTGGCAGCAACCGTGGCTCCATTGAAAACAATGCACGGACCTGCATTCACGCGTGTTTTTGCATGTACATGGGTGCGCACCTGTGTACGCACAAAAATACTCTCGTGTGAAGCTACCCTTAGACTACTAATGCATACTAATGTACAGTGTGCATCAGGTATGGCAGAGAAGCCGCATGGCCATGTTCGTATGTCCAGGCCAGGAGGGTCGCTTTGATGCATTAAGATGGCATTCTGTGCCATGGTTCATTTACCCTTTCAGTTGGTTTACAGTCTTTAATGGGTTAAGATAGATTGCCGAAGAAAGTTATCAGTCAATTTAAGCTTTGCCACGTCTGTACTGCAGACATGTGCAGAAACCTTTAAAAATCTGTCAGTTTGGCTACAGAAAAACATTTTTGCAAACCATTAAAGTAAACCAAGTTTTGAACCATAACCAACGGTTACAAGTGCAGCTCCCATTGATTTCATGAGAGCTGCGCCTGTATCCCGGTATAATCTGTTGGCTCAAAAAGATTGTCCAAATTGCAGGCAGCAGTTTTCTGGGAATATTCAGTATAACTTATCTTTTATTTATATCTCTGCACCTTCTAAGCTAAGGAGTCCAATGGGCGGTCCTATCAGTGATTGACAGCTATCTGCATATAAAGTCATTCATAAATAGATGTCAAGGACCGCCCATTGGACTGTTCAGCTTAGTAGGTGCAGAGATATAAATAAATAAAACAAGTCATACTGAATCTTCCCCCCATAAAGCAATATATCAACCTGCTCGGCTCCTCCTGCTCTATAACACACTGCCTGCATGTAAAAGCTGACAGACTCCCTTTAAATGATCAGCGTGTTCACTTGGTTAGGATTTGCGCTAGGAAAGTCCATCGTGGATTTCTGAAAACCCTTAGCTAAAACAGATTTCAGCTGCGGAATGACAAGTGGATCTAAATGTGGACCGGCTCCAATGAAATTCAATGGAACTAATCAGCGGCTCTTCCGTGCAGAATCTGAATACCTAACGCGCTTTGGATCCTGAATTCTATGCTGCATTCAGTTCTGTGCACAGTTCTATTTTTTTCTCAAGCACATTAATGGGGTAGAAAATACCCCAATCCACACGACCTTAGCTCTAATCTTACACCAATTTTAGGAACATAATTCTCCTCATCTCTTACATCACAAGTTTGACCACTCCTCTATAAGTACCCTATTTGAAGGAATTTTTCCATCTGAGACTTTCATAGGATATCCACAGGGTATGACATAAAATTCCCATAGGTACGGGTCCCACACCTATTCTCAAGTTCTAGCCCCATTGCCTCTGGCTAGCTGAATATGGTGGCTCAAGGCGATCAAGACTTATGGGAACAGCTGGGAGTAGCAAAAATAGCTCCCCTAATACTGCAGCTCCCAATTTACATGAAAGCAGAACATTTTGGGGAAAAAAAAATAAAAAATTCATGCTTTTGGTTAGTCTGACTCAAGTATAGCCCGAGACACCAGCCAAAAAATTAAAGTAGTAGACATGCAGAGTTTATGTTACACGTCATGGCTTATGTTACTTTTAGCATCCTCAATACCCCTCCTTAAGGCCGCGCCCAAGCCTGTCCGTGTGCTGTCCGGTATACGGACTGCTCGCCTATTGACATACATTTGCATGTCCTACTATCCATGACATGGAAAAATTTCAGTAGCATAAGCTCTCTCTGATATTATAGGGCTGTATTCTGTTGATTTTTTCATGTCCAACAAGGATTAAAAAACGTTAGCGAGTCGGAAGCCTTACAGACATGCTATAAAGTCTACATGCTGTTTCCAGTCTTTAAATCTGGTACTGTGTGCCCTGAACATTGCACCTAAAGAGTTTGGGGGAAATCCCGCGATTTTACAACAGTTCTGGGTAGCACCTCAAGAGTTTTGAAGAAAACTCTTAAAGGGGTTGTCTCGCGCCAAAATGTTTTGTTTTTTTTGCATAGGCCCCCTGTTCGGCGCAGGACAAACCCAAGGGATGTGTTAAAATAAAAATAAAAAAATTACTTACCCGAATCCCCGCTCTGACTTCTTCCTTCTCCCTTCTCCAAGATGGCCGCCGGGATCTTCACCCACGATGCACAGCGGGTCTTCTCCCATGGTGCTCCGTGGGCTCTGTGCGGTCCATTGCCGATTCCAGCCTCCTGATTGGCTGGAATCGGCACACGTGACAGGGCGGAGCTTCGCGATGACGCGTAGAAGGGGGCGGAGCCAGAACGCCGCTTGTGCCCGGGCCGACCAGAAGGGAGAAGACCCTTCTGCGCAAGCGCGTCTAAAAAAGCAAGACCACCCCGAAGTTAGATGGAGCCAAGGAGACGGGGACGCCAGCAACGGAGTGGGTAAGTGAATAACTTCTGTATAGCTCATATTTAATGCACGATGTATATTACAAAGTGCATTATTATGGCCATACAGAAGTGCTGAACCCCACTTGTTTTCGCGAGACAACCCCTTTAATGCTCGAAGCTCTAGAACCCATATTTACAAAGTTCTCGCTGATTTAGTAATATTTTTGGAAGTTAGCACCGCAGAGATACATTTGTTGATTCTTTTTGCTTAATTCGCTAGAACTATTTTTAAAATTGGGAACTCTAGAACTCTTTGGGGTGCATCCAGACCTTATGAAAACTGCACGGACATTCCATGAGATTTCCACAGCAGTAAGGCAGCTTCAAAACCCGTGCCCCTCGGTGTGGGTTTGAAGCGGCTTGTCGGCCTGTATTCCGCTGCGGGAATCCCTCTTCATAGAGAGGAGTGAACCTGCAGCGGAGGACTGATACAAGTGACATGTCGCGGATTTGAATTCCATGCCACATGTCTGTGTGGCTTTTCCGCAGCGTCCGGATGAGATTTTTGCAAATTTCATCCACTTTGCTGCTTAGACTCGGACTTTAGAATGCATGCGGAATTTCCATGCAGTATGTCCGCTTCATGTGAACCCAGCCTAATAGTATATGCAAAGAAACTGATAATTACATGGTCTACATTTCACAAGCAACAGATTTCCACAAATGAAAACCAGTTACATTCATCTGAATGGGGTTATATTAGCGGGCTGCAATCAGATGGACTGGAAAGTCCTGGAAGAACCTGCTACAAATCTGCCACGTGTAAAGCCATCTTAGGGTGGGTTCATAGGCTGAAGACTTTTTCAGTTGCGGATTTCACAGAAAATCTGCAATTAAATTGGTTTCTACTTCATAGGGTTCCCCCCTCCCCCCTTTTAAAACTTCCCGTGGGTGACCATTACAGGGTGATAGGCTGAACCAGATGAATGCACATCCATCAGCTTTATAAACATTACTATGAGATCTGCATGTATTACGTATACAAAATGAATTTTACTATAAAAAAAACTTTGCGCTACAGAAAATTGAGTCCGTGGATATTTTAATCATCCAAGGGCAGAAGATGCATGTAAAACTAACAAGATAACTAGAGCACCAGACATCAAATACCTGTTTGCCATCACGATATTAGTGTATCTTGACGCCACCAGGAAGTCCTGGTGGAGACAAGACTGACAGCCTGGTGACGCCCCCTGAAGCTCATTGGCTGCAGAGAAGGCTGGGGTGCAGGTTCTGGCTGGTAAGTATAATAATCTTGTCCTCCGTTAATAGTGTTATGCTCCTGCTTTGTCCCTCGGCGCTGTCATCTCTGCTCTTGCTCTCCCCTCCTGGCTCCCACTCTGCTAATAGTGCTGCCCCCCAGCTCCCCTGCTTATAATACTGTACCCTGTGGCCGGCTATCCGCCTGCTAATACTGTTCCCCACAGCACCATCTGCCCTCCCGCCTCCACGGCTGCTAAAAAAGCTGCACACGTCTGCAGTTTGGTCGCCGGCCCTGTAATCCCCTCGTACTGCTGTAACCTGTCTGGCGCTGTTGTCCCCACTGCTGCCCTGTGCTGCCTGCTGCAGATGCTTGTGTCATCGCCCGTTCTACACTGCTCTTCCATTCTCCCTGGTCACAGCAGACATGAAATGTCCTGTCCTGGATCATCTCCGTGGCTCCCCGCCCCTCCCTTCTGTCCTGCACGGTGGCGGAAGAATATCAAGTCTTGCTGCATGCTGTGTATTGCTTATTGCCTGCCGTGGACGGTTCGGGTTAGGGATGATGTACCTTTTAGCCTTCCATTATTCATTGGAAATACTTTGTTTGTAACATTGAATTATTTAAAACTAATTATGTAAGCCTAAAAGGTACATCATCCCTAACACTGTCCACGGCAGGCAACAAACAATGCATACTGTGCTGCCAGGTCCTTTGAGACATCAGCCTATGGGGAGCTAAGGGGGTGTGAGGGGCGTTCCCCCTTTCAAACCCCCTAGCTCCCTGGTGGCGTCAAGATACACTAATACCTGCAATCACTATACACTGTAATTAGAGGAATGTGTTTGGAGGATAAATATTGACATTATTAAAAACAAGAGTTCCAAAAAGTTGTTGAACACCTCGCTGGAAAGGGTCAACTCTTCTGCTGCCAGAATATCTTTGTAACTTTGAGATACACGATTTGAACCTAAATTATAAATAATGTTATGCGGCACGCCCAAGTTTTAAAATAAAACCATTTTATGTACCTGACACTTTATGAAAATGCCACCCAGTGAGTAATTGCACTTTTTAAAAACTTGACAGGTCAGAGTGAAATCGATTCAGATTTGATTAGTGGGGGTCCAGATGCTGAGACTCCAGCCAATCACTGGAATGAAGGGGCTGTAGAAGTCTACGTAAGTGTTTATATTGTGCAGCTAGGCCGGGCTCACACCACTGCGTTTGTATAACTTATTCTGCACACAGGTTCTGCCGTGTTGCCGCTCAAACACAAATTGCATTAAAAACATGTGCAAGAAAAATCTCAGCATGTTCTGTCGTGGCCTGTATTAGGATTATACATGCCAAGATAATAAATGTAGATTGGCGGTGCGCACACATATCCCGCACACTGCCAGAATACGCTCGTGTGAGCCCGCAAGCCTTTGCATGCTTACATTTTTTTTTAAAATCTTTTTCCATTGATTTAGGCCTCATGTCCATGGGCGGATCCGATTCCTTATGCAGAAACCTGCAGCAGAACCGACCCTGCCCGCGGCCCATGCATACCTCACTGGGTGCTCAATGCGGATGTGTGCGAAGTGCCAGCCAGCGCGCCAACGCACATCTACAGTAGTTTTTTTATTTTTTTTAACTCTTGCTTTAAAGGGGTTGTCCCGCGCCGAAACGGGTTTTTTTTTCTTCAACAGCCCCCCCGTTCGGCGCGAGACAAACCCGATGCACTGGTTAAAAAAGAAAACCGGACAGTGCTTACCTGAATCCCCGCGCTCCGGTGACTTCTTACTTACCTGGTGAAGATGGCCGCCGGGATCTTCTCCCTCGGTGGACCGCAGGGCTTCTGTGCGGTCCATTGCCGATTCCAGCCTTCTGATTGGGTGGAATCGGCACGTGATGGGGCGGAGCTACACGGAGCCGCTCTCCGGCACAAGCAGCCCCATTCAGAAAAGAAGAAGACCGGACTGCGCAAGCGCGTCTAATCCGGCGATTAGACGCTGAAAATTAGACGGCACCATGGAGACGAGGACGCCAGCAACGGAACAGGTAAGTGAATAACTTCTTATAACTTCTGTATGGCTCATAATTAATGCACGATGTACATTACAAAGTGCATTAATATGGCCATACATAAGTGTATAACCCCACTTGCTTTCGCGGGACAACCCCTTTAATTCAGCTGTGCATGCCCATGTTTCCCTATGGGCGGCTTGAACTGTGGATCATTCGGGAAAAAAAAAAAAAAGGGGGGAAGCAAACGTACAGGCTTCCGTTTGAGTCTATTCAATTAGGTTTTCAGTTTTTTTGAAAAGAAAAAAAAGCGCAGTCTGCAGCGTCATTTTTTCACTCAAAAAGACAGAAACTTAACAGAATGGAAGCCTTTTCGGGTTTTTTTTGTTTTTGTTTTTTTTAAAAACCCATTGAAATCAATGAGGGGAAAAATAGGCCCATTAAAATTCAGTTTCTCTCCGAAAATGGAGCAGAGATGGAAACCCTGACGCTAGCATGAAAGCAGCCGAGCGATGAAAGCAACTGCTCACTTTCGTAGTGCTGTAGGCCACACGTGTCAAACACAAAGCCCATTGCCTCATTTTATGTGGCCCACCAGCCACGTGCAACAATTTAAGGGCGCTTTCATACCAGCGTAGGAGACTTTTTCGGCCATGTAATGGCCACAGCGCGGCCGAGAATCACGTCAACGAGAGGAAGCTGTAACCAATGCACGGCTGCATCTCCTGTTTGTGCGCCCCCGGACCGGCAAGTATACACCTTGCCTGGGATACCGTCCAGCGGGAAAAAGGGGCCACAGTTTAGCTCTGCTAAACTGCCTCCCCCTTCCCGCGCCGACTCTCAGCAAGGGAAGGGGGCGGGAGCTAGTGAGCTAAGCTCCCGCCCCTTTTCCGCCTCTTGTCGACTGCCAGCAATGGGCAGAGAGGAGGAGGGAAGGGAGTTTAGCAGACACGCCTTCCTTCTCCAGCAGCTCCCATAGGAGCCACCATCGTATTCCGCCTGGCAGATAGTTCCTGAACTATCTTTTCTGGCTGGCGTAAAAATGCTGTATGCGCCATCTTTGCCGGCCGTTTTTACACCATGGGAATACGCCCCTTCTGGACTGATGCATTGTAAACCAATGTATCAGATGGGCAGCATATATTGGACGGCCGTGAAAGTGCAGCCGATATACGCTCGTGTGAATAAAGCCCAACAGGCACTTCACTCTCACAGCCTATAGCTCCGGTCCGGCAGGGGTGCAGAGTCTGATCGCTGACCTCTTCCATGCCGTGTCTGCATGCTGTCCTTTAAGCCGCATGGATGCCAAGCGGAGAGGCCAACGGTTTTAGGCTCAGCAGCAGCTGGGTGAGTGGAATGCCTGTAGGAATGTTGTCAGGCCAGGGGCCAATTACTACAGAGGCTGATGTGGGGGGTCACTATTACTACTGGGTCCACTATGAGGGTTACTCTATATACTAGAGTCACTACTGGGGCCACTATTATGCCTGGGGTCACTGTTACTACTGTTTAACAAAGTTTTAATTATAAAAAAAAAAAAAAAAAAAAGGTGACCACTAGAGATGAGCGAGCACCAAAATGCTCGGGTGCTCGTTACTCGAGTCGAACTTTCAGTGATGCTCGAGAGTTCGTTTCGAGTAACGAACCCCATTGAAGTCAATGGGTGACTCGAGCATTTTTGTATATCGCCGATGCTCGCTAAGGTTTTCATTTGTGAAAATCTGCAAAACACAAGAAAGTGATGGAAACGACACAGAAACGAATAGGGCAGGCGAGGAGCTACATTTTGGGCTGTATCTCAAGTTCCCAGGTCCCACTATTAAGCCACAATAGCGGCAAGAGTGAGACCCCCCCCCCCCCCACTGTCAGCATAACGATCGTTCTCCTCTGCCACAGCTGTAACAGCTGTGGCAGAGAAGAACGATGTTAGCCCATTGAATTCAATGGAGCCGTCAATACAGCCGACTCCATTGAAAGCAATGGGCTGCCGGCGATCGCGGGATGAATTGTCGGAAAGGGGTTAAATATATAAGCCCTTCCCTGCAATTCATCCAGAAATGTGTAAAAATAAAAAATATATATATACACTCACCTGGTGCCGGCAGACGGAGTTCAGCGCGGCAGGCTGCAGTTCTCCTGAACTGCTCTGAACAGCTGTGAGTAGTATTCAGCAGCCGGGGATTTAAAATCCCCGCCTGCTGAATAAGATGCCTCTGATTGGTCACAGCCTGACCAATCAGAGGCCAGCCCTCACTCACACCCATTCATGAATTCATGAATGGGTGAGTGAGGGCTGCCTCTGATTGGCTCAGGGGCAGGAGAGCTGCCCCTGAGCCAATCAGAGGCAGCCCTCACTCACCCATTCATGAATTCATGAATGGGTGTGAGTGAGGGCTGGCCTCTGATTGGTCAGGCTGTGACCAATCAGAGGCATCTTATTCAGCAGGCGGGGATTTTAAATCCCCGGCTGCTGAATACTACTCACAGCTGTTCAGAGCAGTTCAGGAGAACCGCAGCCTGCCGCGCTGAACTCTGTCTGCCGGCACCAGGTGAGTATATATATATTTTTTATTTTTACACATTTCTGGATGAATTGCAGGGAAGGGCTTATATATTTAACCCTTTCCCGACAATTCATCCCGCGATCGCCGGCAGCCCATTGCTTTCAATGGAGTCGGCTGTATTGCGGCTCCATTGAATTCAATGGGTCAACATCGTTCTGCCGGGACAAGGTAAGTATATATATATATTTTTTATTTTTACACATTTCTAGATGAATTGCAGGGAAGGGCTTATATATTTAACCCTTTCCCGACAATTCATCCCGCGTATGCCGGCAGCCCATTGCTTTCAATGGAGTCGGCTGTATTGCTGGCTCCATTGAATTCAATGGTCAGTGCTCGTTTAATCGAGACGAGTATCACGTGGTGCTCGTCTCGAGTAACGAGCATCTCAATACTCGAAAGAGCATCAAGCTCGGACGAGTATGCTCGCTCATCTCTAGTGACCACTTAAAAAAAAAAATTTTTTTTACCATATTTATAATATAAAAAAATCTAAATAGAAGCAAACTTGTTTTTTTAACCATTTCACTACACAGATTTTTTTTAAAGTTTTTCTGTACATTATTTGTTACATTTCATAGCACCATGGAAAAAAATAAAACTCATCCTGCAAAAAACAACCCTTAGACAGCTACGTCGATGGATCAATGATAGGGTTATGATTTTTTAGAAGTGGGGAAGAAAAAAAATGAAAAAAAAAAATCTGCACTCTTAAGGCTGGGCTCACACAGGGCGGAAATCTCGCAGAATGTCCGCAGCAGGATCGCACAGAAATCTGTGAAATTTCCATAGCGGAAGTTTGGCGTGGGATTTATTCTGCTGCGGAAAGCTCTCTCCATAGAGAGAAGCGAGACGGTAACGGAAACTGCTAAAGTGGACATGCCGCGGATTTGAATTCTGCGTCGCATGTCAGTTTCTGCAGTGAACTGTCAGCGGCATGTTCCAAAAAACGCTGCGTGTGAAGCCACCCTTAACGTTAGGCTTTCTTTCCGACGTTCTCGGCAGTGAATGGATTTCCAAAATGAACTATCAGATTGGTAAATCCAATTCTAGAGCCTAGACGTGCATTCACAACCATAGAGTCTATGAGAGTCTAGACTGCTCACTCCGCTCTCATTGGAGAGTCAAGGAGGAACAAAGGCTCAACTCCTCTGCCCCTTCCGTTCTAACTTTCAGCGAGTCAGCACCCCAGGCCCCGCTAATCAATAGTTCTCACATCCCTATAACATGTCAAAAGTTTCATAAAATGATAGGCAGCCTTTAACCCCTTCCCACTCCATGGCGCAAGTTTACATCCTGGCAGCAGGGTACTTCCCGCAACAGGGCGTACACTTACGTCCTGTGGATAGCGCAAAATCAGAAGATAACTCTCGTTATCCGGCAGCGGAAGCCGGCTGTCAGTCATAGCCGGCCTACTGCTGCAGCAGCGGAGTTGCACCGGAGATGTGACCCCCCCCGCTGTTAACCCCTTTCCTGCCACAATCTATGCAGATCGCGGCGTGGAAAGGGTTCACAGAGGGAGCGAGCTCCCTCTGTGACATCAGACTCTCGCAATATAATCGTTGAGAGCCCGATCCAGATACCAGCGTTCCGTATTGCCTGTGCCTATGATCGCTGTAACAAGCGATAACGCATTGCAGGAGAGAAGTCCTGCAATGCCTTATCACAGCGATCGGTGCTATGATTTAAGTCCCCCACAATTACACAAATTGTGTAAAAAAAAGCAAAAATGTCAAAAAAAAAGTAAAAAACACCCTTTTTTGTGCTTTCTCATATGCATAAAAAAAATTTAAAGCCCACATATTTGGTATCATCGTGTCCGTAATGACGAGTACAATATGTTGCACACGCTTTTTATCCCGCACCGCATAAAACGTAAAATAAAACACAAAAAAACTGATGCAAAATGCTATTTTTTAGCATTTTGCCTCCCAAAAATGGAACAAACGTAATTAAAAAAAACTGTATGTACCCCTAAATGGTACCAATAAAAACTACAGCTCGTCTTGCAAAAAATAAGCCCTCACAGAGCTCCGTCCATGGAAAAACAACAAAATTATAGAACTTTGAATCCAGTGATTTAGGGGAAACAAAAAATTCCCCCAAAAAAGGGTTTTATTACGTAAAAGTGGAAAAACCTTTAAAAAAAAAAAAGGGGGAAAAAAAAGGATTTTGGCATCGTTGCAATCGTACCGAACCGCAGAAAAAAAAAAGTTTGTTATTTATGCTGCATAATTAACGCTGTAAAAAAAAAAATCTATGGCGGAATTGATGCGTTTTCTCTCCCTGTTGTCAAAAATAAAAATAATAAAAGTTTTACAATATAGCCTATGTACCCAACAATGGCACCATCAAAAACTACAGTTCGCCACGCAAAAAAACAAGCCCTTATACGGCTGCGTCGACGGAAAAATAAAAAAGTTATGGCTTCTGGAAAATGGAGATGAAAATCCGCCAAAAATCGTTGCGTCATTACGCCCAAAATAGGCCATGTCATTAAGGGGTTAAAAACCAATTCTTACCAGTTCCACAGTCCACTGAAGAGCCACTGGGGAGATTTACTTAGACTGATGTCTAATACGCCAGCTTTATAATAAAATAAGTGGTGTGTTTAATCCATTTGGTGTATTCGACTGTCCAAAGACCAGAAATTAAAACCCATGCTTGCTTAGAACTGTAGATTTGTGCTGGCAAGTACACCAATATCTGGTGGAAATTACAGTGAATCCGAGTTTGCGGAGATCGTACTCCTACCACTCAAGTCGAAACTTGAGCACATGAGGAAAGTGCAATTTGTAACTTTTTGCATTAGAAAATAAAATCCCTGCATGTTCAAACATACAGTATTAGCTCTGGTATCTCTACCAGCAGCTTGTGTCTTGTTACTATACAGTCTTCAGTTCAAAGAATAGACAACTTACAGCAGGAAAGACATTACAGGGTTACTATGGCAGATAAAGATCTACAAATGGCCTCTGGATCTGCCAAGTACAGAAGTCTATCATTCCCTGCCAGTGGTAAAGTCTAACAGGCTGGAATAGTACACTGCAATACTGAAATATTGCCCTGTATTACATGAGCTATGTTGAGTGACGTCTCACTATTTTCACCTGAGCAAAAAAAGTCATTCCATTATGTAATCCACGCAGCCAACAGAAAGCAAAAGGAAAAATTGTTAATTTTTCATATATTGCCTGTCAAAAAAAACCAACACACACCAAGTTACAGAATAAAAGATTAGTCGTACGAACCACAAAATAGTATAAAAAGCACTGAAAAAAAAAAAAACAAGCCTTCATACTAAGCTACTGTATGTCAAGTGGCTAAGAATATGAAGCTGGGAAGAGGTGGTGGGGGCGACAAAGATTGGTCATTAGAGCCTAAAATAGGCAGGTCATCAACAGGTACAGAAGAAGTGTGATCATCATCCATTGGAAACAATCATTTGCATCACCAAAATTCTAGCTGACTTTCTAAAAATCTCTGGATCTGCAAAGGTTTTAGAAGGAATCAAGGGACGTTTTCCTCTCCCAAACAATATCATGAATGCCAAATCTGAAACGTTAACAGTATATGGCATACAAGTGGACAAATCTTGTCACCTGACCAGAGTGTCACACAGGAGGTATTCCTATCTGGTCACATCAGGTCCAAAAAAACCCTCAAAAAACAGATAATTCAGGCCCGATTCATACGAGCGCATGCATATTTGCGTTGCCTATTCGCGGATCAGGTATTGCACACGGACCTCCGTTTATCATACTTTTAGCAGGCAAGTACGCAACGATGCTCTCAGCCATTGAAATTAGTTTCATGACTTCCAAATGTTCTTTCCGTGCGCTAATGTGCAGGATAATAGAACACGCTGCTTATTTATTTTGCGCGACAGAACTGTGCGCACAAAATACACACTTGTGAGCAAACCCATAGGAATCAATGGGTTCTAATCTCGCCTGCTCCCCTGTTATGAACATACGTTTTCACTGAGCTATTACAGAGGGCTGTATGACAGCAGCAGAGGATGGTGGAGGAGGCCAGACAGCAAAAAAAAAAAAAAAGAGACCAGCAGCTACTCAGAGAAAATGAGATAGATGGAAAGATAGAGGTGTAGTATTAAGTGGGCGTGGTTATGCTACACAGCTTCTGAAAGAGGGGAGGGGGAGCTTGATTTAATTCCCACACACCACTCACTTCTGATTAAAAGTAGTCTTTCTGCAGCATTGCAGTCAGTTGTTTAATAGGGAAGTCAAGTATTTACTAATAGACCTTTATAATATGGCTGCACTGGAGTAAGCTGGCTCAGGGAGCCCCATATAGTCCATTCAGACATAGGGATATTATTTTTAGAGCATATATCCCAGCGCTGGGTAAGGATCGTTCATTCAGGATCACCACATATCACACATTTCAAAATGCACGTAGCAACATTTAGGCTAACCACCTAACTCCAAAAACCCATTTAACTCATAGTATAAGTTACAAAATATTGCCTCACTTTACTGAAAAGGTCAAATATATTACTAGCAAACACAACCTGGTGATAACATTTCACATGTTAAAAAAATAAATAAAAATCTGGACCTACTTTAATAGTTTTGGTTTGAAGTCTTAGTCCATTCAGGGTATTGATGGCCTTCTCAGCATCCTTTGGGTCAATGTAGTTCACAAAACCATAACCCAAGCTTTGTCCTGATAAAAAAAAAAAAAAAATCATTGTTTAGGACACTGAAGAGATCACTGCATAATTCTGTAGCCGTTTACCTTGCCCTTTATGATATTAAATAGAATTCAAGTACTTGTGGTGCTCGATTCACTACACAGCTCCCTGATGGAGGGCATGAGTGCAACACGAGACTTGTGCAAACAGTAACAACCACGTAACTAGAAAGGTGTGAATTAAAGATTGGTAAAGTCCCAAATGCAGGTGCAGGAGACTGGACAGAAAGCTCAGGCTTATAATGATATTATCTCATTAACCATACAGTACAAGTCCCTTATCAAACGCATTCTTACAAGCAGAAGTCCATGCAAATGTGTTAGGGTCAAGCATCATGACCGGCTGAGGCCGCTTTCACATGTGCACCGGAGCTTCCATTCAGAGGTTCCGTTGCCGATCCGGCAAAAAATTTCAGAAGAAAAAGAGTTACATGCAGGACTTTTTCTTCCGGGTTAAATGTCGGGCAGTTGAGTGAAAACGGAATGGACCCCCCCATTATAGTCTACGGGGTCCGTTCAGTTCAGTCATAAGACGGACCCCTTTGGCCAGGGGATTCCCCCTTTCTACTTCTCAAACAGAGCAGGAAAATAGAATCCCTACCACAGATGTGAAAGCAGCCTTACAGTTATACTATGGATGAGGATTGTCATGGTTTACTCCTACTCTGCTCTTCCAAGGCACCAGGCGCTTTTATTTTAATCAGAAGCACTGCAATATCTGCATAATTGTGTCAATGGTTACATATTTGTGTATAGGGTTTGCTGACAGTTATTCGCTCATGAATTTTGTATTTGTCTGTCAAGATGATGGAGTGTCTGGATCATCTTTTTTACGTCTTCTTGAATGAGGGGTGTCAAAGTAATTAGAAGTTCTTCTTACATGTTTGGTGGTTCATGATTCCCTTTTTACATGGAGTCACCAAATTATGTGGTTATTTGCAATTGGAGGATGCTGTACATTAAGTGCAACATGCATCTAGCCTTACTATTAATGCTTAGGTTTATAAACCTGCACAGATACATTCAGCAGACGTATCGCCGGAAACAGCATGCCTGTCACTAGTTTAATGCTGCTATTATGGGCGGCAGCACAAATATTGCAACAGATTATCCTTAAAGGAAATCTCATCGGCTCAAACTTGCTGTCCAAACTGCAGGCATCATGTTCTAGAGCAGGAGGAGCTGAGCAGACTGGTATATAGTTTTATGGGGAAACATTCAGTATAACTTGTGTTTTATTAGTTTACTTCTTTGCTCATTCTGAGCTGAATGGTCCAGTGGGCGGAGCTATCAATGATTGACAGCTACTCCCGTATGTGCAGTCATTTACAGCTGTCAGTCACTGATAGCTCCGCCCATTGGACTGTTCAGCTCAGTGTGTGAAGAGATCTAAATTCATTTTACTTGTATATAAATGAATATACAAGTTATACTGAATCTTCCCTCCATAAAACTATATGTCAATCTGCTCAGCTCCTTCGGCTCTATATCATGACTGCAGTTTGGACAGCAAGTTCCAGCTAACAGATTCCCTTTAAATATAACTCAGTTTCTAGAGACTAGTTTTGAATTTTCATAGGAAAAGCACAATAATTTAAGGATTAACAGTTATCCCCATTCATGTGGTTTCACTTAATTTTTCAACCTCATCCAAAAGCAGTTGAAAAAAAAAATTAACTTAGTCGTATATTTGTCAGCCACAACTCTAAGTCTTTGGGAGAAGAACAGTTTCTCCCTGCAGAGAGCACCAAATTGGCATAAGACATGCAGCACAATGTCTCTACATCGCCACCTATTGGGAGGCAACTGCCCTATAAGTCCAAATCTGACCTTTTAACAGGCCTTGCCACATGGCTAAGAAAATTCTCCAAATCAGGCTCTTTTTCATAAAAATACACTCCTCTACAGTCAGCTGTTTGAAGTCAGGAAGCAACAAGGCACATCAGGAAGAACAAAGCCTGTTACAGTCCCCCCCCCGTACAGCCTTGAGTGACCCTACGGCTACCTGTCCACGAGCGATAAATCGTGCAGCGCCAGCATCCACAACATAGTGATTCTCCGCTCACTTGATTTAAATTGCAGAATGCTTCGATTGCCACGATTTTCTGTGGTGAGCCTATTAGATAAGCTCATCACGGAGACCTGTCAGCTCACCCCCCTCGGTGGAATATCGCTAGCAACATTTATTTATGTCATCACCCCTTTTATGAATGGGGAGTAGTCTCAGTTCCCAATAGGGGAAATCATTGGCATCAGAGGTCTCATGAACCCCATTATCCTCAAAAAAAAAAATTAATGTAAAAACACCTTTAACCCCTTGAGTGGCAGGTTTCCTATCACCCTGTCGTGCCCCCCAGGGCAGGTTTTTTAAAATGGTCTAATCATTGAATTTCAACTAGTTTTGCAGTTGCGTCTCAAGAGCCATAACTTTTTCATTTTTCCATTGACATGGCCATATGAGGGCTTGTTTTTTGCGGGACAAGTTGTGATTTTTTAAACAGGGGGGAGGAAAAAAAGAAATGGGGAAAAAAGAAAAAAAGGGGCCATGTCATTAAGGGGTTAAATAATGTATTAACTTCCTTCTCTGGGTCATTACGATGCATGGATACCACATGTGTGATTGTATTTTTTATTTTTTACAAAGTAAAGGGAGACAAGTGTTTTTTTTATTTTTTTAATAATTTTTTTTTTTTTTTTTAATTTTTTTTTTTTTTTTTTTTTGTCCCTATAGGGGACTTCCACAGGGACCCATCAGGACCCCTGATCACATTCCGGGGGTCCGATGGTGACAGCCCTTTACATGCTGCAGTGACAGCCCTTTACATGCTGCAGTCACATAGACTGCAGCATGTAAAGGGTTAACACAGCAGAGATCGGAGGTTTTCTCTGATCCCTGCTGTAAGAGCTAGTACCTAGGTGTCCTCTGACAGCTAACAACTAGCTCTCCCTGCCACAGAGACCATCGGCTTGCTTCTGACAAGCCGATGGTCTCTATGGCAACCTGTAAACAAAGCAGGACATTGCCGACATGTCGGCAATATCTTCTGCTTCTGTCATAGCCCTTGCTTTGTTTTCTGTGGGTCTGTGCAGGCAGAGCACACTGTCACAGCTTGTGGCATTGTGCTCTGCAGCTCCCATAGTGATACATAGCCCGGAAATCTTCCGGGCAGTATCGCTATGAGCAGTGGAGCTCGGCCCCGGAAATTTTCCGGGCGTGCCACTCAAGGGGTTAAGATATCCATACATAGAAGTTGGTTGATGGTTCTCCGAGCGAACAAGCAATCACTCCACAAATATAACCACACACATTGTAGTAGATAGCGGCCTTTACAACTACAAAGTGGTCATACATACCAGATGACACTAGGCGACGGCTGGCCGCTGTGTTGCCAGAAACAATAATCAGTATAGAAGAGCAAAACATCTTTCAGACGAACATTTATTTATCAGCCATGTGACAACTACTAGCCACTAATGGACAACAATTTTCAACAGCCAACTTCTTTCCTCTTCTAGATCACGGCAAAATTTATTGTTACATTTCATCCAACAATCGAAACGCTTGCCATCGTCCATTGCTACAATGTATTGTCTGAGGTCCAGGCTGTTTAACTCAGTGCATAAGGTGACCAAACGTGCTGATTTAGGCAGGACAGTCCAGCTTCGGGACCCTGTGTCCCACTGTCCCCATTTTGTCCCGCTTTCGGGATGTCTGGTCACCATGAGAGCGATTACCAGCCAGGGTGCCATGGGTCTCCGGCTGGTAATCACTGAGCTGCGTTGCTACAGGTGCACGAACTGACGGCAGTGTGTGCACCTAGGATTCTCCTTCCCCGACGTCTCCTCATTGGTTCCACAAGAAGAGAGAGGTAAAGAGGCATACGGGCGCGCACACTTCTGCCTGCAGCAGCCTGAGTAGAGGAGCAGTGGAGTTTTGAAGACAAGGAGGAGGAAGGTATATAGGTCTCAGGAGGGGGGCGCTATTACTAGTGGGGGTCACTTACTACTGATGCCACTGTGGGGGAGGAGGGGGTTCACTATTACTACTGGGGCCAACATAGGGGACATTATTACTGAGGCCATTCTGCACGTGGCAGCATACCGCTCAAGCTGACTTAGAGTATGTGTACACATGGCAGAAATGCTGCAGAATGTCCACAGCGTAAATTTCCATGGCAAATTCTGCAACATTTACGCATCCAAAAGAGTCAAAATCCGAACTTTTTTGAAAAGATAGTTTTTCAAAACGACGGATGTAAAAAAGTTTGTTGTGATAACCCCGCCCCTGACCACACCTCTCTGTCCGACCATGAAAAAATCTGAACACCTTACAGACCATTTCCACTCAGCTGAAAGCAGGACTAAGTTTTCACAGGTTTTCAGCCTCTGAATGTAAAGCATATTCTCCTTCAGCAAGCAGAAGCAGGTTGGGGTGCTCAACTATCACACGGCTGAAAACCCAAAGGAGAAGGCAGAAGCGGTTTATAACTACTTCTACCATCTCTTTTGCAGCCTACATAGGCACTCAATAGGTACTATGTAGTGGACAGAGGAAACCACAGTGGCATTTTCTCTATTGGACCCAGCGATCACTGTCCCACAGAGGTCTTATGACTTAAGACTTTTAAAAAATTATGTTTTAATACACGTGAATGTGGGGGAAAAAATTATAGCAA